>NW_012149263.1:292039-303217 GCF_000956105.1 Propithecus coquereli | reverse complement strand
CCCCCCCCCCGCCAGGCAGCCGGCTCCCACACACTGTGCTTGAGGCCCTGGTATCGGCCCGGTGCCCCGGGCCACATGCGCACGTAACACACGCTCACCCACACCCACATCGGCCCTGCGTGGCCGAGGTCCCGTGGCTCACTGGGGCGCAGCGAGGAAGTCTGGCGGGTGAGCCCGGGAGCCCCTGGGGGGACGGCGAGGAAGCCCAGCCTGCTGGCCTGGCCTTCGGGGAGGCCCACGTTTTAACCCCTCCCCTGGGGCTGTTCCCAGGTGGGGACCCATCCTGCCCCTCTGCCAGAGTCTGTCAGGGCTCCATCCTGAGCCTCTGTTCCCCAGATTTTAAATGACACCTCTAACAAACAACCCCATTTTCCCCCACAGCCTAGAATGTCTCTGCCTGATGCCCCACCAGCTCTCCACACAGGAGCAGGCCCCACACTCCCCCAGCCTGGGCCACCTCTGGGCCTCCGCTCACGGACTCAGGACACAAGCCACAAGCCAAGAGGCACCCCCAAGGGCTCCCTTACTCAGCCAGTCCACACCACGTGCTTTTTCAGCCTCTTCCTAAACGTAAGTCTGATCCGCCACCATGCGCCGTATTTTCTGCCTCCGTCCTTCCTGGTCCAAGGCCTCCAGCAGCCCTCCTGCACCCACCGCGCACCCTCCTGCATCCTTCTCTACACAACAGCCAGCGCGATCTCTCCAATTCGCAAATCCCACTGTCCCTCCCCTACGTGTGACCCTTCCGCCGCACTCAGGGTAAAATGCGAAATGCTGAGCCAGCCGCCAAGGTCCTGACTTCACACAGCAGCCTCCCTTCCTGCCGCTCCCCTCCCAGTCGGTAAGGCCCCAGCTTGACACTTTCTCTCTAGTTCTGGAATGTATCAAGCCCTTTAGCAGCCCCGGCCCCTTACCAAGACCCTCACCCGTGTCTGCCTTGTTCCTCCTTCACCACCCGGGTAAACGTCATTTCTCTCGAACCTGCCCGGGCAGGTTCCCTGTTGTTCGCTCTCACAATACTCTCTACTTCTCTGAAGCATCCGCCACGTGGAATTCAAGTTCAGCACTGTCTTTCCACTAGCCTGTAAGTGTCACCGGGCAGGCGCTACCCCTGCCTCGTTCTTCACTGTACTTGCAGCCCAAGTGCAGATGCTGGTGCTCAGCAACTGAGTTGCATGAGGACAAAAGAGGCCCAGGGCAACTGGTCCTCTGGGGAGTGGAAGGAAAGAAGGAAGGAAGGAAGGACAGACGTTTGCTGGTGTGAGCCTGAGTTTCCTTCCTCCCAGGCTCCCTGGCTCAGAGGGGCTCCGCACCAAGGCCCTGACAGCCTCGCCCTGAGAGCAGGGGGCTTCCTTTTGTTTAGAGCTTCTGTTAGATCATCAGGGTTTTCCCCTGCAAACTGCCAAGAAGGAACAGAGGTATGAACCTCTAAGTCCCGTGACTCCAGCACACAGCGGTCCTTAAACACTACAAATGTTAGACTGGGATAAGCGCCACAGCTTAAGTGTTGTTACACCCCGATAAATAAGCAAAAAAACGTGAGAAAACAAAATTAGTTTAGAAAAACTGATTTAGCCTTCGGCTTCATCATTTAACTTTTTATGGTTGCCATGACAACCACAGGTCCATTTATTAAGTCATAGCGTCCCTTGTGTAATGCCATCGCACAGGCACCGTCGTGGGGGAGCCGCCAGCTGTGGACTTACCTTGAAGTCATCCGGGAGCAGCAGTTTTGACGTCCGCAGGAAGCTCAGGACGTAGCGGAAAATCTCCCCATCCCGGTCGATGAAATAATGTTGCTTCAAACTGTCCAGGACGATGGGTTCGGTGCCATTGAAGAGGCGGCTTATCCTGGGAGAGACAGGCAGGGCAGGACATCTGAAGGCAGGAGCTAAGTCCACCTGCCCCACTTCCCACTCCTTAGAGCCACCCTGCTGGAGGGGCCGGGGCCTCGCGTGGGTGACTCTGGGACTGTGTCAGGCCTGACAACACCTGCACACACCTGGGGCAGCCAGGCCACAGTCAGACAGGACACGCCACACACCTCACCTACACTCGCAAGTCACAGCCAGAGAGGGACACACCCAGCTATACATGCCAGCTGGCCCACACCCGTCACAGGGCTGGAAAACTAGCAAGACACAGACATGGCCACCCCACCCCACGCACACAAAGTCACAGGCCCGGTATGCACACCCTCTCCAGGAGAGCCACCCAGAATATGCACGTGACCATCCGATACCCCAGCCAACAGCCACACACCTGCCAAGACAGTGCTTGGTAACACATGTCCTCCTCACCCAGCCCATGTCAATGAGCATCAGACATGATACACCCGGGCAACAGGCCTGGGGTCACACGGTCCCCTCCCTCCCAACGCACAATCTCAGGCAGACCCAGACACATCCAGGCAAAGGACATACACCTGCCAACACAAGGCACCGAGAGACAGGAAGTCACAAACACCCCACAGCCACTCAGGGAGCCATGAGGGAGACACACAGGCAGGCAGGAGGGACAGCACGTGTGCATGCATGCCAGTGCACATGCAACACAGTATATGCATACATGCCAGTGTGTACATCATACACACCAGGCACACGTGGGGGCCGGTACTGAAAGGCAGTGGTTCCAACAATGCAGAACCTGCAGGAAGTTCTTAGGGAGCCCTCATGCCTGTCTCTGTCCACTCCAGGAAGAAAGAACCAGGCCTCAGAGCTGGTACCTCCCCAACGTCCAGGTGGCAGGCTCTGGCTTGGCCAACTGTCCTGGCAGACCCTAGGCCAAGCTATGGATGCTTAGGAGCCCCAAAGAGGGATGGGGGCAGCCACGAGCTTGGCCTGGGGACAGGAGGGAGGCTGGCAGCGTATCCCCAGTGTCAGCACCATCAGACATCTTTTGGCAGGCAGGGCCATGCCCACTTGTGCCCAGCTAGACTCTGCCAAGGTGGCATCTTGCACAGCTGGGAGAAGGGGAACCCTTACCTGAGACCCAGGTCTTCCTGCTCAGCCTGGACACAAGCCAGTGCCCAAGCCCCCTTACTCCCTTCCTGCACCAACAAGGATCCCACCAGAGCTGTTCCCCTGTCCCCACAGCGGCCTGCTCCTCTGCCCACTCTCAGTCAGCGCTCCCAAGGCCCTGCCATCTGTGCCCAGGACGCACTAGCTGGGCAGAGGCTGAGGAGGTCAGAGCACCCAAAGCCTGGCCCAGCACCTCCCACCCAACCATCCTGTGCTCTGGTGGCCTGGCACACTCGACGCATCAGCCATGGTACGGAGGAGCCATGCAGTCACCTGTTCTCACTCTGGGGACATGGCCCAGTGCCTGTCCCAGTGGGCCAGTATAAAGGGCAAGGCTTTGTGAAGAGGTCACAGCTCCTATGAGAGGTGTGGAGAGGCCTAAGCCCTGTCAACCCCCCAGGCGTGGTGACAATGATGCTGGGGGACACAGCCCCTGCTGGAAAGCCTTGTGGGTTCCTTGGCTGGTTCCAGCTTTCGAAGCCCCGAGGACCTGGCCTAGCAGAGCCTGGGCATTCAGACTTCAGAGTGGGGGCCACCCAGCACCCCTGGAGATACAGGGAGCAAGGCCACCAGGTGCCACAGGCAGTGGTCAGCAGACAGCTGAGGGCCCACACGTGGCACCAGCAGCTAGAAATAAGAGCCATGTCCACGGGTGAGTCAACAAATCCAAAGCTCAGCCTCCCTGGGAACGTCCCCTGCTCTTTCCAGTTGAGCTCAACCACTCCGGGCAGCAGCAACATCCTAGGCCTGGCCGAGCTCCAAATCCCTCTGACGTCAGGGCTGGTGGAGGCTCCAGCCCATCCTGTTGGTCCAGAAGACTCCTGTCCCACCCGTATTCTAGGGCTGGCTGAGTTCTAGGTTGTCTTATTGGTCCAAGGTGAGAAGGTTCTCAATCTGCCTTACTTCGGCACTGGCTAGTTCTAGATCTTTCCATGGTTCAGTATCTGTTCCAGTATAAACTGGCAGCTGTGCAGCCCCTCCCAGGATAAAGGCCTTTCATGCCTTCAGTGTCCAAGGCTGCCGAGGATGTGAGCGGGATAAGGGAAGGTTAGGACAGTCGCCACGAAGGAAGCCCCAGACACTTGCAGCATGAGCTCCTGCTGTGACTTCCTGGGTTCTGTCCCTGGCTCTACACGTCCCCCGAGGAAACCGGCCCAGGCCACCCTCTGAGAGGCTGCAGGGTTTGCCAAGCCGACTTCAGACGTCCTCCGTGGAATAAGCTGGCTAGTTCCTGCAGCGGCAGCTGGGACCCTCGGGGCAGAAAGGTGCGGTCCAGCCACCACCTGCGTGCTCCTGGGAGGCATCGGGCACCTTTTTTTCTCTTCCTCATTTTTAAGCTCTGGCTCCAATTTCCCGGATGCTTCGGTGCAAGGTTATATTGGTTCTGAAGCTCCTGGCCATCTCCATTCCTTGCTTCCCGCAGTGAGCACAGACGTCAGTGCGTGGCTGGGATGGCAACAGCTAAGCGACACTGGCAGGCAGGACAGGAGCGAGGGGGCTGCCCCAGGGAGTCCGTGCTCAGCCGTCTCGGGGTGAGGACCAGAGGAGGCACCCGGGCCACCCCAAGCCGCAAGGAACCAGAAGCCCAGGCAGTGCAGAGGGCGCAGGAGCTACAGGCGTGGGCACCCGGGCCTCACGGTGCTGCCCAGGACGGGACACTGTTAACATCCGGAAATGCCCTGGGGACCTCAGCATGCTAAATACTCCATCTCCAGGCCACTCATAGATCAGTGACTCTGCATGAGGGATTGATCTTCTTTTCCAGAATTGGCGAAAAACAGTTTTAAAATTGTAATAATCCACTAAAAGAAGGACGGGAGAGATCTGGGGGGCCCTTGCCAGCACAGCTCCCCAACTCACTTCCCAGAGTCCCTGTGCCCAGACCAGCCTACTGGTCTCACCACCCCAGCCTCTAGGCTAAAGCTTCAGGCCTGGGAGCCGCTCTACTGCAGCCAGAAGCTACCCAGGCAGAACAACAGATTCATCCTGAGCCCCAGCCTGGGGGAAGAATGCAGACTGCCGCCCCTTTGGGCACGTCCTGCCTGGAGGGTCCCACAGGCCAGATCACAGGGCCACAGAGGCCTGAGCTCTGCCCAGCAAGAGGGCACACCCCACAGGCAATACAGCGCCCTGGGCCTGGGAGGGCAAGAACCCTGCCCTCCTGCAGCCCAGCACCAAGAATGAGGAGGCCCCTCCGTTCCCCCAGGGCCTGGGCTGCAGATCGCTCTAGAAAAGCAAATGTCTGATTTCTGGAAATACTTTGCAGAGAGGGTTGTGGGCAAAGGTTTTATGAATTTCACTCACAAACGTCGTCAACCGATTAAGGAATGATCTATCTCAAACAACTTGGGCATGACGCAGAAGGCAAAATTGAAATTAAATAAGCAGAATCCATCTCCCATCCCAGACAGTGCTCTGCAGGCATGCAGGCCGATGCTGCGGACCTGGTCTCGTGACTCCTGACACCCTAAAGCCCCAAGTTCAGAGCCCCAGGCCTAGTCTGTCAGGCTGAGGAAACAGAAGCCCCAAACGCATCTGTACCCCAGACTCCCCAAATTTGGAACCACACACTGCATCCACCTCCATCCAGCGTGACCTACTCAAGGGGGCACTCCTGCCCTGTGGGGGCTCCGCCCTGGCCTTCAACAAGCTCCGAAAGCAGCCACCTCCATGCACTGTAATCCTCCCTGCTCTGCGCAGCCATACAGGTGACGATACCGACTGACACCCCCCAGACGATCCTTCGGTGTCAGGGGGATTAATTAATTTCTCCTGTTAAGTGCGCAAAGCAGGGGTGACGCCTGCAGCCCTGGCCTTCCCATGCTCAGCCCCCGGCGGCCCCAGGGAGAGTGGTGGCCGCCTCCCTGTGCCAGGAGCAGGCAGTTGTGGCTCAGCAAGCAGCTCCAGGAGATCTCAGGGACGCAGCCCAGCGCAGGTCAGCCCTGCCGCTGCGCCAGCAGGGAAACCAGGTCCTCTGCCCAGGAGGCAAGAGTGGGAGAGGTGGCGGTACCTAGAACCTCAGATAAGGTTGAGGGTCGGGGCAGCCCATGAGTTCAGCAGCGTGGGGGACTCCCTACCGGGAGGAGACTGTAAACCCCCAACCAGGGTCCTGGTCAGAGACGTTTTATCCACTAATGGGGTATGAGGCTCCTGCTCATCCACAGCCCTGGATATCCTGAATTTCCTGGAATCCCTGCCAGTCACTGACTGCAACGCCCAGATCCAAGGGAAGCGTGCTGCCAGCCCTCAGCGCCCAGCAGTGGCCACCCACACCCACAACCATGGCAACTGCTGCTCCTTCTCCTTCCCCTTCTGCAGTTTCCCAAGGTCAGAACAGGAAATGGGATAGAATAGCCACCCCTCACCTCATGACCTCAGGACTTATGTACTTAGCATAGCTCACAAATGACCCCCTGCAGAGGCCAAGCCTGAGTCCCACTCCAGCCAGGCCCAGGTGGGGCTGGCTCTGAACAAGTCCTAAGCCTCTGTCCACCAGTGGGTCCAGAGCTCACCTTGCACTACCAATGCCGCAAGATCAGGGTCACAGCCTCTGTCCAAGGCAGTCTTCAACAGGTGGATTCAGCCTCCCAAACCCTGGCTCCCCAGGTACCAGCCCGTGCACCCTGGAGAGTCAGGTGTGGGGGGCTGGCAGGGGAGACAGGCCTCCGGGCAGCAGGCTGCAGACGCTGTCCCCCACCACATGCCTGCTGCTCCAAGGGGTCCGGCTCTTACCTGGAGTCAGGGTACTTCGTGAGCGTGGCCAGGCTGCTGGTGTACATGTGGCCGCCCACATCGATGTGCACAGGCGCGTTGGACTTGGTGAGCTGAGCTGGCAGTGGGATCCCCTGGGCAGCCAGGGGGGACACGGGCGACCGGGTGAGAGATAGCCGGGACATGTTTCCTCCCTCCTAGAGATGAAAACAAGGCAGGAAACAGGAGTTTCTCCACGACACAGCCGTGCACTCCCTTTATTGGGAGCGTGATCACAGATCTAATCAGATCACTTCTGCCTGTGCCTGATCACATATTCAGCTGACAAATTATGGCCACCACTGTAATTAAGTGTATTTGCATCATTTTCTTCAGAGTACCAGAGGGAAAAAGAAAGATGCTTATTAGCAGTAAGAAATCAAGAAAAAAAAAATTTTCAAGGTGTCAGCCTCCAGGGGCATAAAACAAACTGCAAAATTCTAATTAAAGGTCGCGGGCTTATGTGTTAGATGTGAAATATCCCCTGACAAACGAATCACCAATTTGTGAATTGGGATTCAGGGGTTTTTGCAAGTTTGTCTCAGTAACGAGACACCTCTAAATTAGTGACTTCCTCAGCACCTAAGGCGTTGAGTTTTATACATGCAGTAAATTTCACATCAAATTAAGAGTATTTTTGTTTCAAAAAATACATAATGGTGCAGCCAGTCAACAGCCATCTCCTGAGTGCCGTCGCCCCGAGGGAGGACGGCCAGGGAGTAGGTGCTCGGGAAGAAGGCAGACAGGGGCCCAGCACCCACCCAGCCCGCCCCGCAGGCTCACCGCGGTGCCGCCGCCGCTGCCGTGTGCGTGAAGTGAGGACCCGCTCGGCCGCTCCTTGCGGTGAGGCATCTAGGCTTCCATCGCTGCCCAGAGTACCTGCGGGAAGCACGGACAACACCAGACGGGGCTTACTCCCCGGCAGCTGTGGGCACAGGGTCTCCCATGGAGCGAAGGACACTTAGAATCATCCTTTCCGCACACTCTCTGGGACCCCACGTGCTCCACGCAGCCCACCACCATCGTCCGTCTCCGCAGCCCAAAGCAGGTCTCCCAGCCATAGCTGATTACACACATGCACACACACACACACACACACTCTCACACATACACTCTCACATGCACACATGTATTTTCTGGGCAGCTCCATGCCTGCTAATTCAGCTAATGATAGTACTGAAACATATGCTCACCATTATTGCCCCGAAATGTTTCAGAACAAATCTGATTTTCCTGGTATTTTGGTTTAGAGCCATGTTACCAAGCGTGTCTCCTCTTGCATCAGCAGAGAACCTTGTAGACCAGGGCTCAGGAAGGACCCCCCACCCTCCATGGGCCGGGGAGTGTCAAGATGCAGTTTGCAACTGGCCAGACACACACAAGCCCATCAGCAGAAGTCAGGGCACAGGGACAAGGGCAAGTCACTTGGGAAGCCACCTCTCCCCTGTGGCTCCCCAGAGCAGAGCAAACCTGTCTTTGACTAGTCTGCACCTCACAGTTTGTCCCCAGATCCCCAGAATGGTGTTGTCTGTGCCTAATGTCTTCCAGAGCCCTCAGGATGACACGCCTCGCCCCGAGGCATCAGAGAGCTGGCCAGAGGGAAACAGCCCATCAGCCAGTGCACCCTTTCTCCACTCCTCCCCAGATCACTCAGTGACTTCCCTCTTTGCCACAACCACCTGAAATAAGATTGTCCTTCAGTCCCTTGAAGCCACCCCCGGGGCACTTTGCAGCCCCTTTTGCAGGAGGGGTGGGGAGGGGGGGTTCCTGTAGCCACTTCCACTGACTTGGGGCTGTCTGGAGGGAGCTCTGCACAGTGAGTCGTCACCCCTCACACATGTACACAAGCACTGGCCTCCACACCCCCACCCTGCACTTCTCTGTCGTAGGTTTAACCTTTGAGAGAACAACCAAATGACATTCTTGGGACCCAAGGGACAGCTTTCTCTTGTTAAACTCTGGCATCTAAGTTTGTGCCTTGAAATTCAACATTCAATTTTAAAACACAGAGCAAGGTCCAATGAGATCAAATCCTGCAACTTTAGGTGAGGTTCCTCTCCTGTGGTTTGTTCTGCCCGGAGTGCCCCAGCAAGTTCCTGCCATGAAACTGTCCGGGCTGGGGTGGGAGTGGGAGGTTGCTATTCGCCCTCACTGGGGGCTGGCTGCGAGCTCAGGGTCTGCTGCTTTTGGCAGTCCTGAGTTCCGGAAAGCTTAAAAAAGAAAACCGGGTCACTTAGCTCAAGGAAGTTCTGAGAACCAAAACAGACCTCAGGAATGGCTTATCCTGCCCTACGAGGCTCTGCTGGGGGAGGAGTCAGAAGGGAAGACGGAGGACAAGCTGAACTGGAAGGAATTCCGACTGAGATTCTAAAGCGGACGGCTCAATGTTTTCCCTCCCACCAGGACACTATTAAAAGTGACATTTAACGCCGAGCACCCGCCACAAGCGCTGCTCCACCCTGCTCTCACTCGGCCTCTTTTCCACGGCAAGCAAAACCTGATGTTCACGGCAAACCAGAAACTCACCATTGGAAGCCCCAGGCTTTACGCCTTCACCCGAATCTCCAACGCTCCTGCGGACAAACGCATCTGTGCCGGGCCACGGCCTTTCCCCCAAGACCACTGCTGAAGTCAGAAGCACAAAAGTGGGCGCAGTCAGAGACACAAGTTCATTGCACCGCCACCAGCACCAAACCCACAACCCAGCCCGGCGCGCCCCGGCCCTCCGCAGGCTTGGCCGAAACGCCTGTTGCAGGAGGGCCCGCTGATGCCCGCGGGTGCCCAGCCTGGCCCGGTAGTGACCCGCTGCTCCAGCTGCGGTGGGAGACCCGGGTCCCGCACCGCCCGCCGCCGAGCCCCGCCCGCCCGAGCGGAGGGAAGTGAGCAGAATGCCACGCTCATTTACACACAAAATGATTTTGTGTCCCATTGTGCTCGCAGTTGTTCAGCTCTCTGGGGGTGATTAAACTGGCTGAGCTGCGGCAGCTTGAGACGATTTCACTAAATCGCTTCTTCGTGAAGTCGCTTCTTTGCTAAGCTGTTATTTTAACCATAAAAGGTAAACAGAAGGCGCCTTGCGAGCTCCCTTCAGCTCTGCGCCCTGGGCGCCGGCCCGGAGCGCCAAGTGCCGGGAGCCTGCAGAAGTGTCCGGGGGGGTGGGCCGGCAGCGGCAGTCGGGCCACCTGGTGCGCGCCAGGCCCCCGCAGCCAAGCCAGCCGGCCGGTTGCAACTTCGGGCGGCGGAGCCGGCTGGGCCGCGGCTCCAGGCACCTCGGGGCGGGGTGGCCGCGGCACCCAAAGCGCCAGGCGGGGTGGGGAGGGGTGTGCGGCGGGGGCGGGGCGGTGACAAAGTTAAATCAAGAGGCAGACACTTGGAGACCACAGATGGGAAGCTCGCCTAATTAAGGACGTAAAAGCGCTTTTGTTCTCAAAGTTTATTGTTGCCGGGATTTAAAAAAAATTAATTGAAACTAATGCTGTTATTCACTCGTGCAGTTAAATTCCTTCATGCACATTTGAGACACGCAGGGAAAACTTGGAAGCTTATCTTTCTGCAGTCAGGAGTGGGGGCCGCAGGGGGACAGAAGGGCGCTGCGGCGGCACGCCGGGGTGGGGTGTCGGCGAGCGTGTGCCCGCGTCCAAGTCGGGGGTGCGGGCGGGCTGCAGGGCCCCGGAGGCGGCGACCGGGTCTCAGAGCAGCCCGCTCCCCACCCCAAGCCCCGCGCGCCTGGGACGACCACCAGCGCGCCGGCCCCTCCCGCCCGGTTTCGGACTCCCGGGGTGGGCGTCAGGGGACGAACGTCTGCCCCGTTGGAGAGTTTTTCTTTCTCTGTTTTAGGCGCCAAGCCAGGCCCTGTGCGCCCCTAAGCCCCAGCTGCGGGAGCCCGTTTGGGACCCCGGAAACTCGCCGGCCCTGCAGGACACTCGGCCCTACACTGGGGCCAGAGTGCGGGAACCTGCACGCACGCCCACACACACACTCACACACACACCCCTGCGGCAGGAAGCTCCGAGCCCGCCCGGGTGGGGAGGGTCCACTCGGGGCCGGGACCAGCCCACGTGGGCAGATGCCCCCCCCGCACCAGGCCTTTGTGCTGGGCGCCCCCGCGCCGCCGGCCCCCGTCGCCCAGCAGAGGGACAAAGCAGCCGCCCCCGCCCAGGTCCAGACCTGGGCCGGGCGACTTTCCCGGCATCGCAGCCACTTTGGGGACAGGGGTGCGCGGAGCGGTGGCCGCCCGCGCTGGGCTTACCTCGGAGCCGGAGCGGCGGATCCGGCTCGGGCGCAGCCCCCGCCCCCCGCAGCCGCCGGTCTCGGGCGCCCGGCGCAGCCTCGCCGCCTATGCTCGCCGCGCGGGTCGCTCCGGTCTCGTCCTGGAGTTACTTTCTCTCTCGCCCCCAACCCTCCCCCC
>NW_012149263.1:258054-291989 GCF_000956105.1 Propithecus coquereli | reverse complement strand
CCATCCTTCGGGTAGTGCGCATTGCCCTCCTTGTGTATACACCCTCCCCTCGCCTCCTCCCTCCTCGCGGCCGCCGCCGCCGCCGCCGCCTCTTCGCGCCGCTCTCCGCTGCCCTCCCGCCTCCTCTCCCTCCTCTCCCGCGGCCTCCCTCAACTGCGGGGGAGAAAACCAGCCCCCGCCGCGGCCCAGCCGGACGCGCAGGGCAGCGACCCGGCTCCGGGTCACCGGCGCGGCGGGCGCGGGCGGGCGCGCGCGGCGACTCCTGCTCGGGGCTCGGCGGCGCCGCGGGGCAGAGGATTAGAGTCGCAATTAGCTCCGCGCGCCCGCGCCTGCCGCGCTCCGCGACAAAAATGCGCCGTTTCCCCTCCTTTCGTCGGGCGATCGCCGCCCGCCTCCACTGGGGCCCGAGCCTTGCCCTCGGGGCCGCGGCCGGGACCCTCCCGGAGCGGTGCGCCCAGGCCCCGCGCCCTCCGCGGCCCAGCCCCCCGCCCCCCGCGGCCGGCCACGCGGCGCCCGGGCCTCCTCCGGGCTCGGGAGGGGGTGGGGAGAGGCTGATTTTAATCATTGTCATTTCATCTGATGTAATATTTCCCCGGGCGCTTTCAGCTGGGCATAAATTTTCGGCTCCCAAATAAGTAACACAGGGCACGTTTCTCACATTTCTTGACTCCTCGGTTACAAAGAGGAGAGCAGCCGCCGCCGCGGCGCCCGGGGCTGGAGGCGGGACTTGGGGACAAACTGGGATGCGAGTCGGCGGCGGCGGGGCCGGGGGCAGGGCCGCCCCTCCCCCTCCCCGGCCGCCCGCCCGCCAGGGTCTCGGCCCGGCTGCCCTCTCCCGAGGAGCAGCCTCCGCCGTGACGTCTGCGGACACGCGGTCGGCCACCGCGGGGGAGGGACCGGCGGGGGCACCGGCCAGACGCGCCATTTCCTTTGCGCGCGCGGCGCGAAGGGGACGTCGGCGGCCAAGAGTCCCCGTCGTGCCGGTCACCGTGTGGGTTCTCCCTTCCTCCTCCTCTCCTTCCTCCTCTCCCGCCTCCTCCTCTCTTTCCTCTTTCCCTCGCGCCCCGCTCGTCCCTCCTCCTCCGCGACCATTTCTCGGCTCCTAGGAAACGGAGCGCGGAGCCTCCAGCGCGCCCGGCCTGCGCTGCGCCCCCGCCTGGCTCCCTGGGTCCCAGGCCGGAGCCGGGCTCTGGCGGTCGGGCGGGTGCGCTCCGGCCTGGGGCTGCGCCGGGACCCCCACCCCGAGCTCCAGCTGGGCCTGGGCGCCCTCTCGCGGCCGCACTCCCGGGGGGCTCTGGGGGCGGGCCTGGAGCGGGAGGGGGGGCCGGTGGGGAGAGAACCAAGTGGGGACCTTCCTCTCTTGACTAGGGGACTCGGGGACCCCGCGCGTGGAGAGTGTCTGGACCGTGCTCCTGTAACTTCTCCACGCGGGGATGAGCAGAAACTTTCCTCCTAAGGAAAGGTTCTACTTATTTATTTATTTTAGAGCTCGAACTGCAGGAGAAGGGGGAAATTTTCTCATTAAAGTTACATCCCTGCAGTTAGTTGAATTACTTGATGTATGCAGAAGATGTTGTAAATTTATAGATTTAAATAGCTTACAAAGATGCCGCAGGCCCCATCAGTTAATTTCCTTAATTTATGGATTCTGAGCTGCTCCTGGAACAGATAGGGGCCCTGGAAGTAGGTCAGGGATCTATACAGGGGCTCCAGCGCGGCCCGCGGGCTGCCCACTCTGCCCCCCACGCCCTGGCACCCCCGGGCTTCTGGTCCCCAGCTGCTACTAAAGAGCGCCATGCTCTGTGCCGGGCACCCAGGCCACGCCAGGCCCTAGGGGTCAGCTGAGCTCTGTGGCCAGCTGTCCCATGCAGGACCTAGAATAGCAAACCTCCCTTCCACTCCCATCCCGCTCAGCATTGAAGGGACAGACCCAGATAAGAAGGGCAGCAAGTGTTCAAATACTTCCACTGCTCTTAAATGTCCTCCCTTAAATGCTGGCTGGGATCACACAGACAGAACCTTCCCCCCTTCCCAGGCCTTTGAGGAGGACACAGTGAGGCAAAATGCACAAGGCTCAGGTTTGAGGAGCAGGGACCTACCGAAAACTCGCTTGTCATGGCCCACGTGGCCCCCAGTGCTCCTCACGCCTCTTTTTCTCCTCTTCTCCTAGGTGGCCGCTATATGCCTTTGTTTTGTGTTCAGTATGGGTGAATATATACATATAAATTAATACTTAAAAGATTGGTATAAGCGAAACTGTTTTAGGAAGCCACACGGCAATGTGATTAGTATTGGTATTCATGATTTAACATTTCTTTTCCCACTAGATGAAGTTTCTAAGATTTGCAAGGTACATGTCAAGGACGGGTGTCTAAATGGATTTTTATTTATTCACAACTCCAAGACTAATTGCTTCTCTTTGCCTCAAGGCCATGAGATTGGTTTTAATATGACACTTCAAAAGTATTCATGGAACTACAGAGATACTAAGTGTCATTGTTTAAGAGACAAATCTCACCATGGTACTGGTGACCCTGAAAATAGGATGTTCCACTTTATTTTAAATTCCTACGTTTTTGTTTTTTTTTTGAGTTTCACTTTATACCAATTATGTTAAAAATGTACAGTTTAGTCGAAACAGGAACTGACCATTTTGAAAGACCTTTATTTCCTTAATACTGCTGAGGACTTTGTTTTCCTATTCCTGAATCCTTTTATTAAAAAGCTGAACTTTATATGTGTCATTAAGAAGAGTAAGTTTGGGTCATAATTTATTCTCAAGTGTTTTAAAAGTTCCTAGCTAAATGTCAACCATCTCTTACACTGAGAGGCTTGGACGTTTACTCTGATAGGCATTTAATGATCTGTGGTATAGAATGCAATGGCAATGCATTATTTAATTGACAATGTATAATTTGGACAGAAACTATATTGAAACATCTTGTGGAATACATCCTGTTTCATTACTACGGTTCAAGAGATGAAACTGGATGTGAGTCTAATCAGAACTTGCTCTGTCATTAAGATTGGACTAGCACTTAGGCCACGACAGTTCATAGTTTAAAAAGCAGATTCGAGCCTGTGCTTGCTTTGAGGTTCTTCTGCGCAGTCCCGTGACAAGTACAAAATCATCTGCAGGATCGAGACCTCAGGTTTCCAGATGTTTCAGGTTGGCTTCCAATGTGACTTTGTACTTTGTTGTTGTTGTTTGCAGACTGTGTTTAAAAATTAGGACTTTAATAAGGAAGGGAAAATGAACCCAAAATGAGATTACAGAATCTGGTGAATCCAGCGTTCTCAGGAAGGCTGTGACCAGACCAACAGATGAACAGACCGAGGGACCTGGCTACTGCTCTCCTGGGGGTGTGGTGGGGGACTGGGGTATGAGGCAGGGCTGTCTCCTCCACCACCCCCTGGCCTTCCTGGAGTGCAAGCCAGACCCTCCTAGGTCTGTGCCCACTCCAGGCTCAGCCCCGGTCCAGGCTGGGATTGAGCGATCTGGCCCAGAGACCACAGTCTGACATCTGCTTGGCCTCTGCCTCTACCCTGGGAGTCCCCCCCCAATCTTCCCTCCTAGCGAGGACCCCAGAGAACGCAGAGATTAGGGGAAGTGATGAAACGGATGACACATGGGACTGTTAGCCAGCCCCCAACCCCACCCCAAGCATATTGCCCCTGCTTGTCCTTGAAAAGAACAAAACAAAACCAGGTAACACTCACTGAGCTCTGCCCAGTCCCTGGCACGTACTTAGCGGGCGCTTACGATTTCTGGTGGGCAGGAAGGCAGGGGCTGCCTCCAGGTGCTACAGGCCACCCCTCCTTCCTACCTGCTGCCTGTAGCCCAGGCGTGCCTCTCAGAACTAAGCCTGCCATTGGGTGACAACAATGACATAAGACCATGTCCTCCTGACTAGGAGTCTTACCATGGTGGTGGCCTGTGCCGGGCTTCCAGGGAGCCAGGAGCCACCACGTTGCTCAGAACTCTGCATTTCAGCCTTTTTCCCGGGGAAGTTTCAGTGTTTTCACCAAATTCTCAAAGGGTCTGTGTGAATTTGGGTACAAGTGGCAAAGGCCACCTCAGAATAGCTTAATGACGAGGAAAGTTGATTTGGTGGCTTGGCGGAGTATCCGAGGACCTGGGTCTCTCCACTTGCCTCTGCCATCCTCAGCACGGTGGCCTGTTCTCATGCTCCTCTTCTCTGGTCTCAAGACAAAGGAGCTCAAATCTTCACACCTTCCTGGACACCCATAGAGAACAAGGAGATTATCCTAGTGGCCCCCAAGCCCTCCCTGTCACATCTTATTGGCCTGAACTGGGTCACATGCCAACTTGCTAGCCAATTACTGGCAGAGGGATCGGCATAGACCAATCAAGTTTACCCCTGTGCTAGATAGGGATAGGGTTAGGGTTGGGGTTGCTGTCCTGAACTGTCGGCAGCAAAGTGGACATTGGGTGAAGCATGCCCTCCTGGGGGAAGGATGGGTTTTGCCTTTAGGGTTGTGCCCCGAGAGCTCAAGAACTGTCACCAGAACCCTGAGCTGGCCTGACACTGGGGAGAGGCCAGCCCCAGGGCCCGTAGCAAGGACTGTGAACAACGCACAAAAGCTTGCTCGAAAGTTGAGGCTGTTGCAGTTGAGGGGGCCGGGGAGGCTGTCTCTGGGGTCCTCCAGTTTTCCCAGTTGATCTCATGTAAGCCCAGATTGCATCCCTGGAACAACGGCTTTAAACACAAGTCGCGTTCTTGTCAGAGCCGAACCCAGGCAGGAGCAGAGAAGGGAAGGGGAGGGGAGGGCAGGGTAGGAGAGGAAGAACACTGAGTCCTGCCCCTAAACGACTTTGTGTGGCTACCACTCTGGCTTCAAGTGACCACCTGGGGGGCACAGGACAGGGCTCTGCAGATGCATTTGCAAGGATCCAAGGGAGTTTTCCCCATGAACAGAGTTTAGACAATGAGGAAAGTTGCCTTTGGTCAGTCAGAACCCTGCCCTGGGGCTCCTTCCTAGGGTGAAAGCTGGGCACACTGACCCTCTTCCTTGTCACAGGCAATTCCTCCTCCTTGGGCCTGTCCTCTAGGAGACAGTCTGTGCGGGGCAGGAACTTGGGAGTCTGAGTCCAACTGGTGACTTTGGGCTTCACCTCTCTGAGTCCTAGTGTCCTTGTGTGTAATGTGGGGCTGCTGGGAGAATTAACCGTGAGAATGTAGCGGAGAACTCGGGCCAGTGGGAGTGCTCTGTGAGGGTGAGCTGTGGGTGACGTGGCGATGGCTAGCTTGCTCTCCCGCCGACCTTACAGCGAGCTCCAGCCAAGCCGTGGTTAGACCCCCACCCCTACTCAGGCCCACGATGGAGTCCCCTCACGTGGGCCCTTGACGCCAAGGGTTAGACCTCACACATGACCTCATGATTGTATTATTATTATTATTAATTTTTTTGGATACAATCTCACTCTGTTGCCCGGGCTAGAGTGTAGTGGCATCATCATAGCTCACTGCAACCTCAAACTCCTGGGCTCAAATATCCTCCTGCCTCAGCCTCCCGAGTAGCTAGACAGGAGTGTACCACCACACCCAGCTAATTTTTCCATTTTTAGTAGAGACGGGGTCTTGCTCTTGCTCAGGCTGGTCTTGAACACCTGGCCTCAAGCAATCCTCCAGCCTCAGCCTCCCAAAGTGCTAGGATTGCAGGGGTGAGCCAGGGAGCCCAGTTCATGATTTTATTATTAAGATAACTTGTATACATTAAAGGGAAGAATGCAAAATTTGCCTAACATTTAAAGATAAAATGCAAGATTTCAGAGAAACTTCATGCTTGTTTTGAGCCATGTGTCTAGGGCGGGCCCAGGAAGTGTCCTTAGGCTCCTCTGTCCTCAGGGCCCCTGGGGGTGGGTGGGGCGGAAGATCAGGCCCAGGAGACAAAGGGCAGTGGCTGAGGGAGGAGCCCTGGAGGGCACAGGGGTCTGCCAGGAAATTCTGGTTGTTTTTCAAGCTGTGAAACTCTTTATTGTCTTTTTTAAAAGTATTTTAAAATTTTAATAAAGCATACGTGATTGTCGTAAATATAATAATAACTCAAAGAAAAGGTACAAAAGGGAGAGAAAAGTCCTCCGTCTCCCCTTCCCAAAGGGAACTATGTCAAGGATTTGGTGTGTGTCCATCCGGTTTTTTTCCTGTTTATGTTCACACAGATGTGCAAGCACACAGAGACACACAGTTGCATAGACTCACAAATATGCACACTCAAAGACACTCAGAAACAGAACCATAGACACATTACACAGGCACACAGACACAGATACACTAACAAACATGCAGAGACAGACATATACACAGGTGCACAGGCATTCACACACAAGTGACAGACACAGACTGTACAAACACAGACACGGAGAGGCACATGGAACCACAGGCACAAAGACGTGCACACATGCCTGCACACACAGCCATGCACACACGCACACATACATGTGCTTTAAAAATGCGCCATCAAACTATACTAATCCACAGCCTGTCTTTGCCCCATTGTGCATTTAAAAATATAGAAAATAATATAACAGACACTCATCTACCCACAACCCAGGTGTTGCCAACATGACCATTTTGAATATTTGCTTCAAATCCCTCTTTAAAAACAAAATGAAATGGTACAGACCATAAACCCCTCCCTTTTTCCCCAGCTTTCCCTGCTACCCAGACGTTGTATCACTCCTGCGCACATTTTTATGCTTTTTGCAACATAGGAATGTATTCACGAGCAAGGGTAGCATTTGTGTATGTTTTAAACTTTTACATAAATGGTATCTCTCCTCTTCTCCCTCCTCTCTCTTCTCTCCTCCCTCCTGCTCTTCTCCCTCCTCCCTCTCTTCCTCTGTTTCCTCCCTCTCCCCCTTCCCTGCTCCCGTCCTCCCTCTTCCTCCTCCTCTCCCTCGCTCCATCCGCCTCCACCTCTAGGCAATACAAGCCTCTGGCTGAAAAGCTGGAAGGTCACCCAAGGAAGTGCAAAAAACGAAAAGCATCTTGATATATTTCCAAATATGCCCTCCCTCTGAATTTTTACAATTCTGTTTTTACATCTGGGTCCCTCGTCCTTTTAGAATTAACTTCTGCTGATGGTTTGAGGTCTGGATCTAAAAAAGAATTTATTTTTCCAAATGGCAAGCCAGGCTTCCAATAGATCCACTAGCAGAATTTTTATATTCGGATTTTAACTGGAATTGGGGAGAATTGAAGGCTTCTTATTTTTGCTCTATTACAGAAAGAAGATGAGAATACAGATACATTGTAAAAAATTAAAACATCTATTCTTTTAGTAATTAGAACTAATTACAAATTAATTGCCCCATACCCTGGCAATCTCATTTCCCTCTTCCTAGGGAACCTCAATTTGGTATGTGTGGTAGGTTACATTATTGATCCCAACTTTTCCCTGGCCTGTGGTACCTGGAGACATCTGCACCCTCACCGCGGCTTCAGGTTGGCAGAGAGAACCTCTCCCCACCCGATATTGAACTTGACCAAAGCGGGGTTAGCAGATGGCTCCCGCGGAGGCTTGAAGTGAGCTGCTGCGGCTGAGCTGGCCTTGGGAGCTTCCGCCACTCCCGGCGGCCGCAGACCCTCCAGGCTGGGCCCCAGAATGACACATATGTGTTGGGGCTGCACGAGCCACTGCAGATGCAGGAATAATAAATGCTTGTGGCTGTTTGCCACTGACATCTTGTGCTTCTTTGTCACACGGCAATAGCTGACTAATATAAACTATATCCTCTGTGTGTGTGTGTGTGTGTGTGTGTGTGTGTGTGTGTACACACACACGTACACAAATTAGATTGGGATAATGTACATGTTATTCTGTAATTTATAATTCGATATAGATATTATAGACATTGTATAAAATTGTGTGTGTGTGGATTACATATCTGGGCTCATCCCCAGCATTTTCAAAGCTCAGAACAAGGATACATGGAGGTTCACGTACCGTAGCAGCCACCAGCCCCTGCCCACGAGTCCATGCCTACTCCAACCTTAGGCCGCTTCCCTTCCCACCAAAGCGTGTGGCCAGTGTCTAAAGCTCTGCCCACTGGGAGGATTTTGCCTTAGCACCATCCCTCAAGGCCACCCTGAGGGGAGCTGGGTGCAGACGCTGCCTGCTTTTTATCTGCTTCCCCACACCCAGCCGACACATCTGCGAACTGAGCTCTGGCTGCTGCTTCTTCCATTAGCCTGTCACCCCCGCCGCGCGGCCACACAGGTGAGTGGAAGGAGAGGCCTCTGTGCGGCAGTGGTGCGTAATAAGGGAGGCCAGCCTCCCTGCAGGGACACCCCACCTGTGGCCTCCCACACTGCTCCTACTGGGTCCTCGGTGCGCCACTTCTGCCTTGGGACGGCTGCTGCTGGGACCACCTGACCTCCTCACTTGCTCGGTCTGACAGTACCCAGGTCACGACGGGCAGTTGTGGCTGCATTTTTCTGGTGTCCCGGGGTCAGGTGCTCTGTCTGTCTGTACAAAGGCCCAGAGCGTGCAAGAAGCCGCTTTCCAAAAGCTTTATAATTTTCTGCACGGAATGGCCTTGGGACAGAACTTTAAGAGTCTGCGTTGTAATCATCCCTGTGGGGCTTGCCCCAAACTCTACGTGGTGTCTTTTCCAATATTGCTACCGCTGATACCATGGGGTCTTCTCGGTTTTACGGCCCAGGAATCAGCACCTCTTGCACGACAGTCCTGCTCCGGATTGACTCAGAGCTGGCAGCTGCTCCTGTATCCTGGTCTGTGGTTTGGGGCGTTTCTATGTGCGGGCAGTGCCTTCGGGGCTCAAAGAGCCAACACATGTTGTGTTTCCTTATTTGAGGTGGGAGGTGCACGATGCCGTTGTTTGCCCTTCACTCTGGATGTCCCGGCATCTGCAGACCGCTGCAGCTCCTGCATTCATTACTGATGTGGCAGCCCCCCGAGACTTACGTCCCACGCTCTGCAACGCACGGATCTTACTGAGGCCTGCGATATAGTAGCCACTCCTGGCTCGTCCATTCTGATTAGCGTGGGGTCATGGAGGTGCAGACCGACAGGGTGTTCTGCGGCATGTTCGGCCAACCAGGTTTCTTTGGATTATGATCGGACGGAGGGCTGGAGAGTTAAAATATTTCTGGGCCAAGTGGGTACTGTTATTCATGCCAACTGCATGAACACTGGTCTCTGGCAGGGGCGGAAATTAATGCATCTGCCAGATCAGTGGCCAAAGGTCCTGTACGGAGGTCCCGAAAGTCTGCACTAGCAACGAGGCCACAGCACAGCGGCTGCGCTTTGGGCGACTTGGCCGAGTTCGCAGGGCCGCGCTGCCATCCCCGGTTCTGCCTGGTTTTGCAGGAGCTACAGCAAGGACCCTGCGCTTATATCCTTTAGGTCTCAGAGGGTAGCACCGATATCTGCCATCACCAACCCCACCCGGGAGGCGATACTTGTTTTTGTTTGCTATCTTGGAAGGGGTCAGAGGGCAGTGCCAGAAGCTTCCTGTTTGCCTGCCCTACTACAAACCTCTTACCTGCCAGGCCAGGGAGCCGATGTGGCAGTCATGACAACAGTCACATGTCTGTTTCGTTCATACATTTAGGACGGGGGAATCTATGGATCTGGAAGCCGGACGTGGGCCAGCACACGCCCCTGCTCGACTGGAGGCCACCAGGACACATCAGACGTCACGGCCCTGCCCATCAGGACATCTCGGCTCCTTCCTCCATCACTCTGACCTCTGCTCCGGGTCTGCTGCGTCAGCTCAGACCAGCTCCAACAGTCCTGGATGTGTCGGGGTGTTACCTTTGGGAGAAGGACTAGGCGTTGATGAGTATGTACACTCGCTTTGGTGGTGCAGAGGTCATCCCGGGCCCGACCTCTCCTTCAGGCACTGAGTTCCTGGTCTGCAAACTGGCTCAAATCCAGAAAGTGGATCGCGAGTGTTTTACAGAGGTGACTGCAGTGCTTGATCTTTTTTGATTGTATGGATCGAGTAGCACGGTTGTTGGCTGCCCGCCCATTCTGCTGCCTGGGCGGCCCTTGTGCGGTGAATCGTCTCCACACCTCTTTGCAGGTCAGGACACCTGGGCTGCCTCTCTGACCCTGCCGCTCACGACCCCGGACCTCTGTCATTTTGGGGTTCTCCTGCCCTCCTTGCTGTCTGTGATCCAAGTCCCACGAGGGCCTCGCCGGCCGGCAGCCCTGGCCCACAGAGGTGAACCTGCACTTAGCCCCCTGGCGATGCCTGTGCTCCTCTCCCAAGCACGTTCCCCGTTGCGTGGTAAGTAGTGTGTCCCTGGGAGGCGACACGTCCCTGGGAGAACACAGTCCTCTGCTGTTTCCTTCCCGGCCTTGCGTCCTGTGCTCACTCTGCCGTGCCCACGTCTTCAAGCCCCTTAATCTCCTTTCTACCATGTGACAGTGCGATCCTGGCACTTCCTCCGTGCTCAGTGTGGGCCACTACTCCTTCCACGCGTCTAGGGTCCATCCTAGTGGCATTTTGGCTCCACCCCCTGTGGTCCTCCCCAGATATTGGATCCTGTCCTCCCAGGGGACTGGTCCCCCTACTGAGAAACTCTCCAACCTATTCCAGCCCTACGTGGCCCTCCGTGGACCAGGCACCTTCAGAATCCTGTCCCCACATGCTCTCCTGGCTTCTGCCACATGCGTGGGCTGTAAGTCCTGGTGCTCCTCTGGGCATAGCTCCTTCCTCCCTCACCAAGCCCACCACTGTCCCCCTAATTATCGGCCTAGTGTCCAGAAGGGGAGGTGGGGACATTCCCTGAAATGCTCACATATTGTCTTGCAGGGCAGAGACCTTTGCATTTCTTCCAGGAAAGAGGGAGCATTAGCCCTTAAGTGGGAAGAATAGGCCCCCTCTGCAGGCTGAGAGGGGTCTAAGATTTGGGGGCATATCAACGCAGATGCCCCGTCCTGGACACCAGGGTGCCCTTCCTTCCCAGCCAGAGCATAGCAGACATGCTTAGCTTGAGAGTTTAATCACAGAACTTGGCTGTTCTGAGGTCCTGGGCTTTCTCTCTCTTCCAACTACAGCCTAAAAGAGAGCCTAAAAGCTCTCAACACTTTGTTATATCTTTTTACAAAGCATTGGTCAAATGCAACAGCCACCCAATTCCACTGATTTTGATTTTCCCTGATATTTTTCAAACACCTGATACATTGCCCTCGGTGTTGCATTTCCTTCCAAGGGCAAACCATCCCAACCCACCAGTGGGGAGGGCGTAACAATGGGGCTGTCATCTTACAGCAGGGCTGTCCCAGTTAGGTGGTAACCAAGCTCCAAAATCCCACCCCAGCCTCTGCTTTCTCAGAATGTTGCAGGTTGGGGTCCCTGGGGGCAGGATGGGTTTCTGGGCGCAGAACCTGATAGATAGTGGCATGCAGGAGGGTACTGGGGGCTCCCAGGTCAATGTCTGGGGGATGGAGGGGAAGAAAGCAGGATTGGGCCGAGGAAGAAGTTGGGTCCTGATGCGCTGTTATCAGAGTTTCCTATTGTTGCTATAACTAATCAGCACAAACGTAGTGGGTGAAAGATTTATTATCTCACGTTTCTGGAACTCAGAAGTCTAAGGCGGGTCAGCAGAGCCCTGTTCCTTCTGGAGGCTCCAGGGAAGGCTGCTCCCTTGCCTTTTCCAGTTAGAGGCTTCCTGCGTTCCTGGGTTCGTGTCCCCTTCCTTCCACCACTCGGACCTCTGCTCTGTCGTCCCATCTCTGGCTCTAACCCCTGCCCCTTCTTACAGGCCCCTCGTGACTGCACGGCACTCACCTGGATACTGCAGGAAGGTCTTCTCTTCCCGAAGTCCTCAATCACATCTGCAGGTCCCTCTAGCTATGGAAGGTGAGACAGCCACAGGTTCAGGGGGTTAGGATGCGGACATCTTTGGGGGCCGTTATTCTGTGTAGATGAAATCTCAACAAGGCCTTCAGCTGAACGCACACGGGGCCTTGAAGTTGGGGTGACTGTTTGGAATTGTTGGGGTGAGGATGCCTGACCCTAATATCTCCATGTCAATTAGTCACAGGGTGTGGGTGTAACTGCGGGCGAGCAGCTGCCTTTAGCCTGGCAGTCCCCTAAGAGCCCTGTCTGCCAGCAGCACTCCAGCGCCTGGTGGGAGAAGTCCTTCCTTCCCGAGGGGATCTGGGTGGCTCACCAATGGCATCCACTCAGCCCCTCTGCTCTGGCCCTACAACCGTCTCAGTCCCTCTCCTGGCCGTGCAGGCTTGCACCCCAGGACATTTGCACATGCTCCTCTCGGTCTCTCTCACTCATCCTTCTTATCCAGCTCCATTACCACCTCCTCTGGGAAGCCTTCCCTGACTTCTCTGACAAGGTTGTCTCCATCATAGCCCCCGTGACTGTCATGCTGCCATGCTTGCGGGTGTCAATCTCTATGATTCTTAGAATCAGACTTCCCCTGTAGACTGAGTTCTGCAAGGCCAAGGTGGGGTTTATGTTTCCTTGATACCATCTGCCCTTCACAGCGGGCTGCGCGTGATGGATGCTCAGAAAGTATTTGTTGAGCGAAGGGGTGAAAGAGGCTGCTTTCTTTTCAGCTGGCTGTGTCGTACTTGGTAGTGTGGTACTTCGTTAGTCCGCCTCCCTGTCCATGGATATTTAGGCTGTTCCCAGTGCTCTGACAGTTCCCAGAAAGCTGCGACAAACATTTCCGCACGGATTCCTGTCCCTTTGCCTAGAGTTTCCTTCGGACAGATTTCTAGACACGGAACTGCTGGGCCCGTGAGGCTCGCTGGGGCAGGGACCAGGGATGGCTGTGGGGCCCAGTGCATGTCCCCCTGCGTTGCTGCCACGGCACAGGAAGGGCAGAGGAAGTGGACCCACGATGGGCTGGAAAGGCACGAAGCAGCCCCCAGAGGGCACAGAGGTGGCACTGAAGGTCCCAGGTCTGGTTCCTGCTGTCCAGCTGGGGATGTCCCCATCTTACTGGACCCCTCAGTAGGGTCCTCCTTCGCCTGGAGTTGATGCCAACAGCTTTCTTATATTTCCTACCAAACGGCACCAGCTGTAACAAGTTCCAATTCTTGCCATTGTTGTCTAAAAATATGGCTTTTACGTTCCTCTCTTGGGAATTCACTGAGAGGGGTGTGTGTGTGTGTGTGTGTGTGTGTGTATGTATGTGTGTGTAAAATCTGTAATGAACTTTTATATATATTCTAGAGGCCCCCGAAAAGATGACGTATTCTCCGTGGGGTGCAAAGCTGTATTTATGCTAAATATACACATGTCGGCTGGAGCCCATTCGCTGGCCCGGCTGTGGGACCGGCTGGGTCTCTGTGCCCGGCTCGGGTTCAGGTCACGGCAGGGGGCGGGCTGGGGGTTCGCACCTATTGCAGAGGGTGAGGTGGGTGAGTCCATGCAGTGGCTCAGTCCTGGGGCCAGACGCCGAGTGCAGGGCCCAGGAGGTTGGTGGACGCGGCAGGTGGAGGCAGAGCCCGGCAGGGCTGGGGCGAGATGTCGCTGCACGGAGGCCTGAGGCGAGGGGAGCAGCTTCAGAGCCTGTGCAGCTTCGAGGGTTTGTGGCAGGGGCCGGCAGCGGCCAGCGTTCCCGCAGGGCAGCGGGAGGCTCTAGTGACTGGGTGGCAGGCGGCCTAGTGGGCAATCCCCCTGGCTCACTGTGGTCCCAGACGCTGGGCTCTGGTTCCGGGCAGGGAGCACACAGGTGCCATCACCATGTGTCAGCAGTGCCTGGCACAGCGCCTGACACGTGTGACCCCTCTAACCGTCAAAGGGATGTGTGCCGACTGCCTCTGTTGTGGACTGAGTGCTCGTGTCCCCTGAACATTGTGATGTACGTTGACATCCTCGCCCACAAGATGATGCTATTGGGGGTGCTTAGGGCGTGGGGGTGGAGCCCTCATGAATGGCATTAGTGTCCTTACAACGAAGGCCATGGGCGCTCTCTCACCCCCGCCACCGTGAGAGGACACAGTGAGAGGATGGGCAGCTACGGACCAGGAAACTGGTCCTCGCCAGGCACCGGGTCTGCTGGCACCTTGATCTCGTCCTCCGGACCCCGAGGAACAGCTGCTTGCTGCTGAGCCACCGAAGGTGAGCGGCCCGAACGGACTGAGACAGCCGCAGGGCCTCCTTTTGGATCCTTTCGGACATCGACACTTGATCAAGGTACTCTCCTCCTCAAAGCCCTTCAGTGGCTCCCCATTTTTCAGCCCAAATCCAATCTCCTTTCTGTAGACTACGAGGACCCGGCACCTCCCGCCCCTCCCCACGGGCTCCGCAGGCGTCCGTGCAGGGCCACGCGGGGTGTGCCCGCCGCCCTGGGCTCGAGCCCGCGCCTCCTCAGGGCTAGTGCGAGTCAGGGCCAGGGAGCCAGCGCTGTCAGCCTTGGGGCACCCCTGCCCAGGCCAGGGCCCCCAGCCCCACCCCGCCCCCGCTCCCTGTCACCGTGAAGCACCCCGGTTCACTCCTCGCCGACTGCATTAGCCCAGCAACCCCGGCTGCAGGTCCGTGGGGAGCCCGGCCCTGAAAAATGACGGAGAGCCCTCGTCCCTGTGCCATTAATTCTCCTGCGACCGAGGCCTGCCCCCAGGGTGGGCGCGGGGCCAGGGTGACTGATGACACCTGCTCGGCCTCCCTCTCGAGGACTGTGGCCGGTGGGAGGCGTCAACAGCGTTTCCCCAGTGAAATGCCGCGTGGAGATTAATGGCCCTGAGCTGCGGGCTCCGGGTGCGCGAGGCCGGGCCCTGGGCCTGCCGGGCCTGTGCCCCCCTCTGCCCCTGCCGGCCCCTGAGAGGGGCAGAGTTGTGGGGTCCCTGCCTGGTGCCCGGGATCACCCAGAAATGGGGCCTCAGCTCCACGCCTGAAACCTCCAACAAATAATTTTCAATTTGCCTGCAAGTTTCAGTGGCACAATCCGATGTTAAATAATAGATTAGGTGCCTCAGGGAGAGAAACAGGATTTAAGAAGAAGAAATAACTGAAAGGAAAAGTAAAATTCAGCACATCGGTCTGGAGAGCGAGAAGGCAGCTTTCCCTCCCAGCCCAGACCCACCGCCCACCTGGTACCATCCGGCCCTGCTGGGCGCCTTCTCTGGGCCTGCGGGGCTGGCCTCCTGCCCCGGGGCAGGCTCCAGGCTTCCGCAGCCCTGGGCTCTTGTGACAGATCGACCAACGCCCTGCCCCAGTGCCCAGGCCCTGCACCCCAGGACAGGCCTGACTTGTAGCCTGGCAACCGCCACCCACCCAGGCAGGCAGGAGGACCCAGACACTCAGGCAGATATTGACAGACAGGCACGGACTCAGGTAGTCGCAGGCAGGTAGATACAGGCCGGCGCAGGTGACAGCAGGCAGGTGTGACCCAATGGGGCTGGATGCAGACACGGGTGTCGGACAGGGGCGGAGAGTGAAGAGGGTGTGTCCGTGGGGCGTGGCTTGTCCAGAAGCCCTGGAACAGAGGTCCTCTCCGTCCAGCGACCTTTCCCTCTGCCCATCCCGACCACCCCCTCCCCTGGCCACCGGCTGCCTGTCACACTCTCTCCAAGGTCACGGATCCCCCCAACTCCCCCGCCACGTCCTCCTCAGACCTCACCCCTTCTGTCTGCTCATCAGCCCTGCCGTCCTCATGGCCTTCCTTGTCCGGCCTGGCCCAGTGGGCTTCCCTCTCCCCCTTCCCTCCTCCTGTCACTCACACCTAGGAGGGGCACAGCTCTGACCGTCCCATGCTGCACACGAGCAGGACGGCCGTCGGTGTCCCTGTGCTCTCATCATAACGAGCCACAAATGGGCGACCAGCAATGCCCGGGAATCTGCCCCTGTTTTCCCGGACAGTGTGCATTTCCCTTGCTCCGGTGATCATTCAGTCCTTAGCTGCTATCGCAAAACCTCCTACCCACTGGAGCACCAGTGAGACCATAAGTACTGTGTACTGACGGGCAAGAGCGTGGACACGGGCCAGACGGCCAGGCTTTGAATGCTGGAACGTCCCTTTCATAGCTGTGTGGCTTTGGGCAAAGTGCTTACCCTCTCTGTGTCTCAGTCTTATCATGGGTAAAAAATGGGGAGAATGAGAATTGCGTCTGTCTTACAGGGTTGCAGTGGAGATTAAATAAACCAGCATGCTCGGAGCAGCACCCAGTAACCCGGTCAATACCATAGTTAGTACTTCAGGAGCCAAAGCAGATGACCGTGGCTTGGGTTATGGTGACGGCACTGCAGCCGGAGAAAGGGCGTGGATTCGGGACCCCTCAGGAGGCAGGGCAGGGGAGGCTTGCAGGGCTGGGACGGGAGGCGCGGGAGGGGGGGTGTCGACAGAGGTGTGGGTGAGGCCGCTGGCCACGGGTCTACAGGTCAGGCTGCGGGTGCAGTCTGGGAGTCTGGCATCGGGTGGGACTGAGCTCGCGTGGGGAGCGTAGGCGGAGGAGCGTCTGTTGAATTCCGAACGTGCCGGGAAGAAGAGGACAGAAACGGGCGGGTGCTGGAGGGGCAGGGGGCTGGGGCATCCCCACTGTGTAAGGTGCGGCCCTTACAGCCTGCTTTCTGCTGATGGGGAAGCCCGAGCCCGGAGAGAGGAGCCAGTGCGTGCAGGAGGTGTGTGATGAGAAGTTCGGAGATTGGAATCCAGACTGTGTGTGTGGGGGTGTGTGCGCGCGCACCGGTTGGACCGGGCTCAGTGCGGACAGTGCACGCATTCGACCCAAGACAGCGCGGGACTTTCTGGTCCTTCCCGTGTAGTTCAACACAGCAAGAGGCGCCTTCCTGAGCTGTGGGTGTTTCTGTGTGTGTCTGCATGTCTGTGTAAGTGTGTGGGTTTGTGCGTCCGTGTGCATCTGCATCTGTGTGCATGTATATGTGTGTGTGTGTGTGTGTGTGTGTGTATCTATGGGTGTGCGTCTGTGAGGCTGGTGTGTGTCTGTGTGTGACTGTGTCTGTGTGTACACGCATGTATGCGTGTGTGTGCATGCATTTGCGTTTGTGCGTGTGTGTGTTGTGGTCGAGATCATAGGAGGCCTCACATCACCTTCATGGAGAGCGGGGGACAAGCTCCGCGTCAGGTCCACGTGAGGGCCGAGGGGTGCTGGGGGTATTTGGGGGCTTGGTACCGGGACAGGCGGGTCCCCTGGAACCGGTGGTTTGAGAGGAACCTCCGGGGTCTGCTTGGAGACACCTGGAGAGGCAGGACCCCCGTGACCCACGGCTGGGAGGGGGGTGCCGACTCCTGCTGGTCTGCGGGACGCGACGCCCACCTGGAGCCACGCGGCCGGGGCGCTGCTGCCACCTCGTGGCCCGGCCAGGGATGCACAGGCCGCTGCTCAGGAGCGAGGACGTGGCTCCACCTGGTGGCCGAGGCCGGTCTCTGCGCCTGTGGACACCTCCCTCTCCCTGGAGAACCCCTCCGCCTCCCCCCCACGGACCGCACAGATGCCTGGGGGCCAGGCGGCGGTGGGCACGAAGGTGGGGGGCCCAGCCAGACTGCTTGGGTGCAATCGCGACTCCACCTCCACAGGTGTGCAGCTCTGTGGCTGTGCAGCGCTGACCACGCTCACCTGTGCCTCGGTCTCCTCACCTGTCACATAGGGCGAGGCACACAGGACAGGGCTGCTGGGAGAGGCATGTGGGCCACCTGACGCAGACGGGCACACCCTGGCAGTGTGGCAGGGCCACCTAGGCCCTTGGCTAGGAATGTCTCTCCTCTGACCTCTGCCCCCTCCCCTTGCCTCCTGCGCTGGCTTCAAGAGCTCTTGAGACCTCCAGCCCACTCTCTTCGCTCCTCTCTCCTGAGGCCGTCTGGGGTGGGGAGGGCAGGAGTGTTTGTTCTCTAGTGGCCCCAGTCCAGCCCAGCCCCCGGCCACCCTCTGCAGCCACCTCACCGTGGACGCCCTTGTGCAAAGTGTCCCTCTGGGCAGGGTGAAGAGTCGGGGGCAGCACAGCCTCGCCTGGGCTCAGGGCTCGCACACACCCTCCCCGAGCCTGGGCCCTGGGCCAGCAGCCGGCTTCCTCCAGTGGAGCAGCCAGGCCCAGCACTGTCCCCTCCCCACCCCCAGCGCCACCCTGCTTATTCCTCGCCCAGGAGTCATTGTACCCGTCCGCATGGGGCCCTGGAGATGGGGACAGTGTCATTTGAGCCCAGACTGTCCTCCCACCAGCTCCCTCCCTTGCCCATTCCTGGCCCCGAGGGCTAACTGTGAGTGCCCAGCTCTGGGTCCCCCTGCACTTGTGGAGGGCAGGGAGGGGAGAGGGATGCGAGGAGGACATTCCCCTGATTGGCTGTGGGTGCTCCTTGGAGAGGAAAGGGCCGAGAGAAGGGACAATGAGGCAGAGCCACCTCCCAGCCTCCATGGGCCCCATCTGCCACCGAGGGGCGCACCCAGAGGATGAAATTGGCATGGGCCCTGCCTGAGGGCGGGGGGAAGAGCTGGAGGACAGTCCCTCCATGTACTGCCCTCCTGGCTCTGTCCTGGACCCCTTGGACAGACCCTGACGGAAGCCTCCTCCCTGCCCTCTGTCGGATGGTCCAGGCCACTTCCAGCTGGAGCCAAGGGGAGCCTCACCTTGCTCAGGGTCCTTGGTGCATATGGCCCCATGGAGGCGGGAGGCGGCCTCGGCACCCTGCTCCGCCTTTGCAAGGCCCAGGGCCCAGGGTGCAGGCAGAGAGGGAGATGGGGCAGCCCCAGCCTGGATTCCATGGTGTTTCCACCCGGGGACCCAGCAGCGCCTCCCCCGCAAGTGGGAACAGACTGGCGCAATCTCTGGGGTGGGACTGTGGCCAGATACCACAGGGCACGTGACAGGCTGACACAGGATGACAGAGGGCAGAGACCCCAGAAACAGGCAGCTCTTCTCATCACAAACCAAACCCAAACAGTCACAGCCACGCCCACACTCAGAGCCCCACAAACACTTCCTCCAAAACCTTTCCAGAGCCACCCTGGCTTTTGACAATTCCAGCATTTGTGGTGCGGGAAGTTATGTTTTTGGAGGAGATTTCCTCTACGGCTTCTCCTCCCCTTCCTCCAGAGCCAGCAATCGTGACAGCCCTGAGTGGCTCAGTGTCAGGTGACTGGGGCCAGGGACCAGGGTGAGGGTCCGGCCGAAGCCCTGCTTAGCCCACAGGTGCAGAGGGCCGGGGATGAAGGACATCAAAAGGGAAGAAGCAACAGCTGCTCCAGGTGGGAAGGAATCAGCGAAAGAACGCCGGAACTATGAGGAACCAAAGCCAAAGAACACCCCCAAAAGGGAACACCAGCTCTCTAGCGACGGACACGAACCGAAATCAGAATATCGAAATGACAGATGAGGAATTTCGAACATGGATTGTAAGGAAGCTCAATGAAATGCAAGATCAAATGGTGCAAAGGCAATTTATGAAGCAAAGCATTAGTACCCCTGTAATACTCTGAAACAAAAAAGAAAAAAGAAAGGAAAGAATACAAGAAGCAAGCCAGGGATGGCACACCGAGAGTCACACCCACTGAGACCGGCACGTGGTGCCGATACTCTAAGTATTCAGAGCTCTGCCCGGCTCTGACCAGAAGGGACCCCGGTGGGCCTCCATGGGGACAGCCGTATCTTCTCGTTTCGGGATGAACGTGCAGATACCGAGACAGGAGGCTCTGGCAGAAGAGGCCTTGGCCTCAGACACCCGAAGAGCCACTGCCGGCCCGAATGGGAGCCCTGGGCTTGCCCCTGCAGCCCCGGGTGCTGGTGCCTGGCTCAGGCAGGAAGAGTTCCAGAAAGCGTGGCGAGGGGTCCACGTGTCCCCCCCCCACACACACACACTCAGAGTAGACACTGCTGCTCTGGAAACCATGTGCTTTATTTGGAACCTCAATCCAAGGGAACATCCCCCCGGGGTCATACAAAAGCTGCAAACCATGTGGTTTGGTACAAGGCAATGGCTAAGGGACCAAGAAAATCCCTCACTGCTGGGGCCTCGTCCTCAGGCCTCAGGCTTCCCTGGTCATCCTAACTCCTGGCTGAGCTCCTGGGGTGCCCCTCAGCATCTCCCTCAGCCAAGGACGGAGGAAGTAGGTGCAGGACAAGGGCCAGGGTCCCCAACCAAGGGCGGGGGCCTCTGTCCCCGCCTAGGGCCTGCTGCATCCCAAAGCCAAGGCTCCTCGCGTCCTCAGAGCCCCGTGGCTCTGGGAACATCTGGGCTGCCGGGCGAGGCACCACGGAGTGGGGACGCCCCTGCGCACAGGGGGGCGGGCCCGCCCCTCAGTACAGGTCCGCGAAGGGCTTGGAGTAGTTGAACATCAGGTAGTCCATGTAGTAGAAGTCGTAGGCGCGCTGCCGCTGCAGGGCGGAGAGCTGCGCGAAGTACTGGCGGGCGATCCTCGCCGTGGTCCGCGCCTCCTGAGAGTGCCGGTCCTTGAAGCTGGGGAAGGTGAGGTTCCGCGGCGCGCGGATCAGGCTCAGGAAGAAGTTGGCGTCGTCCTCCATGCTCTCGAACTTGCCCACGAAGTCGTAGTCGATGAGGCAGGGGCTGCAGAGGCGGCTGACGTGGTCCCAGTGGATGTCCATGCCCACCGGCCGGTGCACGTCCAGCAGGTACTGCACGAACTCGGGGAAGCGCACGCCGGCGCCCGTGCGCAGCGCCTCCCGCGACGCGTTGGCCCGGTACCGGGCCAGGATGGCCTTGCCGAACACGGGGTGGTAGTAGCTGTTGGGGTGCTCGAACTTGTCGCGGAAGGCGGAGACCAGCCTCTCGAAGGGCTCGCGCACGAAGAGCATCTTGGTGTAGGTGCCCAGGCGGTGCAGGATGCCCTGGCGGTCGAAGGTGTCCAGGCGCCGCAGCGCGCCGCCGTAGTGCACCGTGTTGTGCTGGATGTCGGCGGCGGACGAGGCCAGCCCCGCCAGCACCATGAGCACCCGCTTCCAGTTGGAGCAGCCCGCCTTGGGCACCTCGCAGTACAGCACGCGGTGGCGGTCCTCCACGAAGATGCGGGACACGTGGCGGGGCGTGACGGCCCGCCGGCTGCTGCTCGCCCGGTACTTGGCGCACGCCTCCTGCATGAGCCGCTTGCGCTCCCGCTGGCTCCGCTGCAGCCCGGCCCGACGGCCGTCCAGGGTCCCCGCGCCCGGCCGCACCGCGGTCCCGCCCGATCCGTTGGCCGCCACGGCCGCCGCACCTGTCATCCTCTTGATGAGCAGCCGGCGGCGCCGCTGCCGGAGGCGCAGACGGGCCCCCCTCTCCGGCAGGGGCTGGTGCTGCCCGGGCACCGGCAGGTGGAGGCCCCCCGGGGCCCGGCTGGACGAGTCTCGGGGGCCCTTCTCTGTGGGTACCGTCGAGTCACCATCCTGAGAACTGCCCTGTGGGAAGGCCTGGGGCAAGAAGAGACAGGGGTACCGGGGTGGGCAGGGCAAGGGGGCACCGAGGGTCACACGGGCCAGGCCCTCTCTGCGGCTGGGGTTCCTGCCCCCTTTGTGTCCTGGCTTTTCCCGGGTGCGGGGGAAAGGCTGGCCCTGCAGCTGTGACCCCTCTGAACCCCCGCCCAGCACCCAAAGGCCTCCCTCTGTTCCGCCGGCCACGTCCAGCCACGAGTGCGGGGCCTGAGTGCAAGTGCCACTTCGGCCACCAGATGGCGCGGTCCCCCCAGGAACCTGCGCCTGGTGGCCTGAGGGCGGCGGCTGAGATTTACGGCGCCTATTAGCAGTGCCCAGAGCAGCCATCCAGCAGGAGAGGGAAATTCACGGGTCCAAAGCCCTGGCTTTGTTCCCAAGGCTCCCGGGAAAGCCTGGACACATTTTTCTTTCCAAGAATGGATTCAACGCGAGCTCCGCATTTTCTTCCCTGCCCTCCCAACTCCCCCAGGCTGTGCGCCGAGATTTATCTGACTCTCAGACTTACGTTGCGGGGCTGCTGCGGCCTGATGTTGAACTTTATTCCTGGAAAGCAAAGAGAGAGGACAGTGTTAGCAGTGGAAGGACCACGTGGCTCCCAGGGACCTGCTTAGAGGCTCTTGACCGAGACGTCCAGGCTGCAGGGAGCCTGTGTGGGCTCTGGGAAAAGGCGGCTCTGGGGGAAGGGGGAGAGACCATGGCTTAGTGCCAGAGCCCCTCTGTCCCCCACCCACACAGAAAATGGGGGTGCAGCCCCCACACCGTCCCACTGGCTCCCAGCTGACGCCTCCTCCTCCGCATCACACCTCCCGACATGACCTGGGAGGTCTGGAGAGGCACCCTGCCTGGGTGCGCCCACACAGCTGCCCAGGGGGCAGCCAGGGGTCTCACAGGCCGCCTCCCACTTCATGTCACTCAGTCACAGGGGAAGGACCCCTCAGAAAGCCCCACACCCCATCAGCCACGCCTTGGATCTAGTCCATATTCTCTGTGCTGGAACGGGACAATTCACACGCACACCTTTGCACGCACCGGGCCTGGGAATGGGATATGCTCCCTGCCCTCCCGCTCTCAGGAATCCCCCACCCTGGGCACCTGCTTTGTGGATTTGGCCTCCTCGGCTGGCCGTGGGGCTCTGGGGTGAGCTGCCCGTGTCCAGCTTACCCTGGTCTCCAAAGGGCTGAGCAGAGCCCGGGCAGAGTGACTTACGGGCAACTTGGGGAAGATGGAGATGGATGCGTCATTGGCCATACTCCAGAATGTCCCCCTTGCTCACCAAAGAGCCCCCTTGTCTGGGCTGAGCCGGGGTCCCCCAGGATAATAGACTCTGGTGAGGGGAGCCCCTGGCCAGAGGAGAGGATTCTTCTTTCCAATCTGCTCGGTCTGTTTTGGGGGAGGGTCGCAAGAGGACAAGGACATTTCCCCCTGAGGGAATCTAGTTAGAAGTGTGGGCCTCCTTCCCCATTGCCTGCCTGGCCATCAGGGCCCTTCCTGCTCCTGGGCCAAGTGGGTGGACATTTTTGCTCTGAGGTTTTGCCAAAAGCCAGTCCAGTCGTGATCAGAACCGGCCACCCCTTTCACAAGCAGAACTAGAACTTCCAGCTGGCACAGCGGGATGCAGGGCCAGCCACGCCTGCCCAGACCCTGGCTGCTTCCTGGGGAAGGAGAGTGGCACTAGTGGCCCAGCACGTCCCCAGTGGTCGCTGTGTACTCGACAGAGGTCCGGCGGCTGGAAGCCTAGCTGGCAAGGGACACCCAGGTCTTCCCTGATCCAGAGACTCTACGGGTCTCTCCATGGGCTCTGGTTTTACAGAGTCTGCCAGTGTCTGACCCTGACAGTCTGAGGCTGTGCCCACAAATCTCCTGCATTCATTAGCAAGTGAGGAGGGGGGTGCAAGGTCCCCACTGGTCTGCCAAGCCTCAACTCCCTGAGTTTGCTGGGAACTTCCTCATATTTCAAAGAGGGGCAGAAACGAAGGCAGAACTTGGGCACACTTCCCCTTCCTTTGGGCTGGGAGCAAAGGTGCGCCCTTCCCTGGGCAAAGGGCAGCATCCCCACCTTCCTGGGTATTCCCAAGCTTACGCGTGCATGCGTGTGTGTGCACATGTGAGCGAGCTCCGAAACAGGCCTTCCAGACTCGTCCTCGGAGGCTGAGAGGAAGCTGCGTGTAGACTGTTGCACCCCCTGGGTATGGGGCGTGGGCAGCGGCTACCTGGCTTGGGAGGCGCCTGTTAGAATCAAGCTCCTCACCACGGTTCCCTCTCGCAGCCCAGAGCCTATCTCCCTCCTCGTCCTCGCCCCTACACCACAGCCATCTCCAGCACGAGCCTCCCACGCTCATTTCCCTCTGGTGTGTGGGGGTTCTCTCCCGCAGCCAACGATGACAGCTCCCTTCGCCAGAAGGGACTGCTGCGTCACTCGGTTTCCCTCTCCATGGCCCGGTTCACTTAATTATTTTCTTCTGGTGACGGCAGCTGGCTCTGCTAAATCACCTCTCCTCCTCGGAGTCTCAGATACGGGAATTTACTCTGCTTGTCACTCCCGTCAACTTGTCAAGGCGTGATGGCATTTATTTATATTCCTTTGCGGAGCCAACAAGCCACGCCAGATCTGGCCAAGAGTGGGGCTGAGGAGCCCCTTCCAAAAGGCGTCTGTCGGTCGGGGAAGCTGGAAGAGCTTGTGCTGCGGCCCCTGAGGCCGTGACCTCCCCCTGGCACTGCCCCCGCAGCCTAGGAGAGCCGTGGGCTGCGGGTCCTGTCCCGTTTCGTCTGTGCGGACCGGACAGGAGGGCTCTGTCTCTCGGACCTCCAGACTTTGAGCCTTAAGGTACTTCCCAAGGTTGGCCCCCTCTAAGGCTGGCCAGGCTAGAGCCCTTGGCATGGCCTGGAGGACAGAGCCCAGGGCTAGGTGGGTCTCCTGAGCTCTTGGCCACACATGCCCACAGAGCTGACCCGGCTGCAACTGTCCCCTTTGAAGGAAGAATTGTCTCGTGGACAATAACAGATCCGAAAACAGCAGTAACACGTCTTACCTGGAGCCGGTGGGTTTGCCACAAGCAGTATGTTCCTGACCCTTAGAATTATGGCAGCTTATTGGGCACAGATTAACCCTGTCCCCACAAGCCACTTTTGCATAAAGACAGAAAGGTAGCAAAGGAAATATAAAGGGCTCTCCCCCTCACCAAGGGCCGGGTGTCCCCACTTTTTCCGTGGAGGCGGCTGCCCTTCCTTGCACTGCTCAGGTAAAGGCTGAAGCAAAGACCACCCCAGAGCTAGGCGAGGGAACTCCGGGAGCCTGGGGCGTCTGGGGTCTGCACATCCCCGCTGGGCTGTTCTTCAGGACCCTGGACAGCTGCCGGGAAGGGCGGCTAAGGGCCCGTGAGGATGAGGAAGGTTTGCCACCAGCAGTCCCTGGTACCAGTGCTGTGGGGGAGTTATGGGGGGGGATTTGGCCTCAGTATAACCACCACCAGCCCCTGCAAGGCCCCCAAATAAACAGATAATGTAGATAAAATCAGAGCAACACAGCCTCAGTGCCCGGTCTCCTCTTCCATCCAAGGCCACCAAAGCTGCCAAGCAGCCCCCGCCCCCGCCGCCCCCACAACAGGGGACTCCAAGGCCAGCCACACACTTTGCTTTCAGAGTCTGCGTTACCCGTCAGACATGTTGACATCTGCAGGGGAGCCCCATCCCCCCACAGGCAGGAAATCAACAACCACTTTCTCTCTGTGGACAGATGACACTCGTAGAGAGGCGGAAATGCATGCACTGCGATAAGAGCGGCGGGAGCAAACCAGCGTGAGTTATTGGGGCTACCAGACGTGTTCGGCAGTGTGGACTCTCCGTGGGCTGCAGGTTTTCTTCTCCGTTGGCTGAAAGGCTTCCTGGCTGCCAGCGAGGGCCAGGCAAAGGCTGCTGAGAGTGAGCGAGGCCAGGTTCTTAGTAACCAGGCGTGCAGCCTGGGAGGGGCTGGGCTGGGGAGGGGGCTTTGCCAGCCTATGGGCGGTTCGCTCCCCTCCAGAGGCACCGGGGGGAGACCTGCTGGCTGCCACACAAAAGCCCCGATCCCCGAGGCCCAGGACCCACTGGGGTGGCAATTGGGGACCAGCCTTTTGGTCAGGCCCTGTAGACAGGCCACAACGACACGGTGAGGACAGAACCCAAGTACCTAGGAAGGGCTGGAAGTGCCCCACGAGCCCCTGACCTCCTCAGCCCCACACCTAGGAAGGCGACAGCTGCTCTGGCTGCTCAAGTGCCAGCCCCGGCCTGATGGGCAGAGGTGAGAGGGAACACTGGTCTGGGGGAGGCAGGGCTGTCCTTAAGGAGTCAAACACAGAGGGACAGGCATGGCAGAGAACTGGGGGGACAGGAGAGCCGTGGGGGTGGGTGCCAGTCCCAAGTCCCTGCCTTGGGTGGAGTCTGACTCGTGGTCCTTGGCTCTTTCCTGATGGAGCTGTGGCCTTGGCCACTTTTGCACTTCTGGGCCTTCTAGTGGCAGAGCCTGCGTGGCAGGCCACCTCCCATCCATTTGCACTGTACGCTCACGTGGCCACTTGTGTGGCCCAGCTGGCCAGGGAGCTTCCAGGGCTTTTGGCTGCTTCCCTTGGCTTAGCCCAGCCCGAGACAGGGGACACGAAGGGGAAGCCCTGACTGCATCTTTGTCCCCCACATGTGCAGGACTCCGAGTCCGAGCTTTGGCCCCAGCCCAGACTCCCTACAGTGGCATCTGGTGGGACCAAACACTGCTGTCCTGGGCAGCACGGGCTGTCGGCCTCTGTGCTTGGGGCAGGGCCAGTGTCTTGTCTGTTGGTGTCAGTCTGGCACCATGCCTAGCATACAGCAGGAGCTCAATAAATGCTTGTGTGAAGGCCGGAGCTGCCGGGACTGAGAGCTCGCCCTGGAGGTAGGGATGGGTGTCGGGCTTCACCCTGTAGAATTCCAGCCCAGGACTCTGGCTGGAGCCTCCCAGCCTTGGAAAGGCCCACGTGTCTGGGAGGCAGGTACCAGCCGCGTGGCCAGATACAGACAGGGGCAGCCCCAGCCCAGGAGTCTATCCAGCCCCAGGCCCAGCCGAGGGACCCTGAAGCCTGGCTCTGCTCCCCCCACCAGCTGCAGTACAAGAGCTCCTCTGTCTCTCCTTCCACCAGCTCAGGCTCTGCCCTTGTGAGGTCTCTGCTGGCCCCCAGGTGAGGAACAAACTGCCCCAATGAAGCTCTGACTGCCTCATCGTGAAATGCCACCTCCATCTGGGCGGGTTGTTAATATGCAGATTAGCTGCAAAACGGAAGTTTCAACACACTTAGCAGTCAGAGGGCAGCCTGGACTCACCGCACAGAATTCAGAGGAAAGCCTCAAATTCTCACTTGTGTTTGCAGGAGAATTCAACTGATTAAATTCTCTTCTGGGTCCCCAGGGCTAGCCTCTGTCACAGCCATGCCCACCCCTGCTGCCCAGGACAGGTAAATGGGGTTCCGGGTGGGGCTGCCGCAGACACAGCTGCCAACTGTCCCTGTGCCGTGAAGGTGGCTCTGTGGCCAAGCGTGGACCGAGGTGAGGCGATGGTGGGACTTCCGGGCGGTGGGCGCAGCTCCTGCGGCAACCTCTCCCCTCGCCCCTTGCGCTCCGGGTGGGCTTCTCCCCATTGCCTCTTAGACAACCAGACTCGGTCACAGCGGGGTCATGCGGTGACCCCGACCTCTGGCTCAGACCGGAGCAGGGCTTTACTCTCCCCTCACCCGGAGGGAGAGTCCACTCTGAGCCACAGTGAGGGCAGCGTGTCGAAAGAGAACAGAGAATGTACGCGTGCTGCTGTGTGGCCTTGGACAAATCCCTTGACCTTGCCGAGCTGTTTCCCCTGTAAAACGAGCTAACTGCGTGCGTCTCGCAGGTCCACAAACACGCCCGGAAACGAGCGCGGGGCTGGGCGTGGCGGGCGGCGCTGCACGGAGGCCGTCAGGTCCTGGCGTGCCAGTCGCTCGGGCTCCTTTGTGCCACCTGCGTTCCCCGAAGCCCGGCCCCTGCCCCCGGCGCGGGACCCCAGGACGGTCTGCGGCGTGGGGAGCGGGCATCTTCCTGCCTCGGACGGGTGAACACCTGACAGCTCCGACCGCCGCCTGTTTTGTTTAACGATCCCAATCCCTCGCCTGGGTGGTCAGGATCCGGGATTCGGCTGGGTGGTTCCTGTCAGCGCGGCCCCGGCTGCGAATCCCCTCGGAGCCGTCAAGGAGCCGGCATCTGCGCCGCTGTCAGTCAGCCGCTCAGCCGGTTCGCGTCCGCGAGCCCAACAGCTGTCCCACCCGCTGCCCGGCTGCCGCGTGCCCGTCACTGTGGGGGGGAGGGGAGTCCTGAGCCCCCCCCCACGTTCCTCTGCCGTCCACAGGGAGGGGTCCTCGACTGCTTCAAAGCGCTCCTCTGTCAGAGGCTGCAGTGACCCCCGCGGTGCTCAGTGGTGCGTGTGGTCCCAGCGCCCACGCGTCATGCAACACCCTGCACGGTGCGTGCTGCCCAGGCCGCACTGGGATGTCTTATGACCTGTCGCGCCATGCACACGTCTGTGCGACGCAGGTGCGTGCTTCCTGCTGGGTGACGTGGCGTGCCCCGGGTGGGGAGTGGGTGTTCATGTCCCCGTGTGGTTTCTGCGAGTCCCCCCTGGCACGCGGCTTAGGGCAGGTCGTACCTTTTCTTTCCTTCATGTATTCTTTCAACACACGTGGGCTGGAAGAACAAGCAGGAGTCAGTGAACGCTGCTGCAGATGAGAACGAACAAACTGTGGCACCAGCCGGCAGCTCGTGCTGCCCCTGGGCACCCGGCTCCCCACTTCCTGGGCCGGACGCAGCAGCACGATCAGCGAGCCGCCCACCCTGCAGCCCGCCACACAGGCGCTCACGCCGTCCTGCACCCTTTGTCCTTTCTGTATGGGCCAGGCAGCGTCTTAGGTGCCGGTGACGGTGTCTTAGCCAGCAATGGGACAACCATGGCCCTACCCGCGTGGAGCTTACGGTCTAGCCAGGAAACGAGGGCTGGACAGCCATTCCCCGTGTGACGGGGCGTCAGAGGGCCAGGGCGCCAGGTGACATCTCCCGAAGGTAGTGAGGACACTTCTGGCAGAGCTTGCTGGCCTCGCACCATGACAATGAGGCTCGTGGGATGAAGGGATCGGCCTGGAGACTGAAGGGCATTGAGGAGAGGCAGGACCACGGCGCTAGCAGGGCGGCAGGCAAGGGTCTTACCGCTCTGGAAAGACACTAGACCTTCCGTCCCGAGGCCCGGGGGAGCTTCCAAGGGCTGGAAGCTGTGGAGTTATTTTGAATTTAAGGACCACTCGGGATGAACAGCAAAAGAGCAGAAAGCTTGGTCAGGGGATGTTGCCTTTGTCCAGGCAGGAGACGCCTGAGGCCTGGCCCCAGGGGATAATGAGAGAAAGTGGCAGATGCGAAGACTAGTTCAGGAGTGACGTTAGCACGGTGGTGTGCTGGGAAATGCTAACAATGGGCTCTCTGGGCAGTGGGGCGGTGGGGGGGGTGAGCCTGGTTTGCAGCGCTTGCTGATTTCCACAGTGCGACTGTCCCGCCACGGCACATTTCCAGCTCCTGATGCGACCGCGAGCCAGCTCGAGGCTGCACCCCTAGGACCCCCAGGGGACTGGGTGTGGAGGGGACTCCGGTTTCTGGCCTGAGCAGCGGGCAAATGTTGGGGTTATTTCCTGCAAAGGAGGGCGGGGCCCTGTTCAGTCTGAGACGCCTGCAGGTCTCCCGGGGGCAGATGTCGGGAGGGCAGTTGGAGGAGGATGGGGGGCGGCTGGTCAGAGCAGTGGGGCAGTGTGGGAGCCTGTTCGCCACCTGTGGCTCTCCTGGGCTGGTAAGGGTGTGGGAGCAGCACTTCTCAGAGGAAAGCACGCAGAGGTGCAGGGCCGGGCCTGAGCCTGCCCTCCTCCTGGCCCACGGGGAGCCGCAGCTTGGGCGCTGGGCAGCGCGGCCTCACAGCACTGCTCACGGTGGGTCTAACCGGATGGATGTCAACGACTCCTCTTGTTTGGCTGACAGGGTGCCTGGTGACCACTCTCCTGTCAGCTCTGCAGGAAGGGGCCTGATTTGGTCTAAATGATAGTGAATTCCTGCCGTGGGGTTATCAGGAAAGAGCAGTGAGTCATGCCGGAGCTGGAGCCGAGGCGGGGGCAGCTCCAGGGAGGGGCTGCCTGCTTGCAGGAAAAGTGTCGGCACCACCCACCAGCCTGGCCCCGAGACGGACACCCCAGAGGCAGACACCGGCAGGGCCTCCTCGTCCACTGGAGCGGAGTCAGGCCATTGCAGGCGGCCAGCGGGGCAGCCTCATTACCAAGGTGGCCAGACTGCGAGATAATGATCGGTGTAGCTCCAGCCGGCCTGGGATGTGCTGTTCCGGCTGCAGCGTCAATTACAGAGCTGGCCAGGGCTGTCAGACCCCACACGGCTGTTGCCTGCGATACCCTGAAGAGCCACAAAAGTAAATCTGTCCACGCTGACGCTTCTTTGAAGTGCTCCGGACTATAGGCGGCTCTAGCCTGGGGGAGGCAGTCCGCACCCCCTGGGAAGAGGGGGGCTCCCGCAAACCAGGCCGAAAAGGGCTGCGCAGGGGCCCAGGGTTGGACGGGCTGATCCTTGGGAGACCTTCCCAGAGGACCGTGCCCTGGTGATCAGTGCTGCCCACTGATCCAGGTGATCTGATCAGATCTAGGGGTCCCTGAGTCTAGGTGGCGGCCCCAACTCGAGCACGGTGGGTGAGCGGCTGCAGCTTCTGACACCCCCCCACCCCGATCTCCAGGGTCTTCTCCAGCATCAGGGAACACCAAGGGGCATGGAGGGGTCACACTGTGTGCCCCAGAACAGAATAAAGCCTCTGGCAACTCAAAGGCAAGGCCAGGGGCAGCCTACAGCACTCAGGGGGCCCTGGCAGCCGTCCAGCTGTTCTCTGCCAAGGGTCTGGACAGCTGTGGTCCACATTGGAGAGCAGAGATGAATCTCCCAGCACAGGGCCTCGAACTCAGAATCAGGTCCAGCCAAGGGCCAGGGCCAGAGCAGTTCGGGAGGCCTCTGCCTGAGGATTAGGCCAGCTTTTCTCAGGGGTAAGACCCCTGAGAGCAGACATCAATCCTGGGCTCGGCAGTGGCTGGCTGTGGGGATACCACCATCCCTGGATACCCGGCTGATAGCCCACCTCTACTCCCTCTGAACGGCCAGCGCTTGCTCTGCCCAGCCCAGCACCCCAAAGGTAGCAGCAGACCCCGCAGGGCCACGGGGCTGAGCAGGGTGGCCCCAGGCCATCACGGGGGCACTGCCTGTCCTCCTACTGCCCATCACAGCCATCCACGTCACACACTCACATCTAGACCACAGGCCCCTTGCACCTCACTACCTCGCCCAGCCTCCGCCCTGAGGCACCGACTGCAGGGCCGAGGAAGGCAGGAGCGAGGGCTGCGTGTTCGAGGTCATTCTGGAGGCAGCTGGGGAACCTGGAGAAGACTGAGGCCCAAAGGAAGTGGGAGAACGGAGCAGGATTATCACATCGTGACACAGGTGAGGAGCGGTAAGGCCTGAATCTAGGCAGCGGTTTGGGGCTGGGCGGTGGAAGAAGGGGAAGGTAGATTTTGCAGAGCAACCACGCAGGAGGGCTGGAGGGTCTGGCGAGTGAGGGGTGTCCGGGGTGAGGAGGAGGAAAACGTCTGGGGAGAGCCCCACGAGACACTGCGAGGACCCGCACAGAAAGGGAGGTCTGGGGGGACGGAGGAGCCAGCGGGGGAGAAGACGTGCCCCTGGGTTGTCCTGGTCAGACCGACTTGAGACCACCTGCAGGGAGACGCTCTCAGCTGGAAACGGTACGGAGCTTGGGTGAAATCAGCGCCCATTAGCCAGCTCTGGGCCACACACCTCGGTTGTGGAGGCAGCGGAGACGCAAATCACACGACCCAGCCCTGCGACTTCCAGCACCCTTGAAATGTGCCCACGTGGTGGCACGATGCCACCCTCATTAGCTCCGAGCACTAGAAATACCAGGGATGTTCAAAATTGTCATGTGTACTTAGAATCTGCCAAAGTTTTCTAAGGCAAAGACACCTCCCCCGTTCTCCCCTCTCCAGCATTTTGGGGGTGTCGCCTCACTCTGCGAGAGGCACCATTTGTGGGGAACTCGATGCCAGGGCTTGCCTGGGTGGGGGTGGAGGGCTGCCGAGTTCCTGGAAGACGCCATCCGAGGTCCCGGAACACTCCTTTCACGGCTGAGCCGGCCCCTTCTTAGCCTCTGCTTGCCAATCTGCAGCAAAGCCTGGAAATTAGGCCCGGCGGGCTTTGCAAATGCGACGTGCCCCCGTGTAACGACTGTGTCGCTGGCTAGGGTCGCCGTGGAGGGAGAGCTAACGAAGGTTCTCTGAGCAGTTTTCTGCTTCCTTTGAAGTCGGACCCGCGTGGCTGCTCTCAGGGCGAAGAGAGCTGACTGAGGGCACAGACCCGCCCCCACCCCCGGCCACGTGCGTTTCCAGCGGAATGAAGACTCCAGTCTGGATCACCGGGCGTGTGTTGTGGGCAACTCTTTGCAGGTGTGAACTGTGCTATTCCGGGAAACAAAAACAGCTGGGCTTGAGCCTGCGGCCTTTTGCGCCTGCGTGGGGTGGAGGTGAAAAGCTGCGCGGGCAGGTGTGCGCAGGGCCGTCTTCTCCGGGATGAATGACCTGCTAGCCGGGTGGGAGCTGCCCGGCGCAGCCTCTTCTGCGGGATTAAACGTCACTCCTTCTAATGACTTGATTTATGTCTGGAGGTTTACAGCTCCAAACAAAATATTGTGATGATGGCAATAAATCACGCCGGGGACGCTTGCGACGGCGACTGGCGTGTTTTCTGTTTGTCGGGGAGCTGACTGCGAACCAGGGCCGCTGTGCGCCGGCGCGTGCGGGGCAGGGTGAGCAGGGCGCAGGTGGTGTCGGGCGCGGGGGAGCTTCCGCGGGGTGGCAGAAGCTTTGAATGCCTGAGGCTTTTATGAGAATCTGGGGTTGGAGCTGGCAGGATTTCCGAAATCCGGAAAGCCACAAGAAGGCACCATCCTGAGCTCCGAGGGAGGCTCGTGGGCGGCGCATGTCCCGAGAATGTCATTTCCGGCTTTCAGCTTTCTGCCCTGCTGCGTCCGCAAGTGAGAGTCATGAGGGTGGGCCAGGCTAGGACGGCTCTGCGGGGCTGAGCTCCTTGGAAGAATGATGATCAGGCCACAGACAGGTGTCCCCTGGGCTGGCATGTCTCGCTCAGATGAGCGGCAGACAGCGACCGCTCTCACGGAGACCGTGGCCTGCAGAGCAAGATCTCAGAGGAACTGAAACCAACCCCGAGGTTTGCTTCTGTAGTAGATTTGCACAGACCCCAGCCTGGGCTCAGGTACAAACCAGCAGCCCCGCCTTCCCGCCTGTGTCCTTAGCTGGTCTTGTCAGAGACACTGTCACCCTTGCCCCCGACATCTGGGACCAGCTGTCCCTGTGAGCTAGGGCAGAGGCTGGAGCCAGCATGCAGGGGGAGCAAACACTTGAGGGGCGTGCAGAGCACCCTGCCTTGTTCCCACTGGCTCAGCTAAAGCTCCATTTTGGCCAGAAGTCTGTGACAGTAGAAGCCTGCTCAGTGGCAAAGTCGATACTGTCCCTGGCACCAAAACAGGGGAAAGGTGGTGGGACCGGGGTGGGTCAAATTTTCAGGGCAAGGTCTACTCAGCCCAGCAGAACACAGCCACTCGTTCTGCCTGGGGCGCTTCCTCCAGAGACAGAGATATGTCCTTGGAAGAGCCCTGCAGCCTAGAACGCTGCAACAAAGATAGTCTGCCCAGGTCATGGGCCAGGGTGACTCCGGATGCTGGGTGATGGGGAAGCAAACCATTCCCAGGTGTAAGGCCCCAGCCCCTGCTCCTAGCATAATTAACTGGGAGGTGTAGGTGGGGGACTGAGAGTGGGGAGCAGTTCATGTGCTGCACGGGGTGGGGGGGTGTCTTCCTTGTCAGATGTGATGGAACACTGACCATGGGTAGATGTATGTGGGTGGCATATTGATGGCAGGTGGGATGCTGGGGGGATGGTGCAGAGGATAGTGGATGAGAGGGTGGAAGGTTGGTGGGTGGATGGTGGGTGGATAATGGGTGGATGGTGGGTGGATAATGAGTGGAAGGGGGGTGGATAATTAGTGGATGGTGGGTGGACAGTGGGTGGTTGGTGGGCGGAAGGTGGGTGGTTGGTGGGTGGATAGTGGGTGGATAATGGGTGGAAGGCGGGTGGATAATGGGTGGTTGGTGGGTGGATAATGGGTGGATGGAGGGTGGTTAGGTGGGTGGATAGTGGGTGGAAGGTGGGTGGAGGGTGGGTGGATAGTGGGTGGAGGGTAGGTGGTTGGTGGGCAGAAGGTGGGTGGTTGGTGGGTGGATAGTGGGTGGATAATGGGTGGAAGGTGGGTGGTAGGTGGGTGGATGGTGGGTGGTTGGTGGGTGGAAGGTGGGTGGATGGTGGGTGGTTGGTGGGTGGAAGGTGGGTGGATGGTGGGTGGTTGGTGGGTGGAAGGTGGGTGGATAATGGGTGGAAGGTGGGTGGTTGGTGGGTGGATA
>NW_012149263.1:169382-257245 GCF_000956105.1 Propithecus coquereli | reverse complement strand
GTGGATAATGGGTGGAAGGTGGGTGGTTGGTGGGTGGATAATGGGTGGAAGTTGGGTGGAAGGTGGGTGGATAGTGGGTGGTTGGTGGGTGGAAGTCAGGTGTATGGTGGGTGGGTGATCAGGGAGGGTGACAGGTGATGGAGAGCTAGGGGTGTCTGAGGTGCACAGGAACGGATTTGAGACGCAGGTCCAGCAAAGGCTGGGGCTGGCCGTGTGGGTAGCTGGAGGGGAGACCGGCCAGGAGCGGAGATGGAGAAGCTCCACAGCCCCAGGCCGGCTCCAGCCCAGTCGCACTGGCTGAAGGTGCAGCCTCTGGTTGTGTCGTCCCCGTGGCAAGAGTGCTTCCCTGACACTCAGGTCGGCAGTGCGGGTGACAGAGGTGGCAGCCCCAAACCAAAGGCAAGCAAGGCCCCACTGCCCCCCCGCCCCAGGCCTTCAGTGTATACCCCGGCCACTGGGAAGATGCTGCTGCTTCTGCCACCAAACGCTGAAAGCAATCTCCAAGGTCAGGAGACAAAGCTCTTGTCCATCTTTGATTAACAGAAGGGCAAAAAAAAAAAAAAAAATGTTATTTGTTTTATAAAGTCTGGCAAATTTTGATAATGAAACCTTTAGAACGTATAATTCCGAACCCTTTCTAATTCCAGGCAGATAAGGAATAATAGTAACGTATTTCAACCTCAGAAGCAAAAATAACCTTTTATCACCTAATTTAACAATGTTACTGGGCAAATATGTTAGGAAAATGCGAAATGCTATTTAAATGATATAATATGCCGTCTTGGATAGCAAGGAGTTTAATTGCCACAATCACAGCCCAAACACTTCCATGCCAGCCCTGACAGACAGCACTAATGACAGGGTGTCCGTAACGAGCAGTGGCAGGAAGGGTCAGCCCCAACTATCGAGTCTCCCCGGGGAACTGCCAAAAACCGACAGCTGTCTGGGCTCTGCTGCGCTCATCAACATCGTAGCCTCGCACGGTAAGAATCGGTTCAGATATTAATATTAATCGGCCAACACATTAATATTAATCAGTTACTATATACTTCCCATGACAACAAGAGATAAAGGAATCTTATTATGTGGTGGATCAGGGAACACAGAATGGCTAAGTGGATTTCCTCGGGAGACGTAAAGCGGCTAAGCCTCTTAGGCACGTCATCTCCGCAGAGAATGCAGCCGGGGGTCGGCACGGGTGAAGCCACACGCAGCGAAAGCCCCGTGGGAGTGAGTCTTCTCCGCAGGCAGGGGGTGGGTGGCCCCCACGTCCCTTGCTCTCAGGGCTCAGGTGGGCACTGCAAAAAATCTCACCCCTGGCTGGGCGCCGTGGCTCACGCCTGTAATCCCAGCACTCTGGGAGGCCGAGGCGGGTGGATCGCTCAAGGTCAGGAGTTGGAGACCAGCCTGAGCAAGAGCGAGACCCCGTCTCTACTAAAAAATAGGAAGAAATGATCTGGACAACTGAAAATATATATACAGAAAAAATTAGCCGGGCATGGTGGCGCATGCCTGTAGTCCCAGCTACTGGGGAGGCTGAGGCAGGAGGATCGCTTGAACCCAGGAGTGTGAGGTTGCTGTGAGCTAGGATGACGCCACGGCACTCACTCTAGCCAGGGCAACAGAGCCAGACTCTGTCTCAAAAAAAAAAAAAAAAATCTCACCCCAAGTCCTGGGCAAGCAGGGTGCAAGGACAGCCAGGCAGGGGCCCCTCTCTGCCCACAGGGGAGAGCACCATGACTCCGCCCCCGCCCCCCAAAGCCCCCCTGGCCCTGAGCAGGGGACGCTGATTCAGCAATTGCTCATCTGGGACCGGGCACGTGCCAGCTTTGTGCTGAGGGCACAGGGTGGATAAGGAAACGGTCCGCTGTCGCGCGGCGGCAGCAGGACAGGTTTCCCTGCGCCTGTGTGGCAGGAGCGCAGACGCTCAGGGAGGTTACGTACCTCGCCCTGGTTCACGCTGCCGCCCAGGTGGGTGCGCAGGCGGCGTGCAGGCCACCCCTGTCCGACGCCGGGCCCTCGTTCTAACCATTGGCGGACACTGCCTGTCGGTGCCTGGGGACGCTGGACTGGGCAGCCTGGGCGTGCGGTGGGGTCACAGCAGGTCTCACACAGTCAGGATGGGCACCAGGCTCTGGGCCTCGGGCTGCCCGCCCCGGGGCCTGCACGCTGCGGGCGGGGGCGGCGCGGACGCAGAGGATCACCTCCGCGCATGCGCACTCGCAGACCGCCACAGGCAGAGGCGCATCTGAGCACAATTAACATTTAAGCACTAATTATTTTACTTGGGTGTCTAAGTCTGAGGATCCTTCAATTTCAGCTTAATTGGAGAAAAATGGTCATCAGTTACTGAGCAGCAGGAGGGCGGCCCTGGGCCTCCCCACACCGAGCCAGGCGGTGAATCATCCCGACATATGGGTCCCCACGGCGGCAGCTGGGCAGCCGGGCCAGGTGGGGGTGCGGTGGGCAGGCCCTGGGCACCCTGCCCCGCCGTCCCGGACATCTGCTGGGAAGGCTTTTTGGCCAAGTTAATTACTTGCTTTTTTATCTTTTCCATTTTCTGCAACAGCACGTTGCAAGAAAAGCAACTGCAAGAGGAAATGGGATTCATTATTAAGAAGAGGCGCTTATACCGGCCCCCTCGCTCCCCCGTACTCGACGATCATCCGCGCTCATAATGAAACGCTCAGGCCCTGCCCAGCACGGCTGCGAGGGTTGGCGGGTGCGCCAGCCTGCAGCGCGGGACGCAGGTGTGTCCTGGAGGGCAGGCCCAGTGCGCAGCGCAGCCTCCCCCTGCCCCTGGCGACGGGCGGCGGGTGCCTGAGGCCTCGCGGGAGAACCGTGGGCCCTGGTGTTCGCACTTGTGCAAAACTAAACGGAACGTTTTATTTTGCTTTGCCCATTTTTTTCCTTTGCTCCACTATGGGAACCAATTAAGAGAATCAATGGTGCCGGACCCGGCTGGGAAAGTGGGCCGCAGGGCCCGCCGCGGGCAGATGAGCGCACACGGCTCTCCACCGGCAGCCTTCAGGGATGGCCTGGCCCGAGGCTTGGGGCTTGGGGGTGCAGAGGGACTGGCCCAGGACACAGGGAGGTGCCAACTCCGGTGGCCTCCCCTCTAGGGTGGCCCTCAGGTCCAGGAGGAGAAAGAGCAGGAAACTCTGAGGTCTGTCCCTGCGCATGTCTTTGCTGGTGACCCCCGGAGCCTCTGCTGAGGACACCTGGCTTTGAGCAGGTGGAGCAACTGAACTCAGACCCTACCTGGACAAGTGACAGCCCCTTCCCAAGACACATCCTCCCAACCTCGCTGACCCCGCTGGAGTAACCCTCCCCTGGTCACGCCCTCAGTGACCCCTGTGACCTCACACTGTCACGAACCCCCTCAGGCCACCCTCCTCCCTCGGGTTCCAGACCACCTTGCCACTCCTCTGAGCCTGAGCCCTCTGGCCTGTGTTAGGGCGTTTTGGTCCCCCAACCATGCCAGCTTCCTGGACTGGCCCCCAGCCGGGGCTCCGGGGGCTTCACAGGAGACCCCGTGCCCTGCAGGACACGGGTGATGCAGCTGTGGACAGGTGAAGGGCAGGACTAGAGCCGCAGCGCACCTGCCCATGGCGAAGCTTGATGCGTGCAATGACTGGACCGCAGCGTGAGCCGAGGGGCGTGTCCTCCCTTCCCTTAGAGCCTGACCCCAGGTCTCCTGGCTCAGCAGCCTGGGGTCTGGGAGGTGCACCCACCACAGCACGCACAGAGCCCCGGGGGAGCTGGCAGGACCTGCCCGAGTTACTGACCCCACGAGACAGAGCCCCCTTCCGCCTTGTCCTTGCACCGACACCACTGTCCTCTTCGGCGACGGTGTGTATTGGGCACCCGCTGACTACAGGTACCCACCAGCTGTGAAGAGCCTCGTAGCATTGGCCGCACAGAAGCCCATGAGGTCGGTGTTATGTTGACCCAACTTGACACTGAAGAGGCTGAGATGCGCATGTTTAGCTGCCCAAGGTCGCACACCTGGTGAGTGGCTAAGCGGGAAATCGAACCAGTTGTCACTGGCTCCAGAGTCTGCTGTCCCATCCACCCACTGCCTTCCCATAGAGCTCCAGGGTCTGCTGTCCCATCCACCCACTGCCTTCCCATGGAGCTCGTCCTGGCAGCACTCCCAGGTCCTTGGTGGGAGGGGGCGCAGGACAGGGCAGTTCTGTCCACAGCCCCTCACTCACGCCTCCCCCTGCCTCTCCTGAGGGACACAGACATCCCCATGCACAGGGCCATGGTCCTCCCCGCCAGAACCCACGAGGAGCATGACCTCTGTAGTCACACCCGGCCGGCAAGTGCAGGGGGACAGGGGGTGTGCCGGGCTGCTTCCTCGGTCCCCACGAAGCTCCACGCCTGCGTGTCAGTAAAAAACTCTCAAAGCTCAAAAGGCTCCCTTAGAATTATTTTTGTCATAAATATACATAATATAGGCACTAGAAAGCATAATACAACAAACACCCAGGATTCACCCCCGGTTTAAGAACCAGAACTCTATTAATATCACCAAGGCTCCCCCCGTGCTCCTCTCGGACACTTGTTCCTCTTCCTGCCAGGGGTCACTGTGACCCGGAATTCTGTGTTTGTCATCCCCTTCCCTTTTTGGTTTTATAGGTTTTTATTTTTGTTTTTTGGCATATGTTTCTACCCCGAAGCAACTTATTGTTTATTTTTACATGGTAGCTTAGCATCGGACGCAGTGGGAATATTTACACCACAGAAATTGGCAAACGCTACAGATCAGGGCTTTGTCTTCTGCCCCCCCAGAGGAAGGGTTCACCGGCATGTGACAGGTGGCAGCCTGCCGCCTCCAGGGGAAGGTGTCCCTTCCGGGAGAGGAGGCTCCTGTCAGCTGAGGTCGAATCTCTGATTAGGGTGCAGCTGTGAGCCATCGGCAAGCCACACGCCCAGCAGCTGGAGCAGATCTGGGTGGGGCGCCCACTGCTTCAACTACAACAAGACACAGCAAGGTGCCGACTAGAAGTGACCCCACAAATCTACCCTTTTTTTATCCTATGGCTGCTAGTATTTACAGACTGTTCCCTGGTGTCAAACACATGCTTACTAGAGCTCTTCCCAACCCGAAATTATTTATGACTTGGCATTCAGGGTGGAAAAGCAATTTTCTCAAAACGTCTGATGTCATGATATATAGTCCATTTGACACGCACGTGCCCAGAACCTACTGCTCTGCAGGTCTGCCCCTCAATTACCATCACCCTGAATTAAAAAGGAGAACGTGTGTTGCTTGGCAGGATGAAGAAAATGCCTAGAGCCTCTTATGGAAAAAATAAATGCCTTGGAAGAAATAACAAAAAGTACCAGTTATTTGGCCAGATCGCTGTTTCCAGGGGTCTTTTGTTAAGCGGCGCTGGAGTGGAATGGAGTCTGGCCTCCTGGTTCCCAAAGCCCATCTCCCACTACCTCCTGGCTGCGCGGCTGGGCACGGCTCACATCTCCTGCCTGAACTGCACTGAAGACAACGGTGCCTGTGTCCAGGTAGGCCGTGACCGTAAACTCAAAGAACACGTCCAGCAACAGGTGAATGGGTAAGTGAGTCGTGGTGTGTTCCTACAATGGAATACTACTCCTCCGTGAGAAGAAACAACCAACCACTATACGTGACAGGAAGGGTGGATCCGATACACAGTACACTGAGCAGAACCAGCCAGACATAAAAGACTACACTCTGTAGGATCTCACTCACGTAAAATTCTAGGACAGACAAAACTAATCCCTACTGATGGGGTAAGATCAGCGGTTGCCTGAGGGTCGGTGGGGAAGCTGAGTGAGCCCGGGCACGAGGGAGTGTTCTGGGGTGAGGGAAATGTTTCGCATTTTTTTTTTTTTTGAGACAGTCTCGCTCTGTCACCTGGGCTAGAGTTCTGTGGTGTCAGACTAGCTCACAGCAACCTCAAACTCCTGGACTTAAGCGATGCTCCTGCCTCAGCCTCCCGAGTAGCTGGGACTACAGCCGTGCACCATCACGCCCAGCTAATTTTTCTAGTTTTTGTAGAGACAAGGTCTGGTTCTTGCTCAGGCTGGGCTCGAACCCCTGGCCTCATTGATCCTCCCACCTCGGCCTCCCAGAGTGCTAAGATTAGAGGCGTGAGCCACCGCGCCTGGCCAGAAATGTTTTATATTTTGATTGGGGTGACGGTATGTATATATTTGTCAAAACTCATTTACAATGCATGTGTTTTCTTGTTTATAAATTACACCTCAATTAAGTTGATTAAAAATTGTGCGAACATACTTTAGAACTCTAGAGTGCCATGCTAAAAAAAAATGCCATTTCAGTTTTGCAGAGATCTTGCTTGCATAGTAGAAACCAAATGGCAACACTTGGAAGAAAAAGGCTTTCATAAAACTGAAAAAGGAAGTGAATTCAAGAACACCACATACAAGTAATTTTCAATGATCTTCGAATGAGCAAAGCCATTTGGAAAAACTATCTCCCCTACAGAGTAAGAACCAGGCACTCCTGTCCCACGTGGGATGCAGGGGCCAGGTGAGAGGGGGCTGGGAGTTAGAGGTGAAGGCTGCAGGGAGGTGAGGGTCAGGGCAGCTCGTGTGTGGCTGGATCTCCCTCCAGACAGAGCTCTCGGCTGGAGAAAGTCCCCTCACCCAAGGTCGCACCTTCTTCCCGAGGGCTGCGTGTGTCCCGCCAGGGCTGTGTGGGACTGGCTGACGAAACCACAGCCCGACCTCTCTCTGCACCCGCTCCTGCTTCCTTCCTTCCCCCACGTGGATGCGAGGGCACCCCCCTCCCCCTGCAGTACACTCCCTGCACTTCCTAGAGTCTGCTTCCCCGGGACCTGACAGTGCCAGATGCCAACAGGAAATGTTAGGGTTGAATCACCTGCCGCCCAGCCAGCTGGTAGGATCCCAGAACTGGCGGTAGGTCGAGCACGGACAGCCCCTGGCAAGAGGCGAGAGGCAATAATGATGCTGGTAAAATGCGAGCGGGTGAACCAGGGCGGCCTACCGGTGGACGGAAATGCCGTGGTGTGTAGAAAAGTGCATCTGAAGGTTTGGAAATATGGGCAAATAGTAATTTGGGGACAGTGAACTTGGCTGGCCACTATCTCTTTGGCAGCCTATAAAAACACTGTCACCTTCCGCAGCAAGAGGACGGGTCCCGGGACTTACTGGTACGAGCGGCAGAGCTTCCGAAGGTTCGTTCTTAGCAATGGCAGGAGCCCAGTGGAGATGGAATGGGACCCAGAGAAACGGGCGGGGGACTTCTGGGAGGATGCGTGCAGAAGTCGTGAACTCCCGGATTTGCCCTCTGGGCTGCAGAAGCATCCCGACCTCTTCAGCACAGGCCGTGGTCCTCCGCTCACGGGAGACGCTGCCGAGGTCTCTGTCCCGCAAGGTCCTCAAGGTCCGCCCCCACCTCCTCCCCGCCAGACCAATAACTGCGGTTAAACCACGGCAGAGCCCAGCTGGGGACGCATGGGGTCGCTACAAGAAGAAAGGGACTGTGCCCGGAGAGCGAAGAAGGACCCAGTAAACAGGCACTAGCGGGAGCCAGCAGAGCACACGCCGAACTCGGCTCTGGGGGGCTGGGCGAGTGAGCGGAACACGAGTTGGACAGGGGGGCATCTGACAGGCGCGCGTTCTCCCGGGATGCAGGATTCGACAGTGCAGCGAGGACCCCAGCAGGGTTGCGGACATGCTGCTAGGGTGGTTCTTAGAAACACGGAGGAAGCAACGACCCACGACAAGGGAGCAGCGATGCCAGAACTGCCGTGGCGGACGGTGCGGGGAGAGAGCCGTGGGCTCCCAAAGGTGATGGTGCTACAAGGAACAGCCCAGGAAAGGCTGGAAAACCCACCACTGCCTGTGCTTTGGGGGGGGCCTGGACGACACCCCCATTCTAAAGCAATGCAGAACACACTGGTGAGAGCGGCACCGGCATCAGGGAGAAGCTCGGCGGTGCCTCTCCTGGGCAGAACGGGGCTGAACGGAGGCGACGCCATCACAGACCTGGACTCCCCGAGAGCAACAGGACCTCAAAATAATAGAAGCCGCGCGCTGGTGCTTGGCCGCCATCACCACGGCGTGCACAGAGTGGCTCTCCCCTCCCCAGGGAAGTTGTTTCCACTAAGTCTCTGAAATGACCGAGTCTAGTACAGTGTCTTTGTGCCAGACCCGACTTCTCACGGCCGGTGGCCGCACAGGCTGCAAGGCCACTGGGAGCCTTGGAAGGTGTTCCCAGCCCAGCAGGGGCTCAGACTTTGAACTTAGCACAGCGAGTGATTCCCACGGCGCAGTTGCGCAAACAGATGCCCACGGCCTCGAGAAAGGTCCCTGGGGGTCACTGGAGAGGTCCCCTCACCCTCAGGGACTGGGAATTTCCGCCAGGGAATCCCACACCCCACAGGCAAGGGACTCTTGGAGGGAGCCGCACGGGGTTTGCTTCTGAGAACCAGTCTGAGCTTCTCCACTCAGGGCTCCTACGGCTGGTGGGATGGTTCTGGCACCGGCTCATATTTGCATCTAATTCACGATGAGTTACAGGCGTCTGCTATAAACTGACTTAGAACATATTTTAACGTACATACTTTCTGTTAAAGAGCGGTAAGAGAAGACTCACCCAGAGAGCGCCAGGGTCCCTGTCTGCACCCTGCTTCCGGGCGCTGCCCTCCCCTAACCACACCCGCCCGAAGCATCCCAGCCTTCCATGGGAGGCGCCACCTGCCAGGAACGGGGCTCGTCTAGTTCCCCGCGGCACCCTTGTTTGTCAGCTGAGACCTCGTCAGATCCTCTGACCCCCTCTTTTCGAGAGATGCCCACAGTCCGGCAATCAGAAAAGAGAGATCTCGCTCCCAACCCTTACCTAAGAATTCAGGGGACATTAGAAGAAATAAAAAGTGTTTTTGTAAAATACTAGTTAAGTACACATGAACTCTTGGGAATGATTTTTTTTTTTTTTTTTTTTTTACCACCACGCGTACTCTCTACTGAGACAAAAGGAGTCTTGAACAGCACTCAGCGCACAGGCAGACAGACAGGCTCAAGCCCAGGCATTCGCAAACAGAAGTACCACTCGAGCCCCACACCGTGATTGGAGGCAAAGAGTAAATGAATGACTTAATTTCTATTTATTAATCAGCTCTGAGCACACAGGATAAAACAACAGTGTCATTTGGGATGAACAACTGCAAATACCGTCTGGGGTATCTGGGGGTGATCAGATCCTCGGGGGAGGAAGGCAGCTGGCCGCTCGGCCCTAATGGAAGGGAGGGAGGGGGAGGGGTGCTCTCCTGCTCCCATGAGTCCCAGGGGACGGGTGACGTGGAGTTGGGGGCGTGGGGCTGGCCTTTCTCTGCTGGCTGACACTCCATCTTTGGGGTGGAGAGAACAGTCAGCTCAGGCTGGGAGCAGCTCAGGATGGGAGCAGGATGGGAAAGAGATTCGGTGGTTGGAACTAACGGTTAAAATGAGATTCTAAATCTCCATGGACTCCAATTTTCCTTGCTCTCCCCCTCTCTCTGCAGACGGAAACGCGGCCGGGGCAGTCAAGGCAAACCCTGCAGCTTCACGTGGTGAATGGGTTTCCGGGAGGGCAAGGTTGCGGTGGGAGAGTTTTGCTTGAGCTCCGTGGGCACAGCCCACGCCGGGGAGCCCTTCTGGAAGGCAGGGGCCTCACAGCCTCACCCCTGGCGACTTCCTCCCTCCCCAGACAGAGAACCGGCAGTGCGCCTGCTAAAGAGCTTGGGCTCCACGTCCAGAGGTCAAAAGAGAACTAATATTTACATCAGAACAACAGCACAGCAATCGTACTGGCTTCCTGCTTCATTTGGAGTTAATTACTCTTTGCTTGTGAGAGGACCGTGGCTTTAACATCATATGGGAATGTGTTTAATTACTCCCCTCTGCCCAGGGCCAACTGGTTTGCGGCATTTTGCCGAAAGCCCGGGGATGGGGAGCTCCGAGTGAGGCAGGTTCATTATAAAAGGACGAGGGTCCCCTGGCTTCGGCAGTTGGTCCATTTTCCCAGTTAATGACTCAGCGGAGCGCAGAGATCGAATGCTGCAAAGATCTCCCAGGCAAATGTTTCTGGAGCCTTTTAGCTGGGCCAGCCCGTGACCCTGTCCTGTCACACAGGCTGGCGGTGAACGGGGGTCAAAGCACCCCCAGATCCACCCTGGGAGGTTTTTGAGCAGTCAGAGAATATGATATATTTATCTAGCAGAATGTTCTAGCTGCTTGTCATATCCTCATCAAGAATGGGAAAAGGGTAATTGGATTTAAATGTCAAGATGTTCCCAGTGTAGGGTGGAAGGCATGTATCTATTTTCTCAGCTACAGTTTTTTCCCCCCCTGTCTTATGATAATGAAAACTGCGACGACTTGTTGCTGAAGATGACAGGAGGACATTCTATAGGACTTGGAGGTAAACGCTGAGTCACCGCCTGGGGGCCAGGGGGGTGGCTATCGAATGCAGAGGCAATGTGACCAGCAGTCAGGGGAGGAATGACAAGCTCTGGGGGAGGCAGGGGAGTTAGCTGGTCAGAAAAACACCACAGAAGGCCCAGGGGGAGCCCCAGGGAAGAGCTGGCTAGGACCCCACCCTGGGAGGACAGCCACACTTGAGAGGAGAGCGCGACAAGCCCCGCCGTCCCTGGGGACAACGCCCTCCTTTTGCCGGATCTGGAAAAGCTGTTAGAACCTAATAGCATGGGGAGGTGGACGGTCATCTCTGGCCACAAAGACCCCTTATCCCTGGTTACCAGGGCAGCCAATCTGCACTGCTACGCACTGCTCCGAATGCATGTCCCAGTGGCCCTGCCCCTGGGTGCGGAGTGACAATGACACACCACACGTTCTTTCATGCATGTTGGGGAGAGGGCCGTGGACCGCATCCCACATGGACCACAGACCCCCAACTTCCGCAGCGTGGGGTAGGGAGGCAGGGGTGGCGGCCAGGGTGTCTGCTGGTGCTAGAAAACCTCTTCAGGAACTGGAGAGGAGTCTGGATGGGGCATTTCCTGGCTGCCCCAAAGACACGGGACCCCACTCGGTACCCACAGGCCCAAAGCTGCTCACACATGTTCCTCTGCCCGGTGAGTGGTCCCCCCAGTTGGCCCGGCAGGCACCGGATGACGTCTGCAGCCTGGGCCCCAGCAGGCCCCCAGAGGGGCTCGCAGGGCCCACAGGAAGTGAGGTCTCTGTTCTTCGGGGATCGCAGCGTTGGTCTAACAAGATGGCCACGTGCAAATCAGACAGACCCCAGCCTGCTGAACGCCCACCCCTCCATTCTGAAGAGGAGGGTCTGGGAGGAAGACCGGTGACCCTGACGTGTGCCCGTGGGTCAGGGCCTCTGGTTAGACTGAGCCCATGATTGCTGGAGAGAGGCGGGGCCGGCGGGGGCTGGCGGGGACTGGCGGGGACTGGGGTGGGGGCTGCAGGGTAGGGAAGCCCGAGAGAGAGGGCTGAAATCCCAGTCACCCCTGTGTCTGTCTCTGTGACTACAAATTCTTGGCATTGTTGGGCTGAGGCCAGCCCCGGCCCCTCAGCAGGGAGTCCCCTTGGGGAGGACTTTGCTGGGTGGTGGGTTGGCGCCTTGGAAAATGCACATCCTTAATTAGAAACACACGGAGAGGCCGCAGTTCCCTCTGCAGGCGTGAGTGATGCTCTGGCAGGAGGCGGAGAACGCGGTTTTGCACGGCGTGGAGAGTGAAGGGGGTGGGGCACAGGACCCCCGGCTGCCCTGGGGGTGGGGGCGAGGAGAAGGGGGGCTCCGCTGGAGGCAGACACTGTCCCCTCTCACATCCACATCCTCCTGCCACCAGGGCCTCCAGCTCAATTGCTCACTCTGTCTGTGAGGCGGTTTCCAGCGTTTTCCCTGCGCCCCTCACTCCCTGCTGGGGAGCAAGGTGGGCCTCCGTGGGTGGGAGGCTGTGCGCCAGCAGGGAGGCGGCTGTAGCTGCCCCCGCTTCCATCCCTCCCCAGCCAGGCTGCTTCCAGGGATTGTCTTTGTCTCTGCCAATAGCTGGGAGTTTCTGATCAAAAGCCAGGCCTGGCCCTGCTGCCTGCCAACAAGCACATGTCTTTAAAGGATGCTTCCTCCTCCCCTGGGCCAGGGACTTCCCTGCCTGACATTTGCTGCAGCCTCCGGCCTTGCTCGGCCGCGGATGGGACCCTCAGACAGAGACCCCGCTAAACCTCTGCTCGGCTTCATGCAGGGGTGGGGCACGGTGCAGGGACCAAGCCGGGGAGGAGACACGGTTGTCAGCTGGACCTCACCCCAACCCACCCTGCAGGGTCTTCACTCCCCACTCCCACGCCAGGAAGGTCCTCGAGGTAAGTCAGAGCCTGGGGTGGTGCTGGGTGTGGTGGGAGGGGGAAGCTCTGGGGGCAGGACGAGGGGTCCCCACTCCCCACAGACCCTGCTCCCGGCGCCTCTCCTGGCCCAGACACGGAGCAAGCCCTGTCCCTCCTCGCTCTGCCCTCGCTGAGCTCCTGCAGTCGGGGTGACACTGGAAGAACATTCTCCTGGGAGCCAGAACCCTGTGGTCTGACCTGGCTGGCCACGACCCTGTCCCTCCCTCTCCACCCCCCCCCGAGGGGCAGCAGCCCGGTGTCACGCCGCGTGGGTCCCCACCGCCATCTGCTCACTGAGAAGGGAGCCCCGCCTTGCAGAACCACAAGATCAACGACAGAAACTTGCGAAGCTCCCCCTGTGCGCCGGGCATCGGGGCCCGTGACAACATGCTCCCAGATGTCAGGTGTGACAAACGTCGGAAGTTTCGGTCTCACGCCGCATGTTCTTTTGGAGCTGACGCTAGAACCGGCAATAATTTATCTGTTACGTATACTCCATCTCCCTCAGAGAGGGTTCAGGACGGCGTACAAGAAATGACAGACGAAGTTAGCAGTGGGCCTGAAAGATGAAGGAAAGACAAGGAAGAAGATAATAAAATGGGTCCGGAAGTGAGTCTGGAAGTCGATGGGCTGTGGTTCTGGTCTCGGTTGGTTCTGAACACAGAGCTTCCAAGACCTTTGGAATTTCTGGAGTGACAGAGTGTCTCGTTATGCTAATGTGATGCCTCTAGGCTGTCCCCTAGAGAGCTCCAGGATGGGGACTGGTCACCAGAAAGACCCGAACTGGGGAGGCTGAGGGTGTCTGGAGACTGAGTTCAACCTCATGAGTCACGATCAGGGAAATCCCAACACGCAACGCGACCCCAATAAACCTCCGACGCTGAGGCTCACAGGAGCTCCAGGCTGGACACCCTGACCTGCCAGGCGGCGACACGCTCTGGGCTCACGGGGGCAGAACACGAACGCTCTGTGCGCACGACCTCCCGGGCCTCGCCCTGTGTACCCTTCTGACAGAACTGAGACTGTAAGTGCAGCGCTTTGCCGAGTTCTTTGAGTCTTTTATACTGAAGTCTCGAACCTGAGCAGGGTCACGGGAATCCCTGAACTTGGAGCCAGTCGGTCAGCAGTGCAGGTGGCCTGGGGAGCCCCGCTTGCGGCAGGCGTCTGAAGCAAGGTCGGTCGTGGAGAGGACTCTGTCCTCAGCTGTGCTGTGTGATGCTCGCTCCGGGCGGTGAGTGTCAGAACTGCGCCGTGGCGCGGCCCAGCTGGGGGTGGAACAGAACAAGGGCTCATACATTAGGCATGAGGCTCCCAGCAGCCGGCGCAGAACAATGATTCCTGGGACCAGAGGACGAGACAAGGGGATCTCCTGAGTGACGGGCAAATGTGCGTGACCTCATCCGTAGAGCAGGGGCGACCGTGAGCCTCAGGGGCTGTTTCTCAGAGGCTCCGAAGACAGAGGCGGCGCTGTGGAACGGCGTGGCCGCTCCCGGCCGCATGCGCAGGGCCGGGCTCACGCGGCGGCAGGCCCGGCTGGGTCTAAGTGGCAGCTCAGCCATCCCACCGTGCGGGTTAGGGGCACCCCCCCCTTGCGCCTCAATCTCTGCCCCTGTGCACAGAGCCGTAGAGACGGGCTCTCCCATTTCCCTGGGGCTGTGAGCTGCTTCTGCTGCACACGGGGTTTTTGGCAGCCTGCAAGGAGAGCAGAGCGTCCTCACGTCTCGTCTCCGCCCTCCTTCCCAGGGCACGCCAGCGACCTGGCCACACGCTCCCGCACGGGGCCCGGGCTCCGCGGGGGGAACCCAAACCTCGTCTCCGACACTGCTCCCACTCACGAAGACACACGCGGGACCCGAAGCGGACAGAGGCGCACGCCAGACTCCAGAGCTGGCCGTGGCGCATCTGAGCAAACGCGCGGGCTGAGCGCGGTTCCTGCATTGTCCCGTTTCATTCTCACAGTGGCCCTAGACGTACGTCCTGTTAGTAACCCCACACCCGCCTTGCAGAGACGGAACTCGTTTCCGTGAAGTTTCTCCCACAGGGTCTCCCTGCTTCATCCTCCCCCTCCCAGCTGTTTATTCACGCACCCAGAGTGACCCCTTCCCGTGTGAATCAGAACTGGCCGTGTCCCTACAAAAGCACCTCAGTCGTGTCCCGCCCGTGGGAAGCAGCCTCCAGGATGACGCCGACGATCCCCCCTATCTGGCCACGCGGCTGAGCCGGGAACCAGATCCCCCCTCCACGGTCGCACCTTCAGATGAGACGGCAGCCTCTCGCGCTCGCTGCTCCCACTGCATTTCTGTCTTGGTTCCCCTGGCCGCTGCGGCCTGGAGCTCTTGGGATTCCCACATCGCAGAGCAATGTGGCGCACGGGGCGGGGAGGTGGGGCTCCCCCCGTCCCACACCTGCTGGATGCCAGCAGCTCCTGGGCTGGGGGTCTTTCTCAACACACGCTCAACGCTCCTCTTGTCTATTCAGAGTGGGGCCAGAGGCTGGACTAGAGCAGCCACACCCCGTGGAGTGTGAGCTCACCTGTGTCCCGAGACCAGTCTCCCTCCCCAGGTCGAGCTCACCTGTGCTGCACTCTCCCTGGAGGGCCCCGGCTCCCCTTGCTCTGGGCTCACAGTCTCCCAGGGAGCTAGAAGGGCGAGGTCCGCCTCCCTCCCTCCCTTCCCTGCTCTGGGCTCCCGCACACCTCTTCCTCTCTCACATGCGGCTCACTCCCCAGCCGGCTGGGAGCCTGTTGAGGCAGGTGCGTACGTGGGTGCCTGCGGCCAGTTCAGGGACGCTGGTCAAATCAAACCTCAGTACCGGGGACGTTCCAGGCATTCTCTCCTGGGAAGCCGGACGCCCTCAGGACACGGTGGCATGAGGTTGGGCTCAATGTGCCCCTTCGTCTTTGCCTGGCATGGCTGGCACTGTGTCCCCCCACCCTTTCCTCTGATCTGGCAGCAGTACCAAAAGACGTCGATCGTGAGGGGTGTGACGCACATCCTAGCAGGGCTCGGGGGAGAAGCAGCTGCTCCCCAGAGGACGAGGGCACCACCCAGCCACCGAAGCCACCCCAAAGGCGGCATCTGCGAACAACCACATCGGGGACACAGATGCCACCCCTCACCCAGGCCTGAGCCAGGAGAGGAGTTTGAACTAGATGGGGCTGTGTGAATTACCCTGCATTTGTCCGGGAACTCATGGGTTGGGCCATATTTACCAGAAAGAGTAGCTGCGTAGCCTGATGTGAGGCAGGCTGGGGTTCTAGAGCTGAGAAAATTAAATGTGCTCGGGAAATAAAGAGAGGTCTGCCTGCTGCACCGGAATCGGTGTGGCCGTGAACGCCCCATGGCAGGTGCTTGCTGGCCCCGCAGGCTCTGCCCACCACTGCCCCATCCTGGTGCCGGAGCTGCGCACGGCCTGCCCTGGGCCCTTGGAGCACGTGCAGGGGCCAGGCTGGTGGAGCTTGCCCGCCCAGGACGGTGCAGTGGGCTGGGTTTGGGGCTCAGCGAGCACCGGGGAGCAGGAACGAGGACGCCGGAAGAGAACGCACACGGGTTTGTGCAGACAGCACCGAGGCTGGCTGGAACGCAGCCACCAGCCTGCTACCGCGAGAGGCTTCTCCAGGGAGCAGATTCGCTTGGCACCTGGTCACGGTAATTACCGCTGAACTTTAAAACCTAACGCAGCAAAACCGCAAATATTTAACATGTGCTCCTCCTCCCGGGGGGCCTGGAGCACACGGCCAGATTCACAACATGAACTCCCAAGTCTGCTCGCAAAGCAGATTCACAAAGAAGCCAATCGCAACGGGGCGCACGGCCCCCCCAGCAAGCGATGCGCCCCCGGCCCCCGCCTGCCTGGCGGGGCCCGATCTGGGACTCTGTGGCACACACGTGTGCTCGGACACCTGTGTGGATATATGTGCGTGCTCACAGGCTGTCAGGGCTCTGGAGCACACACCCCACACACACGGACACGGGCCCACGTCCCAGATCCCCGAGCCACACGCGCAGGGGCTCCTTGGTGGTGCCAGGCGCCGGCGCGGAGCCTGGTCCAGCCTCCTGGCTTAGCACGAGCTGTGGCCCTGCCCTGCCTCTCTGTCCCAAGCCCTACAGATGGAGGGCTTCCGGAAGAGGCTGCCCAGGTACCATGTGTTCCCCTAGCGGGAACGCAGGGTCAGCCGGGGAGCAGGGGTGGGAGGGGATCCCGGCTGTGGGACACGTGGCTGGCAGCAGCGCCAGCGTGACTCTGGAGGACGTGCACCTTTGGCACAGAAAGGGCCTGGGAGTGGCTCAGGACCAAGCAGGGAAGGTGGCACCAAGGGCCAGGCCCTGGAGGGGGGTGGAGTTGGCATGCAGGAAGAGAGGGGAGCGGGAGCCACCGGCAGGCGGGGTGCCCTTGTAGGGGAGCAGCAGGCTGAGGCTGAGCAGACGGGCGGGACCTGGGGGGCCAGGCTACTGTCACACATCATCCCACAGCCCCCAGCCTGCTTCTAGCCCCTGGCCAGAGCGCTCCCTTCCTCACGGCGGCAGGGTGAGCAGCAAACCCGGACCCGCCTTTGCCAAGTCCGGAGCTCAGCGCCGCTGTCAGGGAGCGCATTGGGTTGGTGGTCTGTGCTCCAGGGAAACACAACCTGCTCGTCCTGTTTCCCACCCAGAAGGGAGCTCTGGGGCTGCGTCCTCACTCCCCTCCTCCGGGCTCATGCTCACACTGAAGCGGCTCAGTGCCAGATCCCAGGGTGGCCTGGCCCGTAGGACCCGGCATGCAGCTGGCGGCCCTGCCCCCTGCCCCCTGCACCTCACCTGTGCAAAGCACAGTCATCTCAAGAGGTCAGTGGCCCGACGGCCCTCTCTGCCCAGCTCACGAAGGCCTCGGACAGAACCGACCAACTCAGACCCCAGCTCTCCGGGCTGCTTCTCTGGGCCACGGGGAACAAGACCACCTGCAGGCCAGAGCCCTGAGTGGCCGCATCCTCAGTGTCCCCAGGGGCAAGTCCAGCTCAGCTCAGGACAACAGCCACCTAGACCCACGGCCAGGCCCTGGCCCAGGCTCCGCCAAGCGTCTACCACGACCAGACGAGGGGACGCAGGGGACGGCGCCACCCAAGGCCGAAAGCTCCAGCCTTGTTCTGGGGGCTCACGCTCACTGCTTAGACACCTCTGCGCGGAGACCCCCGGAGTCCCAGTCTGTCGAGGGCCAGGCGAGGCCCCCGGAGGAGGGAGAGTCCCGAGAGAGTCATGTCACCCACTTGCACGGCACGTGGAACACAGGAGGGGGAGGCAGGAGAATCGCCCCTGCTTGCCAGTGAGGAGGGGGCTCACTCGGCTCAGAGCGGCGCGGGCAGAGGAGCTGGTGCTGCCACCTCTGGGCGCCGCAGAGGGCCCAGCAGAGCCCTGGGCTGCTGCAGTGACCAAGAGACGCTGGCCGTGGCGTTTTAACTTTCACCTTTCACGAGTTTCCTTACTAGGAGTCTCAGGCTCTCAGAATGAGGGTCTGGGAGGAGCCCACACAGCGGGGACAGGGTGCTCCTGGGGGTGCCCCTGGGGCTGCCGGGGCAGATGTCAGCCTGGAGCCAAAGGGAGACGCTCTCTCCAGCGGGACCTCTCAGCCTCATCTAGAGTTTGCGGCACACAAAGCCATGGACATAGAGCCTCAGGGGTGTTCCCACAATCCCACGCTGCCACACAGCTCTCGAGACACCCACACCCTCGTGGCCCTCACAACAGCCCCCCCCCATGCACGCGCGGTGTGCACACACGCGCGCACACACACACGCGTGCACACACACATACACACACGCACACACACATACACACACGCACACACGCACGCACACTCACACACATATGCACATATGCACGCATACACACGCACACACACATGCATGCGCACACACGCACGCACGCACATGCACGCACACACATGCGCGCATACACACGCACACACACACGCGCACACACACACGCATGCACGCACACAGCTGCAGCCGCGCGGCAGACGGCTCCCTGCACTCAGGCGATCACGGCCTCCCGCTCCCTGCACCGTCCGAGGCCCTGCACCGTCCGCAGGGCCCCCCTCCAGGGATCTGCCTTTTAGTAGCTGCAGCCTGGCCCCCAGCTGGGGCGTCCCCAGGTGTGGCCGCTCCCTCTGGGCTCCCTCAGCCCACCCCTGGAGCAGGCCCTGCCATGTCCAGGGAGAGGAGGCATGCTGGGGACCTCCCCAGGCCCACCGCTGCCCCACCCAAGCAGGCCTCTCTGTGCCATGTGGCCACGCCTGCCACCTGCGGCAGGCCCTGCTGGCTGACCCCCTCCTGCCCTGGGAGCTCCCAGGGTGGGGAGAAAAGGGGAGGCGGGGAAGGAGAGAGGGGCAGGGGTCTGGGCCTGGCCTCCACCCCCCGCCAGGCCATCCCAGGCAGACGGCCCATTGTCTGGGCTTGCTCCTGCACACGTGGGGGAGGGGCGTCCCCAGGCTGCAGACGCACGTTTTCAGGTGTCTTCAATTATTCATGGAGGCTCGCGAGAGCTGCCTGCCTGCAGCCACACTTTGCAGGAGGACTGCGTGGGGCTCCTTGGGCTGAGCCCAACAGAGTGTCCTCGTCCAGGAAAGGGGGTACCCTGGGGAAGGCGAGGCCCCTCCATGCTGCACCCGACCCGGGGGTGGGGGCCTGACCCAGCACCTTGCCCTTCTTCTGAGAGCCTGCACAGGGCCAGGATTGTGGAGGCGGCAGGCCACACCCAGGGCACAGATACTGCCTGTGGGCAGGGTCTGTCGGGAAGGGGGCTGGGCTGGTTAAGAGGCCGGTGGCCAGGGGCCAGCATCATGCACAGACCGAGGCCAGAGCCGTGTGGGGCTGGGGGCACTGAGGGGCCAGGCCCAGCGCCCTGCAGGCTGAGCCCGTTAACTCCTGGGACAACAGACCTCACGACAGGAGGGAAGCGCCCACTTTCTGTTCCTGCCCGGGCTCCCACTCCCATCCACACCAGCACCCTCTTCCCTGGGAAGCCACCCTTCCCCACTCTCAGCCCCTGCAGTTTAGACTAGGGACAACACACACCAAGAGGGGCAGGTAATCCACTTAGACCAACCAGCTTAGTCTGTCCCCAGCCACAGGAATTGGCTCAAGGATGGTCAGGTGACAAGTCTGGGGTGGTAACAGAGGCCCAGAGCTGCTAGGGCCTCTCCCCAGGGAAAGGCTGCCTGGGACTGAAGCCCACAGAGGGGAGAGCAGAGGCAAAGAATGGAGAAGGTGAGTTCTGATGACACCAACAGCACCTGGATACAGTCCTACCTGATGCTGTCATTTGCAATTGAAATGTTCCTGTCCAGCCCAGGACCCTCTTCCCCAGAATGCCCACTTCCCATGGGCACCTGCTTTCTCCAGCAGGAAGGGGAACAACAGGTGAGCACGGGGCTCCCATTGCCACTTCTCCCTTCCAGGCAGCAGCCAAGAGGGGGAGACAGTGAGAGGGCCCAGGGCAGGGCAGGCTGCAGGGCATCCCACCTCCCAGAGAGAGGACTCGGGGGTAGCCAAGGGGGACGCAGTCACTGGCATGTACAGCAGCGCTGTGATGATGAAGACAGGCCCCGCACACGCTTCCAAGTGACACACATGCACACGGATGGACAGACACGTGCTCCTGTATGTCGGGCACGCGCACTCCCATGCATACTGACGTGCACACGGACATCCGCGCGCACACAGTCTTGCATGCTCTCACTCAAGGCGGGCTCACGGGCACGCGCACTCAGCCTCCAGGCGTGTGCACACGCAGACCTGTCACACTCACGGGCACGCGTGTGCTCACACACTCCTGCCGAGCCCCACACTCGAGGCAGGATCATGTGTAGGGGAGGAAACGTGAGGGAGGCTGGTGCCTCGGGGCTCCGCAGGGAGTGGGGCGCGGCAGCCTCCGACGCTGCTTCCTTGTCTCCAGCCCCCTCCCAGCACAGCGCTCGTCTCGGGAAAGGTGAGTACCAGGTGAAAAATGATTAGCTGCCACTCAGCGCTTGATAGATGCAGACCCCCCCCCCCGACTCTTAGCAAGGGACTGACACGTTATTGATCCACTTAGCGTATTCGCATCCCAGCTGCAGAGCTGAGCAAGGACAAGCTAAAGAATAGCAAAGCAGGGAAGGAAAGAGTCGCGCCAGGTGAGGGGCCGGGGGCCGCCACCAGCCTGCTCCAGCGCCCGTAGCCCTCCCCGGGCTGGCAGTTATGCTTGGACGGGAAACAGCTGTTGCTCCCCTGAAACCTCAACTCCGGTCACACCCCCTCCAGGCTGGTGTCACCAAATGTGAATGCCCAGGCCAGGGAAGAGGGGAAGGGTGTGGCCAGGGAACAAGGAGGTGAGAAAAGCAGAGCCAGAGGGCAACCTGAGGACAAGACCACAGGAACATCAGGCTTGAGAGCTGCAGGAAAAATATCGGCTTCCAGAGATGCTGTTAAGTTTTCTCTCTGTTCCCTGAGAGAATTTAGTCCATCGCAGGGGCTATGGCTTCAGTCTACCAATAAACCTTTGCTGAACCTCCCCTCACTTCCTTCCTTCTTATACTATTAATACAATTACCTACCCATCCATCCACCCGTCCACTCACCCACCCATTCACCAATCCATCCATCCACCCATCCATCCATCTGCCCATCCACCCATCCATCCATCTGCCCATCCACCCATCCATCCATCTGCCCATCCACCCATCCATCCATCTGCCCATCCACCCATCCATCCATCTGCCCATCCACCCATCCATCCATCCATCCACCCATCCATCCATCCACCCATCCATCCATCCATCTGCCCATCCATCCATCCACCCATCCATCTGCCCCCTGACCCATCCATCCACCCATCCATCCATCCACCCATCCATCCATACGCCCATCCATCCATCCATCCATCTGCCCCCTGACCCATCCATCCATCCACCCATCCTTCCTTCCATCCATCCATCCACCCACCCATCCATCCACCCATCCATCCATCTGCCCATCCACCCATCCATCCATCCACCCATCCTTCCTTCCATCCATCCATCCACCCACCCATCCATCCACCCATCCATCCATCTGCCCATCCACCCATCCATCCATCTGCCCCCTGACCCATCCATCCACCCATCCATCCATCCACCCATCCATCCATCTGCCCATCCACCCATCCATCCATCTGTCCCCTGACCCATCCATCCACCCATCCTTCCTTCCATCTATCCATCCGCCCACCCATCCATCCATCCTTCCATCCACTCAACAGACATTTATTAAGCACCCAGCATGTGCTAGGCCCTGCACCCACTGTGGTGATGGGAGGTAGGATGGGGGGCAGGAAGGTGCCTGCGGGCGGACAGAGACAGGAAGAGCCCTGAGCCTGGTCCTGTGAGATGCCCAATCCTAGAGGACCAAGAGGGACAGAGAAAACTGAGGACAGACTGGAAGGTCACGAGCTGGCTCAGGACGCCCTCTGCTGGCATCAAGGCGAGCACGCCGCTGGAGCCAGTGTTGAGTAGGGACCTTGAAACAGTGGAGCTCGCAGAGAGGGTCCCCAGAGAGCACCAGCCTTCCCGGTAGGTCCCGTCACCTCCCACAAAGGGCTCCCTTGTGATTATCTGGACTTTGGGCTTCCTGTTTCCACAGACCAGGTAGATGTGGGACAAATGGCCTTGAACCTGGAGACGGCCCAGGCGCAGGCTGGGAACAGGCAGGGTGTCTCTGGTCAGACCACGCTGCGGCCACCCTGGCTCGGGCCAGGTCTGCGCACCACGCTTCCTCGCGTGCAGGACAGGCCAGTGCTGGCGGCCACTCTGCTTTCAGCAATGCCGGGCATGGCCCTCACAAATGGGGACACACCCCCGGCCCCAGCTCCGCAGGTAGGCCGACCCCCGCAGGGGACAGGAACTGAGGGGTGGGCTAGGATATGGGGGCAGGTCCTGCCCGGGCCCAACTGTGCAGGATTCTTTACGTTCTGAAACTAAAAGAAAACTGCTCAGGTCCCCATGCCGCCGAGGTGACAGTCAGGCTCGCCCATTTTTGGCCCCTCCCCTCTCTAGGGTCCTGGGAAGCTCCCCAGGCCCAGACAGTCTGGGTTCTGGAGGGGCCCTCTGCCTTCCGTCCTCTCGTCATTGCAGGCGAGTGGAAAGTCCAGCTGTGAGGCTGAGGTCCCCAGGTCCCCCCCACCGTCCTTTCTCTCCAGGCTGCCACCCGCTGGGCCTGTCACCCAACTAAGACACAGGCAGGCCTGGGAAGGAGAAACGCCACCAGGAATAAACACAACTTACTGTCACACGGATCGTCAGCCCCTTGCTGCCCGGCCTGCAGATACAGGGCAGGAGGGACAGACCCAGCCCTCCCCAGGCCTCCCCTCTGCCCCGGGGAGAAGCCGGAGCCGCAGCTGCTCTGATCCCGCCTCCCCTGCTCTGGCCTCCCCCACCCCGCCCGCCCCCGGCTGACAGAAGGTATTTGCCTTATATCAAGGGAAGTGCAAATGTTTTAAAAAACATTTTAGCAGCTTCAGCAACAGTTTGGAAAACACGTTTTATTTTGGAGGTGGCAGACGCCCGCCTGGTCTCTGGCTGTAGGGTGTCACACCTATGACATCACTGGCCGGGGGCGGGGGAGAGCAGGCTGGGCAGTCCCTGGCCCTGGGGGCCCAAGCTGGGGTGGAAGCAGTGGAGAGAGCAGACACCCCCCCAAGGTCCAGGGCCCGCGTCCCGCAGAGCAAGACTTGGGCACCTCCTTCCCTCTCTCTTTGTAGCGACAGGCACTCGGGATTCCAAAGGCAGAGGCTCAGGCCCCGGTGCAGACTCTGTCTCTCTCCCTCCTAAGCCCCGGGTGGCTGCCGCCTCCTCCCACGGGATCCTGGAGAGCTCGCGGCCAGCCTGGGCTGAGCTGCCTCCGTGTCCTCTGCAGGCCGTGGCTTTGACCTCCCCCTGGCGAGAAGCCGGGAGGCCGCTGAGCAAACACCACGGACTGAACACACCCATTTATCTCATCTTCCTCCCAAGATCCGAGTATAACGACAGCAAAAGAATAAGACAGAGAGGCCCACGGTGACAAAGAGAACAGGAGGGGACAGTAGCAGATGCCAGATTCCAACGTGTTTTTGGAAGATGCAAAGTGGGCGGCGGGCGGTAGCAGATTCCGAGAGGGGAAGGGGACACGCCGGGGGGTGTGCGTGGGAGACCGATTTGTCCTGCGGAATCGAGGCAGACGTGGGACTTGGAAGTCCCGGGGCAGGCGGATGGCAGCGGGAAGCAGAGACCTGCAAATCCAGCGCCAGGCAACCCCGGCAGGCGATGGAAGTCCACCCCGCGACGGAACTGCGGAGGCCCGGGAGGCGGGCAGGACAGCACCGAAGTAAGAGGATGAATCCAGAGCCTCCAGATGGAGCAGGCAGAGCCCCGGGCTCCCTCCCCGTCGTGCACACGCTGGGCATCTCTGCCAGGATGGAGGTGGCGAGTCTGTGTGTCATGGGATGAGTGTGTCTCCTCCGAGCCCTTCCCCTCGGTGCCTCTGAACCAGGCTGCAGAGAGGGTCTTTACAGATGTAATTAAGTTAAAATGGGGTCATTAGGGTCGACCCTAGTGACCAACATAACTGACGTCCTTATAAGAGGAGGACGTTCTGAAGCTGGGACAGAGGGGAGACCAGGCAAAGGCACGGGGAGAAGGTGGCTGTCTGCAGGCCGAGAGAGACCTCAGAAGAAACCAACCCCAGCAACCTTGACCTTGGACTTTTAGCCTCCAGGGCTCTGAGAAGATAAATTTCTGTTGTCGAAGCCGCACGGTCCGTGGTACTTCGTCATGGCGGTCCTGGCAGACTCACGCACTCTCCCTTGGAACTCTCCAGCAAGACGGACAACTCCTCACCCCAATACCCTGAAGTAAGGCTCGTCCCCTGATTTTCCATCAAACAACCAGGTGTCCCAACTACGACTGGGTCACTAAGGGCCACCAAGCACCTGAGGGCAGCCAACAACGCCACAGAGATCAACAGAAGCAAAGAGAAAAAGAAGACTTCAGAGGAAACAGAAATCATTCCTAAACAGCAAAAAAAAAAAAAAAAAAAAACCCTGGAAATCTTGGTGCCGTGGCCCGCTCCTGTAGTCTCAGCTACTCCAGAGGCTGAGGCGTGAGGATTGCTTGGGCCCAGGAGTTCAAGTGCAGCCTGGGCAACATAGCAAGACCCCATGTCTTAAAATAAATAAATAAATAAAAAATAATAAATTTAACACAAATTTACTACACAGCCTAGCAATTCTCCTCCTAAGTGTCTACCCAAGAGACATGAAAATATATATTCACACAATGATTTGCATGTGAACATTCATAGCAGCACTAGTCATAATAGCCAAAAGGTATAAACGATCCGAATATCCACCAACCAGTGAACAGATAACCCCAAATTCCATGAACAGAACACTGCCTGGCGATAAAGAGAAACAAACCACAGCTGACTCTGGAATGGCCCAGGTTCACTCACATGCAGACTTTCTTCTGCCTCTGCCACCCGAGACAGCAAAGCCAACCCCTCCTCTTCCTCCTCCTCCTCGAGGATGAAGACCTTTACGACGATACATTTCCATGTAATGAGTAGTAAATGCATTTTCTCTTCCTTATGATTTTCTTAATAACATTATCTTTTCTCTAGCTTAGTTTATTATAAGAATACAGTATATAATATACACAACATACAAAATATGTGTTGATCAACTACTTACGTTATTGCTAAGCCTTTCGATCAACAGCAGGCTATTCGTACCTAAGGTTTGGGGGAGTCAAAAAGTTATACACTGATTTTTGACCGCACAGGGTGTCCGTGTCCCTAACCCACATGTTGTTCAAGGATCAACTGTACTCATATAGAAACAGGGTTGGCGGAGGGGGGTCCCAGTCTGGCTGTGACGCTCCAACTGGACTCCTCCGGCAACACGCTGGGCCTGGCTCCCTCGCTCCTCTCTGGAGACAGGCCTGCTCGGATGGGGCCAAGGGTGTCCGTGGCCCTCCCCTTCTTGTCCTCTGACTGGCGGAAGTCCTAGCACAGGCTCAAACCAAAAGTGGGTGCCAGATAATGCCGCAGCGGAAAAGGGTGTGAATAGTCAGAGTGGACACTGTGAGCCCCTTGGAACAGGGACCTTTCAGTAAATATCTCTAAAATAAATGAGTGGAAAGTTCCCCCATGGGAAGAACCCGCCCCCGTCTCGCCCGGGGTCTTCTGTTCCTGCCCCCAGTGAAGGGACGGGCGCACAGAGACTTTGCAAACCCTGTATATTGCACGTGCTTGATGAGCAGACTTGATTTAAGCCCAGAAAATCCTTTAATTACTGCCGCTACTTCTGGCTGGGTTCTGGGAAGGAACTAATTCAAGCAGTGATCACTCGACCTGAAATATTATGAATGTAATTTCATTATTTGGTCTGTCTGGGTCACGGGCAAGGGGTTACAATAACTGGTTTTGCTGAGTGCCGCCTGGAGTGGCAAGTTCTCATTCACCTCTGTGGCTGACAGCTGCAGACACCTCACCCGGTAGTGCCCACGTCACCTGCCCCTGCCCGGGCCGTGGCCTGGCAGGTGAAAATGTCAGGGTACACCCAGAGCAGCCGGCCCCAGACTTCACGTGAAGTGTTTCCCATGCGAGCCGTGAGCCTGCGGCCCGCAGCCCCCCGTGGCTGCGCAGTGGTACCGAGGTGAGCACACACATGCCCGTACGTATCCGGGATCGCAGATGACAGCCAGGTTTGCCCAGAAATGATGCTTCCGTTATTACAGCAACAGAAGCTTACGGGTGGGTGCAAATATTTGCATCCGAGTAACTGTGTGTAAATGAAGGGCGGTTCCAGCCATGTGCCCCGCCAGAACCCCACTTCCTGGCCTTTGCCTCCCCCACATCTCTGATGACCAGTCACCTTCCGGATCCCCAGGTCCCTGCCTGACCCAAATGGTGAACAGAGGCCTGGCAGGGCTCTTGGCCCCTGACCCCGACAGGGGCACAGCCGGATTCTGAGGCCACTGTTGGTCAGCTCTGCTCACGGTCCTCTTGGGGTCTGGCCTCATGGGAGCCGTGCAGGGCTGGAAAGAGTTAACAGAGTCCCCTCCCCACCGAGAAGACCCACCACCCCCCTGTCCTCCCAGGTGGCACAGCAGAGCAGGCGTGCAGCCAGACACGGCCAACGGAGTTTGGGATGCTGGACAGACCCTCTCCTTCCAGCCCGTCCAGCCAAGAGGGGGCATGTTCTAAATAAGAGCTGTCTCTTAAACAGCAGGAGAATCCACATAAATACATGTTACAGATTCCCAGTTTTTTTTTTTTTGAGACAGAGTCTCACTGTGTTGCCCTGGCTAGAGTGAAGTGGCGTCAGCCTAGCTCACAGCAACGTCAAACTCCTGGGCTCAAGCGATCCTCCTGCCTCAGCCTCCCAAGTAGCTGGGACTACAGGCATGCGCCACAATGCCCGGCTAATTTTTTCTATATATTTTTAGTTGTCCAATTAATTTCTTTCTATTTTTAGTGGAGACAGGGTCTCGCTCTTGCTCAGGCTGGTCTCGAACTCCTCAGCTCAAACGATCTGCCCGCCTCGGCCTCCCAGAGTGCCAGGATTACAGGCGTGAGCCACCGCGCCCGGCCAGATTTCCAGTTTTTTTTGAAAGAACAAAAACAGAAACGAAGATCTGGACCCTGGGCCACATTCCCGCACAGAACTCTGGGCTGGAGCTGAGGGCAGTGGCCCTGCCTCTGTCCCTGTCCTCTTCCTCTCACCCCATCCCCTGTGTCCTGTGGTCCCTCCCTCCCTGCTGCCCTGCTCAGATCCACTTTCTGATGGGTCCTGGTGACCCCACCCGGGTCTTACTGACATCGCCTCATTCCTTTCTCATCCCCATCTCCCTCCCCTGGGCAGGCCCAGATGCTGAGGGCAAAGGTCAAGTGCACCCCCAAATGGCTGTAGTCTTGGGGGAGGTGGGATGGGGTCAAAGGACTCTATCTGCGATCAGAGAGGGCCAGGGCAGCCCGCCCAGGGCTAAGCACATTCATGGCCAAAACAGGTGAGGGGTCCACAGTGCATCCCATCAGTCCAGCCCAGGGGGAGAACCTCGATCGGGCCTCGGTGCAAGAAGAGAGGCGGCCCCGCCCTCCCTCTGGGGCCCCAGACTGCGAACACGAGCCCTCCCAGGTGCTCACCCTCCACCGGGAGCAGCCTCTCCGCAGGGGCTCCTGGGCAGCAGCTGCCAGGGGCAACCGAACCAATTTGAGCTCTGCTATTTTCCCCACATAAATAAAATTTTAAAAGGAGAGAATCTTCCACTGACTTCCGCTATGATTCAAGCTCAAACTGCAGAGCCGCAAACCCTGGAAAATCAGCGTCACAGTGAAACCATCGGCAGGTGCCCAACGGTGAGATTTGGGCTTAAACGGGATCTGCCCGGCAGCTCCCGGCTTCCTGCAAATATCGTGAGAAAGAAGACCACGACCCTAAATGGAAGAGCCGGCAGCGCACCCACGGGGCGGGCAGCCGGGGCCAGCGGAGGGCACACGGGCCTTGGCCCACACCCAGGCCACCCGCAGGCCCACCCTGCCCTGGAGACGCCCACCTGCCTCCAGACCTGGCTCTCCAGTGCTTGCTTCTGTTGTCATAACTACCACCATGACCTTTTCAGGGTTCTAAGAAACCAAGAACCACCCAGTGGCCATGGAGAAGGACAACAACTGTGGCTACGGCCCCGTCCCTGGAGCCTGTGCTGACTCAGAACCTGTCCACGCTGCCCGGGGTAGGAACAGGGGCTCTGGTGGGGCAGGAAGGTTAGCACGTGTGCGCACCCCCCGGGACCTTCCCCATGCTGGCAGGGGGCCCTGTTCCAACTCACTGTGCCCCAAGGCCCTCCTGCCCCCAACCCGGGCCCAGAGACTCCAGGCCAAGTGAGGCTGAGGGAGGGGAAGGGGCCAGGCGGAAGGGGCCACCCCGCGGGGACTGGAGTCCCGCCTGCCCTCTCCACGCCCTGGCAGATCCCCTGGGCTGAGAGGGAGGCGTGGCTCTGATGCCAGGTGACCCTCACTGAAGGCGCCTGGTCAGTGAATGGGGACAGAGGTGGGGGAGGCGTGGGGCGCAGGCGGAGAGAAAGGAAGCTCAGCCCCCAGCCTCAAGTCGAGCCTGGACCAGACATCATTCCGAGACATCGTCGGCCCACATGCACTGGGACCCCCCCTCCCCCTCCCCCCATCCCTCCTTCCCCCGCCCCCATCTGGGCCGGGCGGAGTGGGAAAGGGGTCACCCCACACCCGAGACCCGCTCTGGGCCTTCTGAGCTATGACTCACGTCGCAGGCGAACAGAGCCTGACTCACCCCCCTCAGGGTCCCTCGGGGAACAAGGCCGCTGTGGAGACACAACCCGAAACCGGGGCTACCTGAGGACAGGGCAGGCATTGGAACCCCCAGCCCTGCCTGGGCCCCGGCCAGCCCCACACACAATGGGAGACCCAGTTTTCCAGCCGACTGTAATTTCAGAAGGTGACTTTGTCAGGGGCTTCATTAACCAAAGAAGCCACAGGGAGGAGCTTGGGGGCTGGGTTCAGGGCGTTGGTTTTTACCGAAATCTGCTGGGTGTCGGCACAAAATGTCCTTTGAGGAAACAGCAGAATAACATCAGACAACAAAAGAAATGTAGACTGTGACATTAATCAGCAGCAACAGGCGGGGACAGAGGGGGCCGAGCACCGGCTTTGGGATCAGACAGATCTGGGTTCAAATCCTGGCAGGGCCACTCTGGCTGCAGGACTCGGGGCCACCGACGTAACCTGCCGGAGTCTGAGCTGAGGACGAGGACGCCTGCCGCCTGCCACCTGCCGCAGCCGGGGTAGGAAGACAGAAGGAAAGTTCCCGGTCGGTGCCAGGCACCCGATAAACAGTGACTATGCCTGTGTTTCATGCACACGGAAGCGTAGTTACATCGTCTCATTTTACAAATTACCGTCGTACACGTATCGAGCTGTGGTTTCCAAAGCCGTCTTTGCCCATGACGTCATTAGATCCACACAAGGATCCTGTCTTCTATTTTTAGCGTTTTACTACAGTCCCTTTAAACGTAAGTCTCACTCTCATTGGACACGACCGTTCCAATTTTCTGTTCTGCTCTCCTTTGTAATTTCCCCACCCCTAGGAACCTTTAGCATAACAATTCCGGGATCGTTTTCTATTAATATCAATTTTCAGATTACAGCAATACGATGTCTGTTTCCTAATTTAATCAAGTGATTCCTGTTATTAGTTCCTACATGCCCATTATTTTCCATTTAGCATATTTTAATGCACCGAAGGAAAGTGGGGCTCAGGCTAGAGCCCCCCGGGGTGTCTTCTGCAGGAAGAAGGGGATATTTGCTCCACCTGCAGGAGGGTGGAGGGACCCAGGAGATCAGGGCCACATAGGGACCACAGGTAGGGACAGCTGCAAGGACTGGCCCACGTTCAGGTGAGAGAGGGCAGGGTTGGTAATCTCCCACTGCAGCAGGCACCCCAAGTCGGGAACTCCCGGGGAGTGCATCAGGGAGGGTCCTTTGTGGCCCCCTTTCCAAACAGCACAAGCCAACAATGACTCCAAAGCTGGCACTGCCAGGACCCAAACCCACTGGGCTCAGCGTGTCCGGACTTGGCTGCATGTTCTGACCCTGCCTCCTTCTGGCACTTGTTGGAGCATTGCCGTGTGGGGGCTCCAAGTCCACCCCCATCAATACTGGCCCTCGTGCAACTCCGGGGGGCACCCGTCCCAATGCAGCCTACGTAGACAACACCCTGGAATTAGCCAGAAGGCAGCACAGTGTTGCCCTGTGTGGTGCAAAGCAGCAGCTGGGGCTTGGCCATCTGTGCCCCTGGGCTCTGGCCAGCCCCCCCCCCCGTCCCCTCCCCACCTCCAATTGTGCATTCTGAGCCACCAGTTTCCTTCCCTCTGCCAGCACAGCGATGGCAGCGCTGGCCCAGAAAGAACCTCCACAAAGACATTCTGGAGTATGCCAGAAAAAGGAAAGGAATCCCAGGGATGTGCTTGGAAGGGGAGCACTCTTACGAGCACGCCACCCACAGGTGTGACCCGGAGAACCCGGGTGCATGCGGTGACAAGGAGGGGGTGCTCCGTGGGGGGCTTTCCCGGAGTGAAACTGTCTCTGCTGCCGCCCGAGAAAGGAGAGCACGGGAGGGCGAGGCGGCGCTCGCCAGCGCGCAGGGCGCGTTTGAAGACACGGCAGGTGCGTTGTTTAGAAACACTGGGCTCTGAGTCCCAGCCCTGCTGATTCTGAGATGATACATTGCCAGCTACTTAACAGGATGGATCACTGCAATTACATGTCACTTCTGATATTCACAGTCACAACAAGGATGTGTCAGCCTCGCGAGGTTTGTAGCAAATATATATGATGTTCTGCAATGCCATTAGGAAACGGTTTCGGGAAACAGCCTCGAGAGGATTCCAATAAAACCCACCTGCTCGGGAAAAGCAGGGGGCTCCGTGGAAACTGCAGGGGCGGCTGCCCAGCCCGGGACAGAGCAGGGGCCGAGACACACAGCTCAGGGGGACAGGACTGGCTTCCCAGAGGTCCAGCAGGCCTTCCCGCCCAGCTGCCCAGAGAAGGTAGACGGGGGGCGCCCAGCGCACCTCGGCGTTTACTCTGTTTCCCCACCGGGCTGCACTGTCGAGAGCCTCTTAGCAGTTACCCCTGTGGCTCTGGCCCACCCAGGGCTTTTGTCCTGGTCAGATGGTCTCAGAGCTCCAAGGAGTCACTATAGGGCCCAGACAAACCTTGTCATTGCAGTGTGACCCTCATACTGGCACAGGCAGGCTGCGTGTCCTTGGTAACCATGGGACCCAGAGCAAGCGCCACACTGTCATCTGTCAACACAGCCCTGCCTCCAGGGAACCCAGACAAGAGCCCTGGAGCCAGTCGGCCCAGGGGCGTCGGAACGCTGGCTCTGCTGATTTCTAGCCAGGAGACGCTGGGCATGATGCTCATCAGCGGGTGCTCCAGAGAGACACCGGCTCCGACAGTGTCACCCTGGCCCCACATCACTGCTGCTACTGGAGGGCAGCACCTCTAGTGCACGAGAGAGGACAAAGGAGTGGCCCACAGCTCCCCTCCTCCAGGAAGCCCTCCTGACTCCTCTGTCTCAGCCTGCCTTGTCCTCTGAGTGTGCCCTGGGTCAGTTCTGGCTCTTCCCCCTGACCCCCTGAGGCAAGGCCAAGTCTCCCGCTACTGCCCCCAGCCTGGAGCCCTCTAGGGAAGGGCCTGGGGAACCTTCCTGAGCCCCCAGATCGGGAGCTCCTGAGAGTGCAGCCTGAGCTTCCTCTGGCTCCTGCTCTTCCTCTGCACCCCTCCCCTGCCCCGGCACAGCTGGGGGGCGGGGCGCACAGTGGCCTTGCTCAGATGGGCACACACAAGTCTCCTCCCCTGCTGGCGAGCCCGGGGACCCAGGCGTGGAGGCCTCATTGCAGGACAAGGTGAGCAGCTTTGGGCAGAAGCCTGGTTTTCAGCCCTGGCACGCAGCCCGCAGGGAGTATGGGCGGCTTCCACGCAGGCTCTGGCTCCCTGGCCTGGAGACGTGGGGCAGACACGAGTCTAAGAGACGCCAGACCCCACAGCAGGGCGAGGTTCTCCCACGGCCTTTCCAAGCGGCGTGGCCCAGCACCCGGCCTGGGGTGTGCGAGGTGAAGGCGTGTGTGGACCTGTGAACCGAGATGGGGGTGCAGAGGGGCGGTGGGTGGCACTTCCTGACTCTCTTGCCTGGTCCGTGGGCTGGAGCGCCCGGGTGGAGCAGTCACAGGGCAGCTGCACACGCCCTGCCAAGCAGCTCAGAGGCCACGAGCCCCAAGCAGAGCACACGGTCTCCCGCCCCCTCCCCCACAGCTCTCCCCACCTGGCACATCTGCCGTGGTGAATGGCACCCCTGACCACCCTCTGCCAGAGCCCCCCAGAGTCCTCCTGAACCAGACCTTCACCCACCTCACTGTCCCACCCACGAGGTCGCCAATTCTGCACCCGACGCCCTTCGTGGCCCCGAATCCACCCCTTGCCCAGCCCTCTCTGCCCTAGGCCTGGCCACCTGTCCCTGCTCCACCCGACACCCTCCCAACGGGTCTCCTGGCATTTGTCGTGTCTCCCCTCCGCTCCCTGCCCACAGCCACACGACATGCAGCCACCAGAACGGGCTTTCTGATGCTCCACGCCCCACCCCAGACCCCCCAGGTCTCCCCATCACCCGGGGCAAAGACCAGCTCCTCCGCCACGCTCCAAGGGCTTGCTGGGCCTGGGGCCCGGCTGTGTCTTCGGCCACAGGTCACGTTCCAGCCCTAACCCACCTGGAGTTCTCCACCTGCTATGGTCTCTCACGCCTCCAGACCTTATCCACACTGTCCTCTCTCCTCCCCGCGACAGTGGGGGCCACAGTGCTGGGGATGCAGTTTGGTGTAGTGGTCTACAGGCAGCAGCCCAAGGACACATCCCAGCTCTGAGCCACAGCTGTGCGGCCTTGGGCGCGGTTCTTAACCTCTCTCACCTCAGTAGTCTCATCTGTCAAATGGGATAATAACAATTAACTCACGGGGGTTTTAAAGCATCGAATAAGTATTAAACACACACAGGTGTGTGTGATAGTGCCTGGCGCTTCTGTGTCCGCCCCGCCCTCGACACTTTGTCGTAAACAGGGTTCATTTGTTGCAAGAATTAAATGCATTAAAACATGTCAAGTGCTTAGCACAAGACCTGGCACACGGTGAATACTCAATGTTCGTTATCACTGTTACCCTTGAACGCCCCCTGTGCCCGCAGGGACTGCCTCAGGGCAGGTTATAGGCTGAGAGGCCGCCAAGGACCGCCCAGGCCTTGGTCTGCGCTGGGGGTCCCAGTGAACGGGGGGGGGGGGGGTTGCTGCTGCCAACGGCGGATGCCTCCCCTCGTCACCACCCCAGAACCGCCGCCCACAACTCCTCAACTCCCAGCAAAAGCAAAGAGCTCTGAAACACGGGGTGGCCCTACTTTAAGAAAACTCACTCTGCAAAAACCAAAGATTTGGGGAAAAAAAACAACAACAACTATTTACAGTGTGCTAGCAACAGAATCTGTATCGTGAGTCATTTTTTATGTATCAGTGAATAAACCAATCAACCCACCGTGCACTTTCGCTTCATGGGTCACTAACAATGACGCTCCTTGCCCCATTAAAACAAAATCCATTCCACTTAAAAGAACGAAGGAACGATAAAATCAGAACATTGCCATCGTGTAACCTCTAATGAACGGATAGATCTGGGCACGATAATCGGTGGCCAATGACATCGCGAGAGAGCCGGGCAGACGCGAGCCTCCGGACGGACGAACACAGAACGCCCGGGAATTCTTGCCAAGAAAAAACCCCCAAAACACAAATACAACCCAAACCTATATCTGATCGAGCTTCAAGATTTATCTAATTTATTAGGACTACAAAGAACAGAAAACAATGTTAAACTACACCAAACAGGCCCAATGAGCAAAATCCCAACTGAGGGACATTCTGTAGGACCCACGACTGGTTTTCCCAAATAAACAGGGGACGGGGAAACTTTGGACTAAAAGAGACTTAAAATACTCAGCAAAACTGCAATGTGTGGGCCTTATCTGGACACCGGAAGAAACACATTGGACATAAAAGTATTTATATTTGTGAGACAACCAGGAATTTGGACACTAACTGGGCATTTGATGATATTAGGATATTGTTAAATTTGATGATATTAAAAGGAGCAGGTTTAGTGGTAACGTTTGTAAAAAAAGAGTTCTTAACTTTTAAACTGGGAAATATATTGAAAGATTTATGGACAAACTGATAGGGTGTCTGGAACAGGCTTCAAAACCAGACAGAAGGCGGGAGGTGGATGTCGGCAAGGACAGGGCCGGCCTGGCCATGCTGCGGGGATGGGGTGACAGGTGCATGGGGCTCATGTACTCTCCTAATCTGCGGTGCGTATTCAAATCCTCCAGAATAAAAAGTTCCAGAAGAAAGGCAGCTCGTGAGATTCAGTTTGCTCGACCGAATGAGGAGTCTGCCCCCCGCAGCCCCCAGAGCCAGCAGGTTGGGGGGTGTTATGCCCGGTTCTGGCCTGGTCTCCGAGTCTTTCTCTTGGAGAAGGGGTGAGTCTTGTCTCCTGGGTCAAGAATTAAGTTTCCTGAGAGCAGATGCCCTGGCCTCAGGGCCTGGCAATATTGGAAACTGGAAAATAATTGTACCTGGATAGGTGACTTCTCTGATACCCAAGAAACCATAATGGAATGCAGGGAGTTTAACAGGTAGCTATTTCTGTTTCAAAAGATTTGCTTTAAAACACAGGGAAGTTTTTTCAAATATGGTTTGATTTACCAAACGTAGCCCCCCCACAGGATTCCATCGAAGGCACGAGGCGGGCGAAGTTGGCAGGCTGGTCCGGGGGACGTCCAGGTGCTGCTGACACCTGGTAGCTCCGTGGGGGAGACCGGACGCTGCCAGACCCCAAGGCACCACAGCAACTAAGAACTCCGGCCGCTTTCTCCAGCTCGTTCCTGAACTTCACGGGCTCCTCGTCCCTTCCCACCTTCGTAGTGCCCAAAACTGCAGACCCCAGAGAACTCTGTCCCCAGCAAATTTGTGCCTCGGTGTGGAACTTCCTCTGCAGATTTCCCCACCCCTGGCCACGGCCTTGCCCAATCCGGAGGCCAGGGCACCCCCCAGAGCCTGCACCTCCCGTGGACAGAAACCCGCGGAGAGACTCGTCAGGGGCCCTTGGGGCCACCCAGCCATGCAACCGGACACACACACGTTGTAAGCACCGGTTTCCAACAGATACATGTAATCAAGGTTTATATGCTCAGAGAAGCCAACAGGATGGGATTGTTTCACTTGAAAGATCAGAAGAAAATTGTAACTAATGTTGTGGAAAATTACTTTGATATTGCTTTCTTGGTACGGAATCACAATTAGGCCGCCGCGCGAAGTACAGGGAAGAATAAATGAATAGCAACAAATCAACACAAACAGCCTGTGTCGGGAGCACTGTGCTCAGGGAAAGTCACGTGAGCGTTACTTAAAGTTTCACGACCGTGTTTGGCGTGGTTTGCTTAGACCGTCGAGGCTGCCCGTCACCTGGCACGTGGGGAGACTGGTCCTGCCGCGCTGACCCTGAGAAGCCCCCCGAGTGCTCCTCACCTGCTCTGCTGGCTGCAGAGGACACTCGTGTCATCTCCGAGCTCCTCCCCGAGGACACCTCTCTACCCCAGAGGTCCCAGCCGCGTGGCCGGGCAGGAGTCGTGGCCACCAAACCAAAATCCCACCAGGAGTGTCCAGCCCGGCCCTGGAGTACCATACAGGGGCCCAGGCCCCCCGTCCCCGGTGAGCATCATGGGCACACTCCTGCCTCCCCCCCAGGCCCCTCCCACAGGACACAGACTCTGGGCACCCGGACCCTCTGCTCACGTGTGTGTCCCCGACCACACACACACCAAGGCGTGCACCAAGGACACGCACGCCCTTTACCCCGAGCAGTGTTCGAGCGCCCTTCTTCCCCAGTTTGCTTCTGCGCACAGCACACAACCACGGGACCAGCTCTCTGTGCGCCCCGACGGTGCCGTCCCGGGGCCCCGTTCTGCTGACGCAGTGGCAGCCGCTGTCCCAGGGCTCGTGTGAGGCTGCAAAGTCCCCACAGAGGAGCCAGCTCAGTCACGTGCACCTGCTTCTTCAGACACCTGGGAGTGGCCAGACTCGCTCTGCATGGCCCTGCATGGCCACCACCTGCGGGGATGGCCAGGGTGTGAGTCAGCGCCGATGACTCGCCCACGGTCTCCTGGGGCCCACGGGGGCCTCTGGCGGCAGCCCTGGCCTCCTCATGCTCCTTCCACCTTCCCTCCGGGTGCCCGGGGGTCCTCAACCCACACTCAGGGCCACACGTCACGGGCGTCTGCCCTTGTTGGCAGAAGCAAAACAACAGCGGGGGCGGCTTGCAGAAGATGACGGCGTGAGCCCGTGAGAGCCGATTGTGGGCCGGGGAGACGGCTGCAGGCTTGGGTGCCTCTTCGCTGCCCGAGGGCGGGTGCCGGAGGCTGCAGCCCCCCTCCTGTGCTCTGGGAATGCCTCTGCCTAAGCTCAGCCTCCACTGCCCTTCTGTCCTGTCTCTGGTCCAGGGCACTGCGTGAGCGCATGTGGGGGCGGGGGAGAGACAGAGACAGAGAGAGAGACAGAGAGAGAGTGAGAGAGAGAGAGAGAGAGAGAGAGAGAGAGTGTGTGTGTGTGTGTGTGTGTGTGCATGCATGTGCCCAACTAACCCCAGGGAGACGGGGCACCTCCGGGGGTGCACAAGCTGGACTGTGAGGGGTTGTCTTAACGGACTCACCCCAACAGGGGCCACTGCGGGGACACCTGCTTCCTCTCACTCCAAAGCAGAGCGCTCCTGGCCTTGGCCCTGTCCCGGGGACCCCCAGCCCCGCGGCGTCTCTGGCGAAGGGGAGCTGACCCTCGGCAGCAGGGACCTCACCTGAGCTCCCCTCTCCACATTCCACCTGCCCTGAGACGCCAGAACCGCCTCCCCACTCTCCCCTCTCTGCCGTCCACCTGTCCCCAGCAGACCCCTGCCACCCAGGGAGGGGGCGCCCCTCCAGCGCGTCACCAGGCACAGGCGGAACAGGAAGCAGCAGGTGGGGCTGGTGGGAGGGGGTTTTGCCCTCTCAAAGCCAGCGGGTGCCCGACCCCCTTTGCCCAGGCCAGAGGAGCTAGATTCAAGGGTTCCCCAGGACTGGGCAGGGAAACTGAGTCTCACTCGGCAGGCACGGGCTTAGGGAGAAGTTGTTCACCCTCTGACGTCCCTGACAATGCAAAAGAGACCTGAGAGGTGGCAGATTCCCATTTATATCTGAGTTTCACCAAAGGCAACAACCGGCTGGACAGGTGGCCTCGCCGTCATCCAAGAGGGGCCACCCCGTTGCTGTGCGCTGACTGGAGGTTGACGTCAGACACACACTCCCACGTTGAGGCCAGTGACTGCCGGGCGGCGAGGGCCCCTCTGCTTGCCGGACACAGACTCAGCCCCCAGGTCCGGCGCACCAGGGCGGCTGTGGAGACCTGGGCCTCAGGCGGGGCAGGCTCACCTGGCACCTGCTGGGGGGCGAGCTCCGTGGGGTCCTGCAGGCTGATGAAGAGGAGGAGGCCCGCAGCTCCGAACAGCAGGACGGACGAGAACATGCAGGCCAGCCGCATCGTTCCGGGTTGCAGGGTCATCCGGGGCTCGCTCCGGGGTCACCTCGCGGGTGTGGGAGGCACGTTCTTCCCTCATCGTCCACACCAAGCATCCATCAGGCCGAGGTCTACAGGGCAGAGGGGAGACGGTCATCGCCGAGTCGCAGGGCATCAGGCAGGTGTGACCCCAGTCACTGCAGTGACCCCGCAATAAGCCCTGGAGCCCCGCCCTCCGCAGGTAACTCAGGTGTGTCCCTCCCACCTTTCCAAGTCCAGGGAAGCTGAGGGAAGCCCCACTGGCTCCCGTGGCTGGGACACCGGCTTCCTGCCAGGGTCTTCTGGATCTGCACCCTGGTAAAAACCACAGCATGAGACACTTTGCGGCCCTGCCTGGGGGAACACAAGGGGACCCCTGAGACCCACAGCCGGGGACCAGCGGCCACCCCCCTGCAGTGTCCAGGCTCTGAGCCTCCAAGCAAATGCATGTGCTCCCCATACGGGGGTCCAGGTGCGGGTGGGAAGCTGGGTGCTCATCCCCAACAACCGGCGTAGTGGACAGAGCAGCCCCAAAGCTGCCCCCACCTGGATCCTCCTACAGGATTCTGGGGACGAGGGTCTCCACGGAGCAGGAGGCATTGAGAAGAAGCCTCCCAGGCCTAGAGGACATTTGTGCACAGACTGACCCCCCAGCACCAGCCAGGGCTGTCCTCACTGGCAGACGGCGGATGAGCCAGCGGGATTGAGGCCCCACCGAACAGTCACACCAGTGGGACCCAAAGCTCCGGCCAGATCACAGTCGTCCCGGCGCCTGAGGCCCTCGGCCTGGGGCTAACATACCTCGTGGTGCTGCGGACAGACACCCGCTGCTCCGGCCGCTGCAGACCCAGGACATGCCCACGTGACCTGCCCCACCCGGTTCCTCCTGAAGGACGGAGGAAGAATTCCTGACACCCCAGATACCAGCCAGTGAGGCCAACAGGGCACCCCAAGGCCATTTGCCCAAAGGCAGGACGTAAGCTCCTGCCATAGGGTGGGACGTGGGTGGCCTGCAGACGGGGCACACCGGCAGCAGGTGTCCCAGGACCTCCCGTTTGAAGCAGGGTCGCTCTGTCTCCTCCACCCATGCTGCTGGCCCAGGCCCGGGAAACAGCCTCTTTCTACCCAGGGAGCCCTAGCGGGGAGCTTCCTCCACCCTGACACAGGGCTGTGCCCCAGGCAGGTGAGGCCACGGGCAGCTCCCAGCAGCCTCTGAGACCACAGCCGGCGGCTGGTCAGGCCCAGACCGGATGTGCTGCCCGGCGCAAGGATGTTTCCCTACCGGGTGCAGCGCCTCACTCAGCGTGCTGACCCCTCACCTGCACCTGGCCCTGGGGCAGGACGCCCCACTGCCATCTCTCAGCGACCAGCCTGCGGGGCACGAGGCAGAAAGGGAGGAAAAGAGGAGCCTGCCTCCTCCCTCCCAGAAAAAAATTCCCAAGGACTAGATTGTTTCTGAGAAAAGCTCGGGGGCTGACGAGTGTAAATCGCAGGTTTGGGTTTCTCCCCTCTGCAGTCTCTGTAATTATTTTTTCACTCAGTTAACTTTAATTAACCTGCCCCAGGCCTCTCCGCGCCCGGAACGCGCCTGGCGCTGGGCTCTCTGGGCCGTGCCGAGCAGGTGGTTCCCACGACCTCTGGTTTCCTGTCCGGGAGGCGGCCCCGAGCTGGGCACGTTTTGTCCCTGACGCTGGCTCCGGGGCTCCAGGCCACCCCGACCTCACTGCGGCAGCCCCCGCCCCAAAGAAAGACTGCTGTTTCCTTCGGTCAACGGGGCCACCCCTGCCCTGCTCGCAGAGGGTGGACATGGGCAGCCACGTGTCCCCAAAGGCTCAGACCCGAAGCCCCTCATGTGCCTGCCCTGGATGGGGGTCCTGGGGGTCTGGCTCATTGCAGACACGGGTGCAGCAGCGCAAGCTCCAGGCCTCGCTGAAGGACCAAGTCTGCTGCCCACAGCGGCCCGATGCCCGAGGTCCCCAGCCTCCCCTCAGCGAGGACAGGACTGCGCCGCGCAGGTCCTGGGCAGAGGGAGCGGCTGATGGGGCCGGGGGAGCTGTTCTCTCCACACCTCACTCTGCGGTGCCCAGGCCGTCGGGGAGAGGAGTGGGAAGAGTGGAAAGGACATTGAGCACCGGCACGGGGGACACGGCTCTCAGAGCGGCCGCTGCCACGCGGACACGCTCACACACGCACCGTGCCTTTGTATGTGAGCCAGTGCGTGTGCACTGACACGTCTACACACACATGCCCGGGTGCATGCTGGTGGGCGCCTGCACACACACCATCCCTGGTCCCAGCCAAGGCCCCTGCAGTAAAGAAACTGCCAGCAACCCCTGTGTGCGCGGGCCGCGGCGTAGGCACGCTCCTGGCAGCCACGTCCGCCTCCTGAGTCGGAGGCCGGTTTGAACCCGAGTGGGCTCCAACATCAGGACGTTTTGTAACGAGGGAGAGAGGGGTGGACAGAGGAAGGAGGGAAGAAGGGACGAGTTCATGGCTAGCGCATAGAGCTGCCTGGTAAATAGCTAATAAACCATCACCCGATGTCGGCCCAAAGACTGTACCTGGTGCACAAAGGGGCTCAGGACACGTGTGATCACAGTCCGGCTCGTTCAGCAGCGGGGGCTGCAGAAGCAGCTACCGGAGAGCTGGTCTACCCCCACCTCGCCCCAGTCTGTCACGCTGCCGCTACCGTGGACTAAGCAGGACCAGCCTGCGCAACAGCCAGACCCCGTCTCTACTAAACATAGGAAAATTAGCCGGAGGCATCATGGCCCACACCCGTAGTCCCAGCTACTCAGGAGGCCGAGGCAGGAGGATTGCTTGAGCCCAGGAATTTGAGGCTGCAGTGAGCTAGGCTGACGCCACTGCACTCTACTACCCGGATGACAGAGCAAGACTCTGTCTCAAAAAAAAAAAAAAAAGACCAAACGGGTTCTGCAGTCACAACCTGTCCTCCCTGGTTTCTGAACCTGCCCAAACCCAACACAACCCACAGAGCCAGGATCCGGCCATCCACATGCCTGGGGGCAGGGACGAGGACCACATCCTCACCCCCAAATCTTGGGGGTGGGAGGACACCGCCCCAGGACGTGCGTGGTGGTGGAGCATCAGCTGTTCTCACTTCTCCTTTCAAAGACCCTCCCCTTTGCTGGCCCCAGAGAGAACACAAGCACCCTCTCCGCCCCCAGGGAACCTGCTGTTCAAGCCACGTGTGGCTTCTCCTGTCCAGCCCCCAAGCCCCAGACCTCGGCCTTTCCCTCTGGGACCCTCCTCCCCGCGTTAGCTCTCACCGGGGACTATCTGGCCAGCTAACTCCCTGCTCCGTGCAAACGGAAATCAAAGGTTGGCACACGCCCCCTCCCGCATAACTGTCCCAGGAGGGGGCCGACATCCTGGATCCTGTAGGAACCTCCTTCCCCAAAGCTGGGGGTAGAAGGGAGGTCACTGAAAGACCAGCAGGCGTTCCAGAGAGTGCGTACAACTGATCCTCTATTGTTTTCCGGAGGGTCCTATTCTCCCAAGTCACATGTTATTGTCAAGGCAATAGGGAGAGGCTGGTTCAAAGGCTGTTTGTCTCCCTCTCCTGGGAGTCAAGCTGCTGCCCGGGGAGTGGACACCACCATCTGTCACAGGCCGGGCCCGGCTGCCCGGGGCGGGGGTGGGGCAGACACAGTCACAGGCCTCGGCTCCCACCTGGGACTGTCCCGTCCTCACCATAGACCGCACCACACTCAGCTCCGATGACAAGGGCAAAACCTCCCTCACCTCCCTGCATCCCTTCCCAGACCAACAGACAATAAGAAAATTCCAATTACTGGGGCCAGAGCAGGGGGAGGGTTATGGCAAGAAAAATAAACAGCCCCCTGAGTTTCCAGCAGCCCCTGCCCGCCCCACAATTCCACGGCTCCTAATCCTCCCGCAGCTTCGCTCCCTGAGGCCTGAATGGCGTCACCAATTTTTACTTTAAGGGGAAAAAAAAAAAAGATCCAATTAATCTTGAAAACACCTCCTGGGACACACAGGCCAGGGCCAAGGATTCCTCCCTTTTCCTTATTTATTTGATTTAAAAATTTGTCTCTTCGGAGAAATTCACTCCAGGGTACAAGCAAGGGCTTGGGAATTTAGCCAAAACACACGCACCTCCAGTGGCGACGGGCCGGTAGGCGGACGGACGCACGGACGGCTCCAAGGACACGCTCGGCTGCGGCTGCTGCCAGGCCTGGACGCCGGCCCAGAGGATGCCCTCTGGCTGTGGGGACCGGCGCCCGCGCCCCGGTGCAGGCGGCATGGGTGCACCCACGTGGCCAGCAGACCCCGGCCCCGGAAAAGTTCTCTGCCGGTCAGTCTCCTCTTCCCGTGGGCAGAGCGAACAATGACGTCCCTCCCGGCTGAGGGCTCCGGGAGAAGCTGCTCGTTGGGAGAGAGGCTGCTATGGCAACTTGAGGAGAATGGAGCCAGGCACTGCCGTCACCTTGAATCCGGCACCGTGCCTTCTGCCGCGGCGGCGACAGAGGGGACCCGCGCGCCCGGCTCCGCCACCTCCGCGCCGGCACTGGCGCCTGACCCCCGGCTCCCCTCCTCGGCCTCCTGGTCCCGGGAGCTCGTCTGCTCCTCCCCGAACGGAGCGCACAGCCCGGTCCCCCGAGAGCACCACCTCCATCTGTTTGTCAGGCTAGTTCTTCCGTGTGCGCGGCTCCTGCTTACTTCTGAGAGGGGGCTATTCTCGATTGCAGCTCGTTAAAATCCTGCAGCTAATTAAAACTGCTCTAATGGCAGCGGCGGCGGCGGCAGCAAACTCTGAGACGAGTCCCTCCAGTTTTTATGCATAGGCATAAAGTTGCAAGGCTCTGCAAGGATGACGGATGCCGCGGGTGCTCGGGCTCCGAGGCGGGGCTGCGGACTGCTTATGTCCGCAGAAGCGGGGCCTGCGGAGCGCTGGCCTGGGTCCTGAAGTCCCCAGGACCCATCCTCGGCACACCCAGGTCCTCGGGGCTGCACCCCACTCCTGGGGGAGGCAATTCTGCCTTCCACTCCCCTGTTACCAGGCAGGATTCTCTGCGCCCCCCATGCTCTCTGCAGGGGAGAGAAAGAGCATCCAACTAGGCTCAAATGGCCCCAAAGCCCTGTCACCCCAGCCCCACTAGGACCACCGCAGCCCAGCCCGCCACCACTGCATGCACAGAGAGGGGCTACGAGCCCCGCGGATGCCTGCAAACACACAGCTGCAGCCAGGGGTCCTGAGAACCTCCTCGAAGAGCCACAGGCCACCACGCCCTCAACGGCTGTTAGGGGCAGAACCGCACTGTGGTCACCATCTCTGCCCAGGGCTTCTCACACGTTGAGGACATTTTACGCATGGGGCAAGGCAGTGGACGGTAATTCTGCAGGTAGAGAAACTGAGTCCCTTTTCACCCCCGCCCTGGCAGAGTCCGGAGTGCTGACTCAGCACCCCGAGCCCCGTGACCGTGCGAACCCCACTGTGTGGGCAGCGTTCACCGCCTGATGCAGACTGCGCGCCCGGGGAGCAGCGGCGGGTCCCTCCTCTGTATTCCCGGCACCTAGCACAGCGCCTGGCACAGGGAGGGTGATCAGTGCCTCTGTTGCACGTCGAATGAGCACGAGCTAATAGCGGGAAGCGTTTGGGGCATCTGGAGAGAGGCGCTCCGTGAACCTAGAATTTTAAAAAGGTCATTTATGTTCCAGGGAGCTGTGGGGTGGTTTTGATCAGGTCCGGGTTGCAGTCGGGTACAGAGAGTAGCCCACTCCTAGGGGGTAGAGGAGGCAAGAAAGGGAGGCTCTCCGGGGGAACCCAGGAGAACCCCTCAGCTGGAAAATACGCAACGCACACTCCCCACCAGGACATCCCTTCTGTGCCCTCATGTTGGTATGACAGATTTCAGATCACAGGGCCTGAAGACTAACAGACTCTTAAAAAGGTAATCGCTGGTTCTGCCTCGATATATACACATATCCAAACATGCGTAATGCATACACGAATGTACGAATCATTTACAGCCATCAAACTGATCATGCCCGAACCTTTAACATATCGCATGATGCTAGGAAACCCCCAGACAAAATTCCAGCTTGCGTGTGTTGATCAAAAGTCAAGGAAAGCAACACTTGCTACAACATGGGCGACCCTTGAGGACATTACGTTAAGTGAAACGAGCCCGTCACAGAAGGACAGATAATGTGTGACTCCACTCGCGTGACTGGAGCGTAGTGGGATTCACAGAGACAGAAAGTAGAAGGGAGGTCACCGGGGCTGGAAGGAGGAACCCAGAGCTACTATTGAATGAATATAGGGTCTCAGTTTGGGACAGTTTAGGACGATGAAAGCATTCTGGAGGTGGACAGTGGTGACTGCAGCACAACAGCGTGGATGTATTTAATGTCGCTGCACTGCACACTTAAAAATGGTTAAAGTGGTAAATTTTATGTTATGTATATTTTACAACAATAAAAAAAAAGCAATGGAAACAGCTTGAGCAAAGCAGCCGGATGTCACAGGATAGACCCCAGGCTCAGAGCGGCAGCCCAGGTTCCGCCCCTCTAATCTGCGTCTCATCCTCAGGAGCTGATTTTCCTCATCGCAGAATCGGTACTTGTCCCAAACACCCACCACAGATGAGTTCCCGAGTTCCCTGCAGCTCTGGTGTGAGACAAATGTCTTGGAAAACAGAAAGGCTCCTTGTGAGTTTTATTTGCACGAGGATACTTCCAGTAGAACAGGTGGCCCTCTGGCAAGGGTGTCCTTCGCCCACACTCGACACTTGTCCCTCACCATGGGTCTGGGTCACTGTCATGCTGTGGTCTCAGGAAGGCTGCCGGGGGACGGGGTGCCCAGAGTTCTGCACTCTAGGAAGTGCGGTTCCAGGGATAGCTGGGCCCTGTGGACCACGCCAACCCTGTCAAGCTGTTCCTCTTCGTGACAGCTCTGTACTTGTTTGAGGGATCAAAGGCCTTGCTGTAAGTGTCAAGCTGGAAACTGTGTTCTCAATTCTTTCTGATCTGCGAAGCCCTGTTCCCCGGGGCCTGCCTGGCCGAGGTGAGTCCCACCTGAGGCTACTCCCTGCCGGGGACCATTCCTCTGCGTGTGAGCTCCCATGCCGCACCGAGCTGGTACCGTGCCCCCTTAAAGGACGGAAATTATTTGAAGGCAGACGCCTAACAGAGCTAAGGATAGGATCCCACAGTATCTATCGTCATCATTGTCACGCAAAAATCTTTCACTGTAAAAGAAGAGAGCAACATGGGCATCCTTGTGGGGACGGAAATGTCCTCTTCCTCACCTGTATCAATGTCAATATCCTGGTCGTAACACTGTACTACAGTTTTGCCCAATGTTACTATTGGGGGAATGGTGTAAAAGGGTACACGCGTTACTTCTGACAACTGCAAGTGAATACATAATTATCTCAAAATAAAAAGTGTAACTAAAAAAAAAAAATCAAGAACTTAAAAATAAAAGTTACTGGCCTTTCAGCTCATGCATAATGGAGGCAAATTCTAATGTCGTGCACATAAATAATAGATAACCGTTTCCATGGAGCAGCGCCAGCCCCCATCGTAGAAGAAACATTTTAAAGTTATGAGACTACGCCTTTAATAGGAAAATTTGATGTGTTAGCAACTACTGGTTGATCTCTGTGCATTTTTCAATTGCAAATTGCACTTTAAAAATGCAAACAATTATTAATATTGATTTGGACTAAAACAATATTGAATTTCAATATATTTCCAAGCTCTTTTATGAATTACCCTGTGGATGCGTGGTGATTATGATGAAAGAGTATCTGCATGCTCAATTTCTTTTCAGTGAGGAACCTTGAAGAGGCTGACGTGATCCATGGATAATGAACTTCACGGGGACGAGACCGGCGCCAGAGCCGTCAGCCAGGCTCTCCCATCTCGCCGCGGCGCAGACTTTCGGGGCCACTTTCCTCACCGGGCTTTTTCCAAATCAACATACAGAGCCCAGGTTATGAACACCTGCTCGAGGCCTGGAATAGAATTTTGAGTCACTGTTTTTAGGGGAAGGAAGGGAAAGGAACAGATATTTATCATGCTTTGTTAACGTTCCAAGCACGACTCTGCATACTACATAAACGTCCTACTTTGCTTTCCCACAATCACCCTTCGAAGTGAAAATCATTATCTTTAGTTGTTGCCGGTCTGGTTCTCCGTAAGAGGATGCAGAAGTAGGGGGTGCAGGTGCTTAGGAAGGACCAACACCTGTGAAGGGAGAACGGAGGATGCTGAAGCGAGGGGAGAGGGGGAGCTCGAGCGGACGTCGCCTGTCGGAGTGTCCCGCCGTGGGCAGAAGCGGCCGGACCTTTATACCTCCACCGTGGGGGCAATGGGATGTCGAGAGAAGGGTGAGCTCTCGGAGGAGGCGGTTTTGCTGCAGCTGAAGCAGATCCTGACGAAGCCGATGGCTAGAGGGTAACTGCTGACCACACGTCCCCTGGGTGGTCGGCAGATCCTGGAGGAAGGATCTGGGCAGCGTATCTCCAAGCCCACCACTGTTTTACAAAAGATGAAATTAAGACGCAGAGAGACTAAATTTGGCCAAGGTTACACAGTAAATAAGGGCCGTCCCAGATCTGTCTGACTCAAATCCCGCGGCTCTCCACCCCAGCCACGCTTTTCCCAAACAAAAGCTTAGATCAGACTGTCCTGACCTTCAGTTACAGAGACACGAAGGTTTGAAAGTCTCCCGAGGAACACACAGAAAGTTTGGCTGCGTAAGCAAATAACACTCACCTCACCTGCCGCACTAACTCCCCGCGCCACACACGCAGGCCCGTGTGTGCACATGCGTGGCGCACACACAGACACACGCTTCTCGGCAATTACCTCCTTGCTAATGGAAGGTGGGGTATGGATTACTTGCGTTAAAGGTTCCCTTGACAGTACAGCCTGGGGAGCATCTCCCCGCAGCAGAGCCGCTGGGTCTTGCCAAGAGCAGCCGCGGATGCATGATGCTCCTGGCCAGCCTCCTTTTGCTTCCAGAAAGCACCGAGCTATTCACATTTTCCAGCTGCTCTGATATCCACAGACACAGCAGGGAAAATTACAGGGAGGAAAAAATTGCATATTTACTTCTCAAAATTGAAAGTTGGGGTATAATGTGGACAGAAAGGAGTGTGTGAGTAAACCCCGGATGCCCTGGCCCCCGGCGGGGAGCGGCTGCCTCCAAGCTGCGAGCGGCAACCCACAGACAGAGGAGGAGAGCGTGGCCGGCGGGTTGGCTTCCTTCCAGGGAATCCCTCTCCCTGCGGCTGGCACAAAGAGCCTGCAGAGGACTTGCCTTTGTGTTCCCAGCTGCCAACAGCACCTGGCACAGAGTAGGTGCTCGGGCGACGCGTGGTGAGCAGAGAGGAATTAGTAAGAGGGGGGGACGGGGAAGCAGGCTGTGTCCTCCCAGCCGGGGTGACGTGGAGTCCAGTAGGCGTGCCCCGCGGGTCTGCAAAGCGTGCGTGCATGGCCGCCCCCTTTGGAAGCAGGCTGGCCTCTCTAAGCTGGCTCCAAGGTGACCCCCACATTCTCGACCCCCACCAGTCCAGCACGGTTTTCCCTGGAGATCACCTCGGAACAGCCTGGTCTCTTCCCAACGGAGGGCTCCAAGGCTGAGAATACGGCAGAACAATCAAGTCTCTTGGCCCTATCCTGGTTGCTCTGTGGAAAAACAGGTCTCTCTCAGGCCACCAGGATGCGGTCGGGGCTCCGAGGGACCTGCAAGCTCTGATGAGCAGCTATGCATGAGACGGGGCCTGTGTCCTTCATCGGCCTCTGCCCCAGGTCTCCTTCCAGCTGATGTCCTGTGTTCCAAGTCTCCCTGACCCACTGACCCCTCGGCGCTCCCCTCTTCCCCCAAAGGGTGTTGGGAAGCCAGAAATGTGAGCCCACCCTATTTCTCCCCCACATCCCAGTGCTGACTCAGCCTTCTGAGCATGTGTCCGTCAGTCTTCTGCAGGGCCTCGGTGCGCCTCTGCTTCAGCACCCGCAGCCTGGACAGCTCCCCTCTCTCCATGCCAGTCCTATAGTTCCTTTGCAATCGATCGATCACTCCTCTGCTCAAAACCTTCCAAGGCTTGCCCCCTTCCCGCTCCTGTACCCAATCGCCCAAGTTCAAATGTCTCAGCATGACCCATGAGGTCCCTAAGGATCCAGTCTCTGCCAGTGTCACCTCCCACCATTTCCTGATGGCCCCTAAACCAGGTAAGGCGACCCCTGGGTGCTTCCGGAGTCCCGGCTTTCCCCACACACAGGCAACTGTGAGAGGGTGGGTAGGGAAGAGAGTGCTCAGCATTAAGTGCTCTCCCTGGGAGAACTTGGGCATCATCATTCACATCTCTGAGCTTCAGATTTCCCAGCCAGTAAGCAGGTCCCTGGCGGGCGGATACACAGGACGCTGGGGAGATTCCCGCTGTGGCAGGACGCTGTCCTGGGGTGGAGGGACGAGGCTCAGGGCAGGTGGGGTGGCCGCTGGGTCCCAGTCCTCTCTCTGCGGGCTGCACGCTCTTCCACAGCGGGTCTTGCCTTCCTCCCGAATGGCTTTGCTGACTTCTTTGCTTGCCCTGAACGACACCCGAGGGGGTCTGTTTTCTAACCCAGTCCCCCCGCTTCCGAGCCTGCAGCCTCTTTTCTACCGTTCTGAGTCCTGGATGTTCTCACCACTCAGCCTCAAGGACACAGGCAGAAAAGCTGTAAACCCGCACGGTCCCTGCGCGTGGCGCTCCCTGGCATCTGTTTGCCAGGCCAGGGCAGGGGGGCCAAGGACGTAGGCAGCACTCAGTTAACTGGAAGCATCTCAAAGCAAAACAGCACCCACACAGGCTCTGCACTTGTGCCCTGGGCCACCCCATCGACTGACCACGTGAGGGGTCGCTTGAGCCCTGACTTCTTCCGTGGTTGCTGAGAAGAGGGAGGAAGACACGCATTTCTCTAACGGGACCGGAAGTGCCAGCCGTTGGTCTTCGGCGAGCACCTGTTGGAAGCAGCTCAGTTCCTATAATAACCATATGACACTTTTACCACATAAATTTTTAAAATGATACCTCCAATGACCATATCCAGCAGATCCAGACCTTCAGATCTTTCAGTTTGGAAACCCGGATTTTTAACCTGAAATTTCCTGACTCTCAAATTGGCAAGCAATGCACATTTTAAAAACCTACTTGAGCCAATCAAAGTCACGTCTGAGCTGGATTTGGTCTGGGGTCCCCCTGTTGGCACCTCTGCCATGAAAGTGTAGCGTAGATTTGGGAAAGGAATGTGACCCCTGGATATAAACAATGCTCAGGGGTTTGAGAAGTTTTGTGCGAAGTCAGCTGAGGGGAGGCCAAGTCGGCTGGTGTGAACAGAGGCGGCGGCAGCCTGGCTGGCCGGGAGCTGGTTCCTACAGCTCGGCGACCAGACAGCACTTACACGTGGTTGTTGGAGCCACCCAGTCTGTGGTGCGTCGTTCCGGCAGCCCCAGCTGACCAATACAGCCTGGGACCCACAAGCAGCCTCCTGAGTGGGACGGGAAGGAAGCTGGGGTGTTGCCAGGAAACCGGCTCTTGCCTGGTTCAACAGTTGACATCAACTGTGTGCTACAGTGTCAGACCGTGCATGCATTTGCCACGAGCCCTGTGTCAGCCAGGACGTGTTTGGAGGCGAGTAACAGAAGAAAGACCCAGCTCGGTGGGAATGCCACGGCTCGACAGTGTCACTGGGGACACAGGTCCTTCCTGTGGCTCTGTTCCTCGGGACAGGTTTTATCCTCAGGCTGTGGCCATCTGTGTGTCCCCTCCCTAATGTCTCCTACTCACTGAGCTGGAGAGCAGCTGACCCCACCCCCAGCTCCCAGGGGGCAGTCCCACCCCACTGGTTCCAGGACCCTTCCCTCCACGGTCCAATGGCTACAGCCGCAGTCCAAGCTACAGGCATCCTTGTATGTCCAGCAGGAGAGGGAGCCCCGTCCCCAGCTGTGGAACGCAACTCCTGGACCCTGAGCCAGTGCCTGGGCTGAGGGGTGGCCCGCGCTGGTGGCTGCAGGCCTGGTACCGGAACCGGTGGGATGGGCCCTGCCCGCCCAGGAGCTCAGTGAGTAGGAGACACTAGGGAGGGGACACAGAGATGGCCACCAAAACCACGACACATTCTGTCCTTTCCTCCTGGGTGGACACATGTGCACACACGCGTGAGCGTGCAGACGTGTCTCTGCGGCACTGTCCTGCGTATCTGTGTGCCTGGGTGAGCACGTGCTGAGTGGACATGTGTGCACACACGTGTGTTTCCGGACCTCCATTCCTCTGCCCGTGGCCACCAGCTGGGAACAGTCCGGCCACAGCCAGGACATCGCCAGCCCCTGGCCACCGAGAGAAGGACCCTGGGCGGCCCTCAGCCCAGCCCAGTGGTGCTTCCTCCCAGCGGCTGCTCCTTCCTGGCAGAGGGGAACGAGGCTCCCTTTCCCACCCTGCCTGGAGGGAAGGCGGTGGGAGGGTGGCCTGGCGGGGGTGGGGGGCTCGGGAGTGGCAGCCCAGCAGGGCCATCTGCCATCTGTGCCTCCCGCTTCCCCCCCCAATCCCCTCTCCGCCTCAGGGTGCATCACTCTGGCAACCCCTGGGAATCGGAAGCTAATTTTCCACGATCATTAGTGATGGAAAGACCTCAGGTTCTGCCTTTAATTAAAGTCAAACGTGGGGCTGAGGAGAAACGCTGCATGCAGTCGTCCTCTTCTCGCTTGTAAAAGCCATGTGCAAATAATTAGGCAAGGTACGGGAGCCATGATTAAAAATTTCACAGACCCCTCATTAGCTGAGCAGTCTGCACAGGGAAGCGAACCGAGTCCTTCCCCAGTGCCAGTGGCAGCTCCCACAGATGGTTAAGTGGGGCTGGGGGGAGTGGCGGGCCATGCCTAGGTGACAGTGCACCTGGCGATAAGCTGGCAGGGTTCCTGCCGCCCCAGGCAGCCGCATAACTGCCCACTGGGGGCAGGGCTCCCAGCGTGAGGTGGGAGAATCCTCCCGTCCCTCTGTCCCGGAGCCCAAATCTCACGGCCTGCCCTGGCCCCGGCCCTGAATCGTGCACAGGTGGGACACACTGACAAGAGGGGGCAGGGTCTCAGCTAGAGGCTGGGGACCCCCCAGCTGCACACTGGGGCAGTGCGCCCAGAAGGGGGGCGGGCTCACCAGACCCCCTCTCTCTCCTGGCAACTGCATGTCCCAAGGCCCCTCAACCCCTTCCACTCACATGGATGTCCCCAGGTCTGGTGGCCACTGTGCAGGGGGTGACCCACCTGAAGACAAAGGCCCCGGACAGGATACCCACGCTCACGCTCTCAGCCCAGCTTGTCAGCACCTCCAGAACGGGGGCGGGGATGGCAGGGAAACCTCGCTGTTCCAGACACCCTCCGGCCCCTACGCCCCGGCCCCACCCAGGGTCCCCGGCTCCAGCCCTCGGTCCCTGCAGACGTCTGGTGCACCTCATGTCCGCATCGATCCCGCCGGGCAGGTCACCGCAGGCATAATCTCCACTTGCTTATTGACATTTGCAAATGAATATTCACTCGTCCCAATGGCGGCCACTAGTTTTCCGTCTGCTCTGATCAATGGTTCTGCTCAGAGAGACTCGCGCTCACCAGAGGCATCGACCGACCACTGGGAAGCCGCCGGGTGCGCGGGGACCAGATGCATCCTCCCGGCCACGAGGCCCAGCTGCTGGCCAGCTCACCTCGCCACGGACCCCAGCCCAGGGCAGGCCCGGTCCCGGATGACCCTCCAACTGGTTTCTCACCTTCCCCCAGCACGCCCCGCTTTGACAGGCAGCTCTCTCCGTCAGCTCGGGGTCCTCCGGCCGCCCTTCCGGTCAGAGTCCCTGCCCTGCCTTCTCCTCCCGCCCCTCTGCGTCCTCTCTGCTGAGCACACATCTGCCCAAGGACCTGCCTCGCAGCCGCTGACACAGACAGGACACAAAGACGAAGCAACGCTTTCAAATGGGCAAGGGGATGATTCCACTTCCGTAAACCACACGTGAGTTTTTCTTTTTGACCCTGTTTGATTTTTAAAAATTCATTATGAAACATTTCAGATACATTCTCTGTACATAAAATATAAAGTATAACCAGTGCCTTCACCACTCGGCTTAAAGAATGAAACAATCACCAATGTTTGGAGACCCCTTTGCACCCCTTCCTACTGCTTCCCCCTTCTCCTCGACAGAGGTAAACCACACGTGTGGTAAATATTTAATGAGCACCTACTACATGCCTGGCACGATTCCAGGCAATTGGGATCCATCAGTGAACAAAACAAAGATCGTGCCCTCACAGAAGTATACTCCAAGCGGGAGAGAGACAGACAACACACTAAACAACAAATTAGTCAATGACATGTAACATCAGAGAGTGATACATACTAAGGAGAAAAGACAAACAGCAGGGTGAGAGGGGCTGGGAGAGTTTGAGGCTAGAGGCAGGTCTCAGGACCTAAGCATGTGGGAAGAGGCCTCACTGAGAGGGTGACGTCTGATCCACGAGGATACATAAGGAAGAGCCTGTGCAAAGGCCCTGGGGTCAGGGTATTGCTGATACCTGGTGTGTCTGGAGAGAACTGAACATAGGAGATAGGATCAGAGAGGTCACGGGGGTCAGTTACATGGGCCAAAGTCCTTGCAATGACTCCAAGTGAGACAGGAGCAGGGAAACGATATCCTCTGACCTGGCTTTCAGCAGGACCCCTCTGGCCACGCAGGTAGCCTAGGGCAGAAACAGGAAGAGCAGGGAAGAGGCCCCGTGAGAAATCTCAGCCGCGACGTGGAACTCTGTGTATACCCTTCTCATGTGAAAATTGGTGCTTTTAGAAGAAGGCTTTATTTTGATGTTGAAAATTACATGTTTTTACTTTGATGTTGCGATACCAGTGTGTCTCGGGTCCACTTGCCGGCCATGAGCTTTTCTGGCGTGGATGTTCCAGATCCTAAAAAAACCGCAAGTCACTCTTCTCCTCGGGCCTGGCCTCCTCTGCTTATTTTCATATCCGGAAGCTCAGCAAACCTAGCTGCTCAGCATGTGAGTGAAGTAGAAGTGGAATAATGGAACATACGGTGGTGACTGGGAGGAGGACCCTGGAGCTGCCAGGATGCCTGGCTCCAAACTCAGGCTTCACCACCGACCAGCTGTGCCACTCTGGGCAAGTTACTTAACCTCTCTGTGCCTCAGTTTTCTCATCCGCAAAATGGGAGCAATCATCTCTTGTGGCTCCCTCTCAAGGTTGTTGTAAGGAATAGACGGGCCATGAGAGCGACACTCTTGGAGCAGCGCCTGGCACACGGGGAGCGTCGATCGTGTTAGCAACTGCTCTGGGGAGGAGGAAGAGAGCTTCCCGACGTGCTCCTCTCTCAGGCAATTCCATCAACCTGGAGTTGGCAAAGGCTGAATGCCCGCAAGAAATGGGAGCTGTGGAAGCTTCTAGCAGAGGTTTCCAGGAAATGTCTCATGAGCTCGGGCTGCAGGCAGACCCACAGAAACATGTGACACTCCTGGAAAGGACCTGCAGGAACCTGGCCCTTAAGCACTTCATCAAGAAAGGAAAACGAGCGGCTGTCCTTGGCACGGTGCCTCTGCAGCCAGCACCGGCCCCGGGCTACACTACCGGCGTGCACCGTGACAAGCAATGGGGCTGGTATTTATTTTTAAGTTCTGTGTTTGCAAAACTATTTCAATCACGTCTGTTGCGGATGCCAAGCACCATTCAGAACGATCAATTGTGAAAGTTGGATGCAGTCGGTTTCTTCCCTGATAATTAAAAATATGGTAACCGTCGGCCATAAACTCACCAAGCACCTCTGACAATTTCAGTTCAGATCAGAAGAACCCGGTGTGCGATTTTAATGCGCTGGTCTTCAACTGCACAGAATCGGGAAAACACCACGGCGTTCCATGCACTGGCTTCTGTTTTTTGTGGGTTTTTGTTGTTTTGGTTTTTTTTTCCCCTTTTCTTTCTTTTTACATAATTAATTACTTTGCTAGCAAGGTTGAAGTCGTCTTTAAAAAACTGGCAAAATGCTAGAAGCTGACGCTTGGCAAGGAAAGATGGAATATACTCTGAAAATATTTGTAAGGTTTCTCCTTTTATTCGCACACAGAGACACAGAAACACACGCAATCCTTGTCTTGGATTCATCATTGCTGGAACAGCCATCACGGAAATCTGATATTATTTTTCAATTCAGCTCATTTACTTCAAATAAATTTGACTCCAGCTCCGAGACAATTTTATTGGTTAGTCTCCCAGGCTTAAGAAAACAGCATTTTCTCAATGACAGCATCTTCGACCACGCCCTTCACGCACACCGAGGTACCCACGCCTGGATTCCTTCATCATCTGTTCGCCACAGCAGCCAGACAACAGATGTGAGCCTGCCCACCCTGCCTGAGCCGCTGCTCTGGCACTTCACGGAGAAGTCCTCGGGCCGCCTTCTCGGTTCCTTCCCCCAGCCACGCTCCATCTGCCCTCACCGCAGGTTTCCCGGGAGTTCTCCAAGAAGGTGAGGGTACGTCTCCGGTAGGACCGCGAGGGTTTTGCACAGATGGGTGGGGGGGCGTCTTGGAGCCTGATGAGGTGTTTCATTCCTAATTTCTCTCCTGTGAAGCAAAGAATGGAGCTTTGCAGGAAGAAATAAGAACCACAGGTTTTAGAATAAACTTCACAAGATCTCGGTCCAACATTATTTAAGGCACGAGGGTGGCTTGGCATCGCGGCTCACAGTTTGCCGACACCTCCAGGAAGGTGCACTGCATCTCTGCAGCAGACGAAAGTCCATCCTTGATACGAGCCTCGGGCATCATCTTCGGCTACCCCAAAAGGACAAATCAGGCAAAAAACAGAGTCCCGATGCTCCATTTTGGTCTGCGGTTGGCAATTTGACCCGTGACCAGCAGCAGAGAGTGGTGTGGCAGGTCAGGCATCCGTCTGATACACGTGTCTGGGCTCCAGGAAGCAGAAACGTGTGTGCGTCTGTGGGTTTGTTCGGCACAAAAAGCCACGAGCATGGCATACCGGTGCCTGTGGCTGATGGAAACGACCCTTCTTTGCAGACCCTTTGATTTCCAGCTTGTCGCGTTACGATCGCACTTCAACTCTGGGAAAGGATAAAACTGAAGACGTAACACAAATAAGTTTCCCGAGGCTCACAGTCCCAGTTTCGTGCTACTCGGTTGTAAATACAAAAATCAAACTTGTCCTCAAAGCGTATCTTCACCTTCCCACAGAGAACACGTGCGTTTACGATCTGGAATGGGAACCGCAGTACGAACGGCAACATAAATAAATGCACAACGACCGTCCCATAACATGTCTGGATGTCACAGAGCAAAACTCAAAATCCCCAAATGTCTGTCACCGGAAATTCTGCAGAGCCCTACCTGCCAGGAAAATGCTGAAGAGCCTACCTTCTATAGCTTGATTATAAAAATATAATTTCAGATTTTGAAGCCCCCGCAAAAACCCCCTCCGATTATTAAATATTCTGTTTCAAGCCTCGCAAATCCTCCTCTCTGTCCCCAGAGACCCCGATGCACATGCCTCTCGGTCACCTGATCTGTTCCTCCTCCCCGGAGAGCCGCTGCTCCCCATGACCACCTCTGGGGAAGGTGGGAAGACAGTTCCACTTGTTTTTCCAAACCTTAATAGCTCAGAGGTGATCCTTCCCTCCTCACAAAGCCACAGCACCTCTGTAGCCCAAGCCCCAACATCCAGCATGGTGGAGGCTGTGCGTTCTCCCAGCCCAGTAATGAAGAGGCCAGGGAAGGCTCTAGAAAGAAAAGCAGGGCTTGCACAGCATGGAACACCCAGGGTCCCCGAGCTGCAAGCCTCCATCCCCCACCAACAATCGCTCACATGCGACGTAGCTAATTCCCTTCCATGACCGTGGCCGCCTTCCGGAACACAACTGCAGAAGAGACAGTCCTGGGGCTGAAGGGACCTGGGGATCACCTTCTCTCGAGCAGAGACAATAGGAAAGCAAGGGTCAGATTTGCGCTCTGAGGCATTCGGGGTGATGCTCACTCTCATTCCTTCCCTCAGGCCCCATTGTTTTAGGAGGATAGGAAGTGTCTCTAAAAACGACCCGTATTTTTCCCCAGCACAAAGGCATAAATCACCACATCTTTGGCGCTTTCTCCGTGGTATTGATTCTTCTGAGGACGAAGGCAGATGGTTCCGATATGGCATCATCTGATACCCCCCCAGCGTGATTTATAGATTTCTTTGTGCATTACCTGAACATAAATGAGTCTCGCATTATTTCTTGCACACTTGTCAGAGTAAGGTAAGATATTCTTGTTGACCTTTAAACCTAATAAATAAATAAATAAATAAATGTGTCTGAGACGTTTTCCAGCAAGCCTTAAAATGAGCTGGGCCCTCCGATGCCAATTAAGAGGATGTAATTATGAAGGGGACTGTCGTCTGTGCTGCGGGTAATGATTTAATTTTAGTTTTAATGCATTCACTCAATGGAGGAAAAGAAAATAAGCTGGTTACGAATCATCTTGCAAAACAGACAAGAACAATTTGGCACCATTTGTTCCTTAATTTACCAAAATCGGAAGGAGCTGGGGGAGCTTGCCGCCCCAGCCTTCCAGAAGGAAGGAACACTTCTCGGAAGGTGCAGAAAGAAGCAGCATGGCAAGAACTAAAATAGAGGCAAGGTGGCCGTTCGCTGCGATGTTACCAAACAGAGCCAGCACCAGCCGCTGGGCTGCGCGAGGGTGTGAATTGGATCTGACTTCAGGCAGGGAGGAAATTCCGTCCAGGGGCTGCGCTCCGCCTTTCTGCTGCACTGCTTCTCCCACAGCCGGGCCCAGACCCAGGGAACGGGGCTCCGGGGGACACTCACTGGCGGCTGACCCCTGTCTGCCAGGATACAGATGAGGGCGAGGCGTCCTTCACCCGACATCCGCCAACCCTGCTCTTCAAGGCGAGACGATGCTGGCTGCACCCACCTGGGCCTCGGTACGTCCAAACCTAGGTGTATGTGCATGTTTGCACTCGTGCACACACACACATGCACACACGCCTGTGACCACACAGGGTCTGGCCCGCCAGGCTGGCTTTGGCATTCCCAGGGGCCCTTCCAGAAAAAAATGCCACTTAACAACCAACCTCTAAGTAAGGCTACCTCCAGATCTCACTACGATAACCAAAGGGCTTCCATCGGTCATGCCAGCTCCCTGCTTGCAGCCCTCTGTCTCCACCTCTGCCGAGATTCCACCGGCAGCCCTCTCTTCCCTCCCTCCAGACTCTCCCAGTCTCCCCTCACACCCACCCCTCCCACCTTCCAGTCCCTTCTTTTCTGGGTCGTGGTGACTCTGCTCTTCTCCACCTAACCCTGTCCCCTCTTCCCTCCTGGACCAGTGGGATTTGCCATCTTTCTTCTCATCACTTGATTCTGGAAACACCGGTCAGATGGAATTCTCACGGGGCTGGGAGGAGGAGATGCTACTGTCCTCACCTGTTAGTGAGTGCTTCCCTGCCACGCCCATTTGCAGGGTCTACGCACGTGTGTACACACATGCACACGCAGGCATGCACACTCGCTTGGCCTGGAAGGCTCATGGGTGCAGAGGGAGGAGATGCATCCTCCCGCGGGTAACCCTGACTTCCCAGTCACGCAAGGACACGAGGCAAGCGGTGTCCAGTCCCGGACACGAGTGCGCCATTCCCAGCCATGGGACTAATTAACGCGGCCTACACAGCCGGCCGCTGATGGGCCCTCCCCGTCCTGCGGCCCACGGTGCTTCTCCCTCGCCCCGATCCACCTGCACAGAAGTGACCCACGAGAAAGCTGGGTGAGGTGCAGCAGTTCCCGGCTCCCCATCCAGGAGGCCACATCTGGCCATGGGGACGCCACATGTCTCTTCCCAAACCCAAGGATGTCACTGGTCGGCCCCAGTCTGACCCGGGCACCACCTCTCCAAGCCCTGCTCACTTCACCAGATGCCTGCTGAGCGCCAGCCGCGTGCAAGCTCACGCTTCCAGAAGCCCACCGCGGAAGCCGTCCTGGCAGGGCCTTGCCCCCGGGCACTGCAGCCCACACCTCACCCCGGGCAGCTGGAAGGGGCTTCGTGACAGTGCTCAAGAAAAGCAATTTTTTGTCTCAGTTTTGCAGATCTTCAAACAATCCCTCCGACGCGGTACTTCTGATTAAATACCTAATACATTTCCATTTGCCATTTTTCTCTATTGTCATACCCATCTGTGTCTTAAGATCAACTGAATAGGGATTCAGCAAACTGCAGGCCAAACCTGCCAGACGCCTGTTTCGGTAAATAAACTTTCACGGGAACGCAGCCACGCCTGCCACTCCGTTTCGGCTGTGGATGCTTTCGAGTCACGACAGCAGAGGTGAGTAGCTTCGGCAGGGACCTTTCGGCCCACAAAGCCTAATATATTTACCATCTGGCCCTTTAAGAAAAAGTTTGTTGACCTTTGACCTAAACTACAAACATAATTTATTTATAAATCGTCTGTCAGATAACCTTTTGGGATGTGCCATAAACTGTGGGTAAGCCATTCAACACAGGGCCACTCAAAGAAATAAAAATTAAAATCCCAGAAGCCCAGGGTAGACCGTATAGATTCCCAATCCTAAATCTACATGACTCTTTAAATCCCACAAGTACGCGGGAATACATTCCCACAGGAGAACACTTCCAGCAGTACGGCTGAAGTGAAGATTCCTTTGGAAGTCACCCCAATCCAGTCCACTCCGCATGGCGATCATTGATGTCATTCCTTCCAGACTTCTTTCTGGATTTGTGCTTACAAATATGTGAATTAGAGGACATATAGTTGTGGCTTTTCGTATGTATTTTTTTAGCCATAAATGGCATGTACGTGCATATTGTTCTACAGTTTGCTTTTTTGCACTTATCAACGCCTTTTGGACAACTTTCCCAGGCAGTACATAAAGACCTAGCACATGCTCTTTAACTGTCCAGAATATTCCAAGGTGTGGGTGTTGCAACATCTAATCTCAACGCACATAAACGCCTGGAGCAGCCGCGTAGTTTAGCATGACCAGCTCTCCAGGGAAGGGATCCGTCCTCCACAGATCACTCAGCAAAGCAAACTTTCAGCAGCCCGACTGCAGGCTGCGGCCACACATCCCGTCTATTTGAAGATATCCCCACCCCAGGAGTCCCCAGGTCTTTGTCGACAACACGGACGCCATCAAGAAGTCTTTGCATGACCCTCAGCCTCTCCTGGCAGAGTCCCTAAGATCCATGACTCCGCATACCCCATTCAAAGAAGTTTTTGAAAGGAGATTCACTGTGAATATAAATGACTTTCTCAGAAGCTTGACTTTTAAAAAAGGAATATGGATCTGGCCCTCGCAAATAAAAAACAGATTGAGAAGCTGAGCTTCGTGGAGTGACTTAAACAGGCATTCAGAGTTGGCACCCGCTGGGAACAGTGGAGTGTTCGGAACAGGCAGAGCCCACAGCTCGGCTCCAGAGCAGCCCTCCCTGCCCTCTCCTCCCCTGCCCCACCCGCTTCCCCTCTCCTCCCTCCCTCCCGGCCCTCCGCCTGCACCTCGTCCCCCTGTTCCAGAAGCCCTCACCCCCCTGTTCCAGAAGCTCTCGCCCAAGCACCTACTACGTGCCACTGGTGTGCAGCGCCAGGACCCCAGACCCTCCCTCGCAGAGTTCCCAGGGGTGCCAAGGCAGTCCCGTGCTAGTGAGCAGGATGAGACCTGGTGGGGGCAGGGAAGGGAAGGGGGAGGGCGCTCCGGCACAGGCCTGGCAGGAAGGAGGCAACCAGGAGAGTGATGACCGCAACTGTCCTTTTAAAGAGACCACTTTGGCTGCTGGTGGAGGACAGATCTGGGAGAGGCAGCCCCTCTGCCCGCCCGTCCGCTCTGCCCACTCACAGGCGGCCCAAGGAGCAGGCTCCCGCGTGCAGCTGGGCAGGGGCTGTGCCAGCTGCGGTGCAGAAAGGAGCTGGCCAGTGGGCATCACCTCTTTCCTGATGGCCCAGTGGGCAGCCAGACCACCCCTTGTGCCAAGGCCTCCAGGACCCTCCCTTGGGGAAAGACAGGGGGGTTCCCCGGGGGGGGGGGAGGGGAGGCTGAGCTTTGCTCTCGGAGGTGCTCTCCGAGGAGGTGACCTCCACGAGGGGGCTGGGAACACACGAGAGAACCTAAGTAATGCACCCAGTGCGTCCAGTGCCGCGTGGCTGGAAGCACTCAGAGGACCCCTGCTGTTGGCCCCGCGCTAGCATCCAGCTAGCGGAAGAACGAGTCCCCGTGCTTGCAGACGAGAGGCGGGTACCGGAAGCCTTCCTCCCCCAGCATCCAGGCCCCTGACCCCAGGCCCCCAAATGCACAGGCCAGGCTGCGAGCACCCCACAGCTGTGTGTGCCCATGCAGGGCTCAGGGGTGCTGGAAACATCCTTTCCTGCCATGAACTCGTTCGTGAAAGGACGATGTTCGCCTTGAGCCAGTGGGAGGCAGGAGCCAAGGAAGGAGGTTACGTCGGGGAAGTGGGGAAAGAATTGTGCTTGAAGAAGCAGCCACAGAGAGCGAAGGGACATCTGTGTTAAGGAGGGCAACAAGCACCGTTCGTTTACTCCCTTCCCCTCCCAAATTCCCATTGACAGGGGCAATTAAGTATTACATGGGGGTGGAGGGGGCCGGTGTCCACAGAGGAGAGCAGATCAGCATGCCGCCCCGGTCGGCCCGGCGAGGACCTGCCGTAAGCCACGGTGCAGCCCCAGGGCCCAACGCTGAGGCCATGAAGGCATCAGTGGGCACCAGGGGTCGGCCCTGTGGAGTGCCCTGCCATGGACAGGCACCCACACACCTCACGACACAGCGGCGAAGTCTAGAAAGCAAACCATTCGGGCGAAGGAAGGAGATTGACACCCTGGCACCCAAGGTCCTAACAATTCTTAAATGAACAGGTTACGCAAGCAAAATTAAGTGAGACTATTAAGGGTTTGACTAATAAAATCCAGCGCTCTCTCTCGCAGCTTTGTGGTCAGCAAACAGAATATGATTTTCTCAATCACACATAGACTAGCTAGAAAAATGGGCTTATCCTAGACTATAGGAAAAAAAAAATCTCAATAGAAGTCAATACCTGACCAGGATGCAATAAAAATAGAATCTAATAAAAAAAAGAGAGAGAGAATAAAAATGTTGGCTACAGCATTGTTTTTAATAGAAAAACAGTAGAAAAATATAAATTTCCATTAGTAGAATGTTTAAATTATTAAATAAATGTTTAAATGTGAATAAATCCAAACTCTGGAATCCTAAGCAGTTGTTAAAAAGAATCGCGCCATTCATCTGATACGGAGTTCTACAAGACAATGGAGTACTGGTAGAAAAATCGATAAACTGAGTGGATCGTGGATAAGAATGTTCCAGTATTGAAGAAATGCACGATTCCTTATGTTGAAAATGTACACAAAGTGCTAAATGGGGTGCAAATAAATAAATTCACCCTTCTTAGTAAAACTCCAAAAGCAGAGAGAAAGACCTTAAAGTTTACGGGAAGACAAGACAGACAGATGCCACCAACAGTTAGACTAACAGCAACCATTTAGCATCTAGAGATGCCCAGGACACAACGGAGTAATACGATATTTTTAAAGTGCTACAGGAAAGTAAAGGTCATCCTATTCAATCATTCAAGAATTAGGCAAAATAAAGACACTTTCAGACATCCCAAACTAAGAGGGTTTGCCATTTCAATGGAAACACTTACTAAAGGATACATTTTGGCAAGAAGAAAAATGTACCCAGAAATAAAGCGTGAGATTTAAAAATAACATGAACATCGGTATAATTGATTAGTAAATTTAATGAACCATTGACTGTAAATATCAGTAATCATTTTTTTTTGTGTTAAGGTGGAAAAAATTCTCAACGATAACACTAAGGAAGGCAGGAGAGAGTGTTCGGTGTGTAGTTATGGTGTGTGAAGGTCCCTTGCTTGTTTTGGAGGATGACAGAGATAATAACTTTAGACTTGCTAAAAAATTTATAGTTAAATATGTATGTTAACATTTTATGGGTGCCAAAAATAATGGTAGGAAAAAAAAAATCTAGAGTTTTCAAATCAGCAGAGAAAAAAAAGAAATAAAATTGGACCGAGCCCAAGATAGGAGAGTGGCTGGTAAAGAGAAGTCAAAATAAGGTAACGGAAGTAAACCAAAAGTATGACAATAAATATTAGAGGATTAAACCCATCTGACACTTCCTGATCGCTTGATACATGCCAAGCCGTGGTCTAAGCATTTTGTGTGCATTGGCTCATTTAATCCTCAAAACAAGCCCACGAGCTAGGTACTGTGGTCACATTTTACAGATGGGGAAACTGAGGCCCCAAGAGGTTAAGGAATGTGTACCAGGATCGAGATCTGGCATCCTGGCTCCCCAGCCCCACCCTTCCTTATTTTTTCTGCTGCCGTCAGAACCAGGCGCTTGCATGCATGGAGCTGGCGTACAGCTTGCCACGCACCAAGTGATTCAGACCATCAGTCTGGGTGGAAAATTCTTACAAGAGCCACACAGAAAGGCTATAGAAGTGGATGACGGTGGAATGGCCAGGAAGTGCTAACCAAAGGAAAGCTGACATTGAGATATTATCATCAGATAAAACTGAATTCAAGGCAAAAAAGCATTAATGGGGTAAGGAGTGGCGCAACATGGTAAGAAAAAGCACAATCTAAAAAAAGGTGTAACAGTTAGGAACTTGTAGGCATCTAACAACAGAGCTTCAAAATATATAAAGCAAAAAGCGGCAATCACAAGAAAAATGAACAAATCTGCCATCAGAGTAGATTTTAACAGTTCTCACTCAAAAACGGAAAGATTAAGCAATAAAAAAATGATCAAGGATATAGAAGATTTGAAAAGCACAATTTCAACACTGATTTTATATAGGCCCATGTGATGTACGTATAGAAGGCATAGAGATATATATCTATTCCTATAGCCAGAAAATAGAGAAGACACATTATAAAAGGTAAACAATGATACATTATAAATAGATAAATGTTTTTCAAGCACTTGTAAAATATTTATAAAAACTGACCACGTACCACATACCAGGTTATTATATAACGTATTGCAAAGAACTAATACACTACAGATCACATTCCTTGACCACAATGCACTTAAATTTATGGACAAATAAACTCCATATTTCATGCATTCTAAGATGTACTTTATTTTTTTACATCGTCTCCAAAACCAGGATGTTTCTCATAATTGATGGGATGTTACAGCTTAACTAGCAGCATTTGTTTTTCTTTCTTAGTGGTATAAAAATTAATGGTGTGCATTACAATCAGCAGCATTTTAGATGTCATGAAAATATAGTAGTTTTTAAAAAATGTATGGGATACATTACTACCTAACTAGAAATTATTAATAACAAAAGAAAAAATGAAAAGCTTTAAAGTACCCTCCTGAATACCTCTCTTGTATCAAAGAGGAAATAAAAATAGCAATTTTAGACTATGAAAAATTACGATAATGACCATTTATGCATACCAAAGTGTATGGAATGTGTCCAGAACTGCACTCAGAGGGAACTTTATTAGTTTAAGTGTTTTGTTCTTAAACAGAAAAGATAATAAATGACCTGGACATTTAACTTTAAAAAATTAGAAGAAGAGCAAGAAAATAAACCTTGATGAGGTACTAAAGATATAGGAGGAAAGACTGATTTTTCAAATAGTTCAATGGTAGGATGGATAAATAAATTCAACAGTTGTTTCTTAGAAAAGGCCAAGAAGAGAGACAAATCTCTGGTAAAGTCTAATCAAGAAAAGAGAGAGAAAAACAACATTAATGAGAAAGAGATGTAAGTAGAGATGCAAAAACATTGTTAAAACATAACTATAGTGCATAGAATTCTATGCTAATAAATTTTAAAATCCTGATTAAATGTATAATAGTCTAGGGAAGCACAAGCAATACAAACTGATTTAAGAAGTCAAAAAGCCGAATAGAAAATAAGTGTGGAAAACAATCCTCCCCACCCCCAAAGGCAGTATCCACAGACAGTCTCAAACCTCCAGGGAACAGAAATTTTCTCTGCTATTTAAAAATGTTCCAGAGGATAAAGAAAGGGGGAAAAAAAAAAAAACTCTTCCTAATTAATTTTATGAATAACGCATAATCCTGGTACCAAAACCTTCTAAAGATGAAACGAAAATAAAATCACAGACCAAATCTTGCTTGTCACTGTAGATGCAAAAATTCTTAATGAAAGATCATGGCAGACACACATGGCCCCCGCCATCACCATGCCCAGCCCCAAACGCACAGAAATGCTGGATAAAATATGGTACGAAAGAATTAGGTATACAGTTAAGCTTGAAGGAAAGAAAAGGAAATCCCCAGCCTGTGCCCTCGGAAGACGAACTGGAATCGCGCTCTTGCACAAAGCCAGGGCTCTACGAGGCTCTGCCTTGGTGAAACAGAAGCCTAGAAAACTCAGCCCCTGTCTGAGGGAAAATACAAAAAAATCCCAGGGAAGGGGAAAGACTTCCAGAAGGAAAGGAAATCCCAAGCCTGCACTACAGCTGTGGAGTCCAAATTTACACCACCTATGTGGTGCGGCTAGAATATCCACATATAGAAGTAATGGGAAAAATAGGTCCCAAACTGATGCATTCATGGGAGCCCCCAGCAGAAACAATTTTTGAAATGTTCTGAAGCAACACTTTCCTGATCAGGAAGCACAGGGCTACCATAAGAAAAAAAATCACCAATCTTAAATTAGTTTGCATAATTTCTGCTTCTCCAGAATATTATATAGAAATTATAATCCACCAAGGGAAATGATTCACCATGAGGAACAATCAGCAGATAAACAAGCAGAAAGACCAGAACCTGAGATGAGGGGAAAACCTGATTTATGTTCATTTATTTATTATTTGTTAAGATTTGTGTTTTAAATCAAGTGAGCAAAAGAAAGAATAAAAACAATAATGAAAGAACAGGAAACGACACAAACAAGCATGTAGGCTTGAAAGATCTCCATAGAATTTCTAGAAATGCAAATTATAGTGACTGAAATTCAAAACACATTTACTAGTGTTTAAGAACAGATTAATGAACTAGGAGATGTAGTGCTCCAGGAGATGAATCTGACATAATTACCCGGAATGCACACATGGAAAACATGAAACTGAGGTTATAAGGAAGAGAATAGAAGGAGAAGATCCAAAATCATACGAATAATCCTGGAGACTCTGGCAGAAATGCATCCCCAGGGATGAAAACGCAGTGAGGCACCTTCCATAACTTACAGTAATGACCTTTAGGCAAACATGTTGGTGTCATTGCAAGGTCTCTGAAGCATTCCAGGGAACACTAATAACTAAGGTTATGGAGCTGACCATGTGCCAAGAGTTCTTTTAAGCACCTTACATATATTAACTCATTTAATTCTCAGAATAACCTAAGAGTTTGGTAATATTATTATCCCCAATATATAGATGAGTAAACTAAGGAACAGAGTGTAAGCAATTTTCCCCAGCTATTAAGTGTTGGAGTAGAAGTCAAATCCAGGTAGCCATCTCCTGAGTCCATGTTCTTAACCACCATGCTATCCTGTCCTTCATACATGTGACTGGCATTTCAAAGGCTCGTGTTGAGAATGGGGGAAAGGAACTATTTCAAGAGATGATGACTGAAAAAATTTGCAGAACTTAAGAAAACCATGAATCCTCAGATTGAATAAGTGATTCAACTTCCATGTAGGAAAAATAAAATTATATACCTAGAAACATCTCAGTGAAGCTGAGGAATATCAAAACTAAGAAAAATCACAAAGACAACCAGAGAGAAAGACATTATCCACAAAGGACTGACAGACTAACTCCTGTCTTCTCTGAGGAGCAGTGGGGACCAGAAAACAATGGAACAGGTCTTCAAAGGGCTAAAAGAGAAGACCCATCATCCCAGAATTCTATACCCAGCTCAACTATCAACAGCAAAATAATAAATGGACAAAGGCCAAGAGAGTTTACACAGGCCTTCCCTAAAAGAACGACCAAAGGGTTACGTGAGGCAGTTGGAAATGAAACTCAGAAAGAAAGAGTAGGATGCAATAAGGAAGGGTGAACAGAGAAGCTGCTAAACAGCTGTCAATTGAAATAATCAACAGTAATAATGATTTTTTAAAATTGGGGAGTTTATCAACAACGTGGCACTAAAATTAGACAACAAAAGATATGAGATGGGAATATGATCAGAATTAAAGTGTTCTAAGATCACTGCATTGTTCTAGGATCACTACCCCCACCCCACACTTCCAATCCCTCTTACCCCACGTGGCTTTTCAAAGCAGCTACTGTGTCCTAACACTACATGGTTTAATTGGAGCATATTAGTGTTCACTGTCTGCTCACCTTGCTAGACTGTTGGCTCCAAAGAAGCTGGGATCTTCCTCTACTGTTCCCCGATGTATCTCCAATGCCTACAACAGTACCCGACGCACGCTTGGTTCTCAGTAAATATTTTCTGAGTAAATGGCTCCGATCAGAAGACTCAATATGGTAACATATAATAAATACAGTAAAGAAGTTGATTTGTCTGTCAATGTATCCTAAATTTATCTGTAAATGGAAACCTATCCCAATACAAATCGCTATTGGATATTATCTGAACCTGACTCTCTACTTCCAAAGGGCACCTAAAAGAATAAAAATGTGATATCACACGAGGACAATAACGAGAGGACACTCGCCCGCGAAGATATTAAAAATGTGTGGGTTCTGGTCCTAGACTAGACAGACTAGAACGGAAGAGTCCAGAGTAAATACAAGAATTAAGCAAATGATAAAGTTGGCATTTAAAAACCAGCAAGCAAAGAGCGAATGCTTAATAAACGATGCTGGTACAACAGGCTGGCCGTCTCCGCCCGCGGTGCACGCTTGTTGTTTAGACACACAGAGGTGGTGCTGTAATGCACGCTGGAGAAATGGCTTGAAGAGTCATCAGTAGCTGTCTCCAGGAAGCAGGCCCAGGAGAGGTGGGGAGGGAGGGAGCAGAGGCCTGCTGCATTTGTCAGAAGCCTGTTATTATTTACGCCTTTTACGATCACATATATATTACTTTGATAAAAAATAAAATTTATGCTAAAAAAGCAATAATCATGCCCCTCTCTAACCTATCAAATGGACAAGGCTTTTAAAAAAACTGGAGATTCCCAGAGCTGATGCGATTATGAGAAAAAATAGACACGTTCATGCACCAACGGGTCTTTCTGGAAGGTGATTTGTCGGGAAGTATTAAAAGTCTTAAAACCGTGCATACCCTCTGAGGCAAAATTCCGCTTCTAGGAATTTATCCTGAAATGACGCAAAGGTGTACAGCAAGAACGTTCACTTGAACATTCTTTAACATCGGAAAAACAAGAATGAATACCACTGAGGTGTCCAACAGGGAACGGGTTCTATAAATTATGATAAATTCATGGGAAGGAGCGCCGCGCGGGTGTCAAAGGCGGGGTAGAAGCAGATACATCACCATGGAAAAGAACTCATGCTACATAAAGTGATTAAACAGGTTATGTGCAGGAGGCATAAAGATTATTGCATTTTTATAAAATGAATGTGACTTACAAGGTTATGTAGATAAAGTGATAGAAACAGAAGATGCCCCCTCTCTGCGACAATGTCGGGGAACGTCAGATCTGGAGGGACGCCCTGGGAGGTAAGACTTGTATTTTCTCCTTTTTCCCCATGCAAAGGCATTTCTGCAGGGAACCTTTAGGTCTCGTGTAGGTGGAAGCAGGAATTCAGGGGTGAGGTCCCTCAGAAGTGGAGGGGGGTCTTTGGTAGGCCCCTCTGCTACCCACTCACCCCCAGAGCCCTGGGGGGAGCAGTCTAGCCAGCAGGGTCCAGCCACTAGTCCATAAGCCCGCAGTCCCAGGGACAAGGACGTTCACCCCCTTCCTGGAGATGGGGACATCCCAGGACAGAGGCCATAGTCAGTGCTGAGCCCAACAGCTCTGCAGCCGTGGCCTGTGGTCTCGGTGGTGACTGTCCCTTACTGGGGCTCTGGGCAGACACTAGGCACCAGGCCCCCCTCCGAGCAGAGAATTATTCACCTTGACAATGAGGTTCTGAGCTCCACATTCTTCAAGCCCAGAAGCCAAATGCAATCCACAGATTTATTATTTCGTCGGTGTAGGACTTTGATTTTAAATTCTGAATTAGTCTCCAGACTTTAGAAGGGAAGAGACTTCATATAAAAATCTACCTGTTCTTGAATATTTGAATACCTGGGCCGGCCGCCCTGGAGCCCCATCCCTTCCTGCAATGACAGCTGGTGTCCTGCTGTCCTCTTCCAGAGGAGCAGGTGTCCCCTGGCATCCCAGGCCACATCACTCCCTTGCCCTGAAGCCTGGCCCCACCCTGAGCTGTGTCAGCACCCCCGTTTCTGGGCCTCCTGATGCTCCTTCTCCCCACTACACTGGGCCCCCTCTTCCCTTCCACCCTCAGCTGTGGGAACCAGTGCCGACACCCCGCCGCCCCCCAGCCCCTGCTCTGCCTCGGCCCTTTGAGACACGGAGGTTTTCTTTGCAGAAAATCCCTGAGTCTGCCCCTGACCTGGAGCCAGGGAGCCTGGCCCACTGCAGGCCGAGGTGTGGCAGCCCAGACCTGGGGGCGTCCTTTGGCCCTGCTGCTGCTCGAACCCTGCCCAGGGCTGAGGCTAAGCACGCGGACAGTGTGTCACCCTGGCTCTGGGCTCAAGAAGGGGACCCAGAGCACAAAGAATTCTGGTCCTCAGGCACTCCGATCCCAGCAGAAGAGGACGCCCCTGGCAGACCGTAAGAGGCAGGATCTTGGCGTGAGGGTCCCTGGAGGCTCTGAGATAGAGGTTGCAGCCAGGTTTATTGGGGAGGGCTCTCGGGACAGCCCCCTTTGAGGGACTGCAGCAGAGGACACTCTGGGGCCGAGAGGGACCTTCAGAGCCGTCCCGGATGGGCCTTTGTGCCCCCACATCACCCAGCCAGTGGACGAGGGCTGGGATGTGACCGCAGGCAAAGAGCACCCAGAGGCCCAGGGTGGTTCTTGCTGGGCGAAGCTCCGGGAGCATCAGCGGGGGATATTCCCAGCAGCCCCCTGGGGCCCTTGGCCACAGAGGCTCTGGGCAGAGCAGCCCTGCGTCCACCACCTGGGGTCAGCAGGGAAGAGTCCTAGGGGAGTGGTGTGGGGTGGAGTGCCAGAGGGCCACCAGAGGGCCGCCTCCCTGGAAGGAGGAGGGACAGCGACTTTTTAAGCAAGGCCACGTGGGAAGGGCTGGAGACGGGAGAGGAGAGTGTGCCGAAAATTCAGTCACATCCCCGGCATTTATTTGAAACAGAACATTAATTCTGACTGTCATTAGAGTCCATTTCAATTTCGTAATAACATAAAAAGTTAAGAGTCTAATTTATTCATACAAATCTTGTTAGCATCCAATTTCCACATAATGTAACATATTCCTTAAAAAGCTGACAAAGCAGGAGAAATTAGAAACATTTTAAAAAGGCATCCATGGGCTCTCATTGCCACAGAGCCAAAGGTGAGGGGTGGGGGCGACCTCGGCAGCTCCAGAAAGGGCTGGAAGCTTAGAGCGAGGGCGGTGGGCAGAGCTGGGGAGGCGGGCGCAGGCTGGGCCTGGCTCCCCCCAAGGAGCAGAGGAGCGTGGCTCCCGCTGCATCCCAGGCAGCTCCTGCTCACCACCCCCAGGTCCCAGGCCATCCCAGCGCTTGTCCCTGCCCCTGGGCTCCAGACAGCTCCCCTACACCTCCCTCTGCAAATTCACCCTGGAGAGCCTTAACTCCTCTTAATTACACGTCTGCGGTGTTTGCGTTAGATAGCTGTCACCCTGTAATTTACCCGTACATGGGTTTTAATTGTACATTAATCTTTCCTACACGCCACTCCCCTGCTAGAATCTGTAACGGCAGCAGTTTGGACCATTTTGTTTATTCCTCAACCAAAAATAGCTGATGAATGTAATCGCACCTCGTTCCTCCCCCTCCTTCTCCAGGATTGCCTGCTGGGCGCTGGGGCTGGGGAGGGAGGCTCCTGTCACCTGCTTTAAATACAATATTTGACTATTTCCTGGCTGACGGCAATTTTAGAGGAAAGGTCAGCAGCGACAAGCAATCTGCCCATCACCTGCCACGTGCTCTGGGGTGCACCTGCTCACAACTCTCTCTCTCCAGCTCCCGCCTGGTGCTTCTGGGAACGTTCACCTGGGGAGCTATCGCACCTGAGGACGGAGGGCAGCTCGGGAACCTAAGAAATCTGCCAGCGTGGAGGTTCCAAGGTCACTTGGAGAACCACGAAGGAGAGCTATAAATTACAAAGCCCTGGCTGGCTGCCAAGGCCCCAGGAAGCTACGTTTAGCATATCATTCTCCCAGCAGAAGGATAAAGCCTTAACTCCCTTTCCAATGGAATTTGAATGGAATTTGTTACAAGAACATGGTGATTGAAATATCACCCATTGGCTTTTCCTGACAACTCAGCAATAGACTGCAATTGCTGAGAGGGGTGGGTGGGGGCGGCGGGGGTGGCTGCTGTGTTCTCGGGCTGGCCAAGGTGGCAGCGAGGAAACCCCATACAATATTTATGAAATCCAGATGAAGCCCTACACTGGCAATGAGCTGATATCATAACACAGATTTCAAAAACGCCTTGACATTTGCCCGAGATCAAATTTCCCCTTGTGAAAACTCACGAGGCTTCGTGCCGGCGGCGGCGGTCTGCGCACTTTGCCCCCACCGGCAGCCTCCTTCACTGAAGCCCCGGTCATTAACACGGGGCTGGGAGGGGGCCGGGGACTGGAGTGGTGCAGGGCATGGAAGAACACCTGGCAAGTGCACGTCTCCTTGGAGGAAAACAGCAGCAGTGGTTTCCGGTGGTGAAAGACAGGAGTTTTGATAATTTTTATCGTTAAACGCTTTCTGACATGCAAAACAGAGCTCGGGTGATCTCCTTAAACGGATGAGGCTCTGGCAGCGTATTTGGTCGGGGAGAGGTATGCAGTGACAATCCATCACACAGTAGCCCAGGAAACAAAAATGAAAGCAAGAAATGCAGCTCCTCCGGGCCAAAGACCTCACTGAGGCGCAGCCTTTGATTTCTTTCAGGGCAGCCTTGGAGATGGGAAGGATGTTCAAACCCTCCTGGAGGAGCGTCCATGCTCCAGGTCCTGGCTTCCCCATGCCCGGGCTACACGTTATTCAGCAGATAAAGGACAGAAACATTTCCAAAGTGGACCTTTGCGGCATCTCACACCCCACAGGACTCCATCTACCGCCAACTGTGGCTTCTGGAGACAAGGCCTCCCCTCGCGCGCACGGTTCCCGGAGTGGCGAGAGTGAAATACCGCACGGAGTCCAGGCCTGAAGTCCCCGGATTGTTTACGAGTGAAAGGCAAGGGCGATTTAGGTGGTTTTTGATGAACACTTCATATTCCACATCCTAAGAGAAGCAGAATGCTTGTCAAGCATGCATCTTTATGAGCTGTCTGCCTATAAACCTCGCACGGAAGGTCCACGCTTAATGTTGGCTTGGCAGTAAATTGGCGCGCTGCGCGGGTCTGCTGCATCAAATTAGCATCGACCCGTAGAACGTTACCGAATGATTCCTCAAATCTGCCAAGTCTTCAAATCAATTCCGGAGAAAGCGTCAAGGGTTTTTTTTAAACTTTGATAAACCTTTCATATTAGTTATCACAGAAGAGCATAAACCTCTCTAATCTGTCTTCCCACAAAAAAAAAAAAAAAGGTGTTGTTTTTCCCAAACTGCTTTTAGCTCTTCCATCTTTGTGCACCCGCCTCCGAATCGTATAAACAATGTGTGTATTGTGGATTCATTTGCTGCCCTATTTTAAAGTGACTGGTATTTCCGCTCACACTGTCCATACCCCGTGGTCCCAAAGCATGGAGAGAATTCCTACCGCACCAGTATAAAGTTCTCGCCCCCGGCCTTTGAGACATGCAGTCCCAAGCTCACCTCCTCCAGGAAGCCTTCTATAGCTCTCCAATGGACCTTGATGCAGGTATAGCCCAATTTCCTTATCCATTCCCCTGCAGGCTGGCATTTGGGTCAATAGGAAGCCCTCCACGCTCGCAGGCCTTCGTTGTGTGGGTGTTTATGGGCCCCCACTTTGTGCAGGACTGTTCCGGGCACTGGGACGCAGCAGTGAACTCAAGCCCCAGTGGTCATGGAATTTTTGAAGGGGAGGAAAGACGAGCCCCAGGAGACTCTGACGATCCCGGGGCTGGGGCCCAGCATCTGCCTCTCCGACTGGCAACCCAGGTGTTTCTGGGGCCGGTGGCCGGTTCCCCGAACTCACCCAGAGAAACACCTGTCTCCTGCATCCCTCGGCTTCCAGCAGGGCAGATTCAAACCCACCCGCCCAGCAGAAGAAACCACAAGCACCCCTAGACATTTAAGAACTCTACAATACGGGGACAAAAGTGAATTCTCAAATTTGTTAAATAGCGTTTGCAGGTTCAGAATATCCCTGGCAAAAAAAAATAAACCGTATTAGTCATCTGAGAAATAAAATTAAAACCACAGCGCGATACCTCTACGTACTCACAGAACGGCTAAAACGAGAAAGACCAACAATGCAAAGCGCTCAACGGGACGGGGAGCAACTGCGACTCTCCTACGTAACCGGTGGGGGGGGGTGGTCCATCAGCACAGCCACGGCAGGAAACTGGCAGCACCCACGAAAGACCCACATACTGGCACCCAGCGATTCCCTCCTAAGTACGTGCTTATCAAAAACGTGCACATACGCCCAAGAGACAGACGCAAGAATGTCCACAGCGGTACCATCCATAGCAGCCAAAAACTCTAAACAACCCAAACGTCAATCAACAAGGGAACCGAGAGATAAGTTAAGGCATATGTATGGAATGGAATCCCACAGAGTGACAGGAACGAACACATTGCAGTGACTCACGACGTGAATGAATCTCACAAGCATGACTCTGACGCAACACCAGAGCACCGTGCCGTTTGATTCCATTTCTGCTAAGTTTAAAAACAAGGAAAACCACCCACGCCATTGAAAGCAAGGTGAGCGCCTGCCAATGATGGAGGGAAGTGACCGCAAGAGGTCCTGGGGGTGCTGGCTGCCAGTCCTGTCCTGGTCCCTGCTCCGGTGCCGGGCACACAGGCATGCTGGGTTTGTGGACATTCACTGCATCGGACACCTGTGATCTCTGTGCCGCCACGCTCGGAGTAAAAGGTCTCCAAGTGCTGCAGTGGATCCTGAACAGGGAAAAGGCGGCTTTGGGAACCTGCTTAGAAAAAGCAGGACTTGGGGGGGCACTGGCCAGTGGGGCCACATGCCCCCTGAGCCTCTGTCTCCCTACCAGGCAAGGCCCTTGACCAACACGATTCCTGGCACGCAAGCAGGAAAGGGACATGTGCACCTGGGATCATAATGATGACAGTGGCAGCTGCTGTGAATCGTGGGCCGGCCATCGGTCAGGCACGGCGGCTCTAAGAGGCGGGTTCTACTGTCATCCCATTTTATAGATGAGGAAACTGAGTCTCTGGGCCACACGGTAACCACGTGGTACAGCTGGGTTTTGAACCCAGGCGGTGCGACCCCAGGCGCTGGCTTCAGTCACAGCCCAGAGGCGGCTGCGCGGGTGGAGGGGTGTGGGTGGTTGCCATGGCTGTTCATTGACACGTTACTGCACGGAAGAGGGAATTGAGAAGAGTTAAATAATAGGCATAGATTGTGCTTTCACAGGGATGAATGGTCGTGAAATTAAATTTGCAGATGAGGCCAAATCTCACGAGGTCCCAAATCTAAGCGAGAAACGGCGAGATGGACCCAACCAGGAGAGAAGCAATTTACCACGCACACCGAGGCGGTAACCCTCGCTAAATGACTTTCGCGAGAAAAAGGCACACGCGTGGCTGCCGTGGGGGATGGCGAGGCGGTGATGACCACTGGCGGCAGGTGGCCCTGCGCGGGCAGCGGGCTCAGCCCCAAGCACAACAGTCCGGCCTGGTGAGACCACAGAATCCCATCACTCCCAGCCCTGAGCCAGCCTCTGCCGAAGGGATTGGAATAGACACGGGAAGGCTCCTCGGAAGTAGGAATCAAACTGGACCGAGATGTGTGTGGGGAAGGGGTAGGAAAGAGTGTTCCTGGAAGAGAGAACCACACACAAAAAGGTGAAGGTGTCAGAAGGAGCCCACTGCATCACCCACCGGCTCAGCTCGTGCAGGTGGACTGCCTGAATCACAAGCTGAGCCCTGCCAGTGTAGACAGAGTGCCTGTTTGAGCACTGGCTCAACTGGTTTAGACAGAACGGCTTGCATAATGCACTGGCTTGACCAGTGTAGACAGACTGTGTAGACGGGTGCTGAGCTCAACCAATGGAAACAGATGGCCTGCATCATGAACTGGGGGCTCAACCAGTATTGGACAGACCACCTGCACCACACATGGGCTCAGCCAGTGTAGACAGACCACTTGCACCACTCACTGGCTCCACCAGTGTAGACAGACCATGTGCACCACTCACTGGCTCCATCAGTATAGAAGACCAACTGCACCATGCACTGGTTGAGCTAGTATAGACAGACTACTTGCACCATGCACTGGCTCCACCAGTGTAGACAGACTGCACAGTTTAGCTCACCCAGCAAGCAGTCCCTGAGCGTCTTCTCCACGCCGAGCTCCTTGTGGCCAAGACAGCCGGAGAGAGCACGTGCGCGCCAGTACGGTAGCCCGCTGTGTTCACCCGGCTTCCTCAGAGCAGGAAAGAGGCTGCACAGCAAGGCCCGGGTCAGCATTTGCTGGGTGCCTGGGGGCTCCCCTCAGGCACGGCCTTCCCGTGGCGCGGGAAACAGAGCCCCGCATCCCAGGGCTGGAGGAGGGTCCCGTGCTCACAAGGCTGGGCAGATGAGTCTTGTCCAGAGAGATGACTCAGCCCCCAAAAGAGGCAGCCCTGAAGGTGGGGACGACTCGTCTGCCAAGCGTGAGTCAATCTGTGCCCGGCCTAGGGATGGCTGGCAGAGGGGCTCGCCTGCGTCACCTTCCCTCTGATGAGCATCTGGGCACTCTGGGGGGCCGTGGTGGTGAAGGCAGCAGTCAGAAGAGTGGCCAGGCCAGCCCAGGAGGGCCGGCCTGGAGCTGCCACCCTGTCGGCAAAGAGTCCGGGGGGCAATTATCAGCCCTGGAGAGGCCTAGGGGACGGGGAGGGGATCTGTCGCTCCTGTACCCTCTGCCTGGCTCCCATCCCTCCTGTCCCTGAGTCTGGCCCAGCCAGGGAGGCGCTGGCTCAGGCCCACACAGTGAGGACAAGGTGACAGCGACCTGGGCTGTTGCCTGCAGCTCGGCAGCCACTTGGCTCAGGGCCTGCAGCCAGCAACGTGGGCACAACGGGAAACGGGGTGACTCACAGACCCGCTCCCCCACCCCCAGCTCTGGAGCACAGAGCCTGGTGGACCCGGCGGTGTCTGCAGGGAAGCCAGGGCCTGAGCTGAGCGGCCCACAGCCACGGGGAACTCACCGACATCAGAGGGCACGGCGGGGGAGGGGGGAGGCGCCCCAAGCCCTGGGCGGAGCCCCTCACAGAGGGTGGGAGGAGGAAAAGGAGGCAGGGCTGGGAGCCAGGGAAGATGCAGGAGAGGGGTTCTTTCTGGGGCAGGCGCCAGCCCGCTGCCAGGTTACATCAAGCGGGTGGCAGCTGAAGGACCCACTGGGGGAGCAGGACGTTAAGTGGACAAAACACAGGCCCAGGCCACTCCTGGCCAGCAGCCCCGCGGGCGACCAACTGCAGAGGAAGGTGGGCGTCAGGGAGCGCCAAGCCCGGAGCAGCCGGCAGCAGCCTTGTTCCCTTCCCCCAGATCCCCAGCCCTGAATGAGCGGCCCAGCTGGGACTAGAGGCTGAAGGTGGGGCAGGACCGTGGTCTGGGCCTCAGGCAGCTTGTCCTCACCATGGAGCCCTGGGCACTGGGCTGTCACTTACTGAGCGTGCGGAATGGTGAATGGTGAACACACAGGAGAGAACGGCGTGGAGGACAGCTGGAGGGAGGTGGGCTGGGGACAGGGGCGCACAGGCAGGGCTACACAACCAGCTGCCCGGCCAATCCGTCCCGGGAGGGTACACCAACAAGAATGCACAGGCGCTCAGGACTCCAGGGCGGCCCTGCCTCAGGGAACACACAGCCCCGGTTCCTGTAGGAGTCACGCCCGCCCACTGGTCTCTAGGACCACGGTCCTCCTCCTCCAGGATCACTGCTGCTCCCTCCTCCCGTCTCCCTGCCCTGGGCAGTTCCTGGGACAAAGTTCCAAACCCCTCCCAGGCCTTGACGGTCCTGCGCAGCCAGGTCCCCAGCCCCTTCCGCACTCTGCTGCCCACACAGGCCTTCCCACAGCCCCTGGACGGGGTCCATGTCCCTCACACTCTCCCTGCGCAGGGGACCTCTGTGCACGCTGTCACCTGCCCGGGTGCTCTCTCTCCATCCTTTCCTCCCACCCACCCTGCTTAGTCCCAGCTCCTCCCTCCCACCTCAGCTGAAGGGCCACCTTGGAGGAGGAGACCCCTGAACCCATCCGCGTAGGTCGGATTACTCTCTCGTAGGCCTCACGACGACGACGCTGCGTTCCCTTGATACCTTTATCACAGACTCGAATCGCATTTGTTATTAGTTTTATCAATGTCTTTGGCAGAGAATGAATGAGTGAGTGAGGAATGAATGATGGGGAGTCTCTGTCCCACCAACTACAAACCCCACAGGGCAGAGACCGCCCTTAGTGTGGCCCACCTCGTGTCCCCAGGGCCTGGCACAGCAACAGACAGCTGGCACGTGCTTAGTAAACGTTCGTGGAGGGCACAGTGAAGGACAGTGGCGGCCCTGGCACCGGGAGTGTGGGACCAGGAGTCGCTGGCTCCGGGTTTCAAAGTTGACGATTCCAATTTAGTTCAAATAAATGTCGCTCACCAGGGCCAGCTCTGACCATGGCTTGGCAGGGAAAGGGCACCTTGCCCTCAGTCGCCAGCACCCAGAAGCTCTGGTTTCCCAGAAACTCACGGCCTTCTGGGTGGGGAGTGGGAATGGGAGACACAGGCCACCAGCCTGGGAAGACGGCTGTGTCTGCTGCCCCCAGCCCCGCCCCAGGCCTGCACGCAGACACTCCGACTGCGCGAAAGGTGGCTTTGCGCCCAGGGTCAGGGCTGCGTCTCGGTGTCCCCGGTCTCTCAGAGGCCCAGGCCGCGTCTCTGAGTTCTGACTGCCCAGGAACAAGGCCGGCAGGTGCAGGCCAGAGCACGAGATCACAAACGACAGGCAGTTTTGTGCAGGATAAAAGTCACAACTTTTTTCCAAGAGCAATTTGTAAGTCTCATCTTCTGCCCATAGCGACGTACCGGCCACAGGGTCACACATCCTTCAGCTGACAAGAAATGAAACGGCGCTTCCCGCATCCTCTACCACCTGAGCCAATGCAGCTCGGTCCTCGGGCTGGGCCCGTGGGTTTCCGCTGCCTCTGGGCAGCCTTTCCCCAGGAGGAGGGAACACAGCTGCTCTGGAGACAGAGGAGTCCTGGCTGTGACTCCAAAGACTGCACCAAGGACCTACTGTCACCACACTGTCACCATGCAGGCTGCCCACCCCCAGCAAAGTTCCTGAGGCTCCAGGACACTGATGTCACGTATACTTCCAAACGTCATCCTTGATTATTTATTTATTTAATTTCTTTGCTGTCCCATGGTAGGGCCACACTGATATCCCTGGGCCAGCATTATATAAACCTGTTTGTAATTCATTACCTTCTGATTCGCAGAAAGACTGGCCACTTGTTTCACACAGTGTTGACCGACTCTAATTGCCACAGTTGCTCATTAAAAAGCTGCCATAATCTTCTGTCCACTTTGCTGCCCACATTTCTCCAACGTGGCTGCCACGCACGGGTAAACCAGGGAGGTGAGCTTTTCCGAGCCGGATGCAGCAGGTGCGGCTAAGACAAGGGTCTCAGACGCCAGGCTGGCAGCGGGCAGGAGACGGGGGAGGTCAGCAGTCAGCCGGGACCTCGGCTAGGGCCACACCTCCCCCGCCAGCCCCCACAAGCACTGCAGTGCCCACCACAGGTTCCTCCAACCAGATGCATCAGCAGCCCATGAGCGAAGCTCTGAGCGCCCATTATTTCTTCCATCAGCAAAACCACAAAAAGCCTACCAGGCTGCCGCCGGCATGAACTCAGAGCTCAGAGCAGGGCAGCAGCCTGCACGACGTCTCCAATCAGGAAAACCTGACTCTCTTTTCTTTTATGTGAATTGAAGGCAAATTGTGAGATGAGCCCGCCAGGCACACTTTCCCAACAACCATACGGCAAAAAAGTAGTTACTGAACTTTCCCAGACTTATTAGCTTACATAAACAGAGATTTGAATAAATGTTTAAAAAATGAAATTCCCTTGATACTCTGTAATCAGTAAATGTTCATTACGGAAACACAGCAAATATGCATGAAATTTCCCAAGTGATATTCTGGCTACAAGATTAAAGAGGCATCTCAAACAGCAGGCTGAGTTACAAAGCCTCCTCTGCCGGTCAAAGTCCGGGAGTGCTGTGCTAAGCCCGGGTCAGACCAGCCTGCTCTGCTGTCCCAGCCAGAGCGCCAAGGAAAATCAGAAGATGTCCATTTTGCCCACTCAGGCAATTTAGCAACGAGCCCCCGCACTGCCTGATTGATGTCTATAAATAATTAATCCTTGACCTTGCTTTAAGAAAGCCCTGACTTTTTAATTTGGGGTCTTTTAAAAAAATCAATACCTGGGGAACGTAACTTCACTCTTGTGGAATCTGATTCCAGGTAAATAAATAACTACGCTGTGCCATTCGTGTGTCCCAGGGCGAACTGCGCAGGGCGATGGGATGGAGTCAGGCTTCCAGGTTTTCTGTGTTCAGATGCTACTGGATTATTGATCACCCACCCTATTGAGGCTCGGTCTCTTCTGGGTCTAAATCTTATCCCTCCTGTGGGTCACTTCCCAGAGGAAGGCCTGCTGAAGGCTCCTGAATATGCTGCCATGGCCCCGAAGAGGTCCCCAGACCCTGTCCTGCCTTATGTGCTGGGATGTCTTCATTAAAAGAGGATCTCCTATGGGGACCAGTGTCGCTCCTTCCTGGGCCTGTGTGCCTTGCCTTTGGGACAGGGACAGCAGGTGGGCAGCAGAGCCCAAGCCAGTTGGGAAATTTTAAAGAGGGCTTTGGCACTCCTGCTGCATAGGCTGCTCTGTCTTCCTTCCCCACCCACGGGCAAGGGTCAAGGTGAACTCAGAAGCGAGAAGTTACCCCAAAAAAGTGGGCTTGGTAGTGTAGCTCGGGAGCACGGCGGGGTATGCGAAAGGAGCTAATCTGCCCCTTACTCTTCTGTCCCGCCTCCGTTCCAGAGCCGCCGCTGTCCCCGCACTCAGCCGCCTCTCCCACGTGCTCTGCAGCGGCCAGATCCTCGCCGAGGAGCTGCAGGGGGCCCGGGACGCGTGTTCTCCCAACAGAGCCAACCACTGCTCAGGGGCCAGCTGGGGGGCGGCCCGGGGACGCGGGGTCCACTAGGATGCTGGGGACGGCTGCGGGGCAGACAGCCCCCGGACCGGCCTCTACTTCTCGGTTAGAGCCGAGCGCCGGGCGGTGAGCTCCCACAGCCCCGGGCGCAGCGGCCGCGCCAGCTCTGGGTCGGGGTCGCCGGGCCTGGAGGCAAGATGTGCGGGGAAAGTTAGGGCCGCGGGAGTCCCGCGCCAGGCAAGGCACGGGCTCACCTCTGACCCACGCGCCGGCGCCGGCTCTGCCAATCCCGCGAACGCGCCTCCGGACGCCAGCGCTGGCGAGCAGGAGCAGCAGCCCGCAGCCGGAGGCTCGGCTCAGTCCCGCGGCAAAGCGGTCCTTTCCCCGCCCACCGGAGCCGCCCCGGGCTCGGACTCCCGCACTCCCGGACACACGCACGCACACACCTTCACACGGTCGCTGACGCACACGCACTCGCCTCCGGCACGGAACAGGCCGGTGCCCTGGAGAGTCGCCGGGTGGGGATGCGCGCAGTGGCGCGCGGGGGCACCTTCCGCCGCTCGGTGGGCAGCCGAGGCCACCGCTAACTTCCCCCTTCGTCCCTGCCTGCCACCGCCCGCGCCAGTCCCGGCTCCGAGCGCGCGGGAAAGCGCTCCGGCCCGGCCCTCCCGGCGCCCGACGCTGCCTCCCCACGCCCAGCGCCCAGGGCCGGGAGGAGGAGCGGGGGTCCGCAGGGACCGAGTGAGCCCGAGGGGCGGCAGCTGACAGCCGCGCGGCGGCGAGTGAGATCCGAGGAGAGAAAGTCTAATTAAAGTTCCCGCTACTAGGGCCGGTCCCCAAAGTGCGGCCAGATCCGAGCCCCGCGCGCCCCACCTTCGGCCGCGGCTGCGGACTCCAGTCCGCGTCGGGTCTCGGGGTTGGCGCGCGGCGCTGTCCAGGGCCCGCCCCGGACCCCTCGGGGCGTCCCCGCAGGCCGGGAGGCTGCGCGGGGCAGGAGCAGGGGTGGGGCAGGACGCGGCCACTTACCTGGCGCGGCCGATGCTCTCGAGGCCGCAGGCGCCTCCAGCCGGGCGCGGTCCCCCGTCGCGAGCCCTCCGCTCGGGGCGCCCAGGCGGCAGGAAGGACCTCCGCCCCAGCCCGGGCCCGGCGCCTCCTCCCGCTCCGAGCGGAACCCGGAGCGGGCGGTGGGCGAGCGGCGGGGGCCGGCGGCCAGCGCGCGGGAGAGGGAGGGGGTGTGGTGGCGCGCTCCTCCTGGTCCCTGGCCCGGTCGGTCGGTCCCCCACCTGCCGCCGCCGCCGCCGCCGCCGCCTCGTCCTCTCTCCTCCCCGCAACGCTGCCGGATGCGGCTCGCGCGCCGGGAAGTCTCCCAGCGAAGTGCTAGCGAAGCCTCCGGCGAGGCTGGAAATAGCGCCGCGCCCGCCCGGCGCCCCGCCCCCGGCCCGTGCCCCGCCCCGCGGTGGTGGCGGCGACGGCGGTGGCCGGGCTGGGAGGGGATCGCTCCTGCCAGCCGCTCGGCCCTCGCGGGGGCCCCGGGCGCCGCGCCCACGCGCGCTCTGCGACTCCCGTGCCCCGCTGGCCGCGCGCTCCGCAAGCGCCGATGCTGGGCGCGGTCCGGCGGCCGCGGGGGTGGGGCAGGCTGGGGCGGGGGCGGCCACGGTCTCCCGGGTCTCTGAGAGCCGGACTCCTGTCTGATGCTGGGCTCCAGACAGCGGCCAGAAGGCTGCCACTGCCCCGGTGGGTCGCACCCGGCGTTACTGGGGCGGGCCTGACCACTGCTGGGCAGGGGCGCGTGCCCGGGACCCGACGCTGCGGGGGCGCGGGGCCCGCAAAAGACAGAGGGTTGATCCCGAAGAAGATTCTGGGAAGATCCAGCGCTACAGCCTCGCGTGGAATTCGGTCAAGGCCTTGGGCAGCCCCAGGCCCTAATGTCTGCACCGATCCCCAAATTCCTGGAGCTCTGGATTCTACTGAAAGTGCCCTGTGACCCAGGCTCTTCCCTTAAGGGCTTCATCCCTGTCCGGTCACCTGCTTGAGGCCTGGGCCAACAGTCCCCTCCCTATATACACCCAGAATAACAGAGTGGCAATGTGACCGGTCCACAGCCACACAACACCTGGGCGGAGCATGGACATGAACAGGGGCTCTGGGTTCCCGGCCTTGTTCTTCGTGAGCAGGGGCAGCTGCGACCTGCAGGGGCACCAGGGCTGGGGAGGAAGGGCAAGCTGTTTTCTCAGAGGAGCCATTTGAAACCGGAAATCAGTCACCTCTTAGTCTTGGAGGCACACCAGGATTTTCAAAACCCTGCAGAGATGCCTTTAGTAAGCTAACGTGAAGGAGGCTCAGCCTCTTCTCTCCAACGGTATCTGCTGGTGGGATGGCCTGACTCCACCTGGCTGACCCAGCGTGAGTGACAGAATTGGGGAATGGGATGTACCAGTGGCCCTTGACTGACCAGAGTTGGGGGCAGGCCTGGCAGGGAGCAGAGCCACTCCTGAGGACAGCCAGGGAGCCCCCAGCACTAGGGCCCTGAAGCCTCCTTAATGCCCCAGGTAAGCTCAGAGCATCCAGATATAGACCAGGACAGGTGAGGAGATAAACTGAAGCATACCAACACCATCATGATCGCCTTTTAATTCTTGCAACAACAAAGCAGGCATTATTATGCCCATTTTACAGATGAGGAAACTGAGGTACAAGAATGCCACCAAGTTTTTGGAGCCCACATATCTGGAGGATGGCCCAGCTAGGCTGATTCCAAAGGAGAATAGGTTCGGTTCTGGGATTCACTCTCCAGGACTCTGAGCTCAGACTGTCCCAGCCCAGGGCAGTGCTGTGACCCTGCCCCACTCCACTGGCTGTGCATGTTACTGTGGGGGACGAGGGGTGGGGATAGAACGTATCTATGTGGCTGACATCGCCCTACTCCACCTCAGTCAGGTGCAGATTGGAGGGGCTGAATGCAAGGGGTTCGTGCGTCAGGACGGTGGAATCCTCGTCCATCTCGGACCCAAACACTGTCAGAGCTGAGCAGGAGGAGACAGTATGGGAACAAAGGGGAGGGCGGCGTGAGCAGGAAGCTACTTGCTGGACTAGCCCAGAGGACACTGACCCTGTTCCTGTTCCTGTGTCCCCCTTGCCCTATGCTTCCAGCCTCTCTCACCACCCGGGGGCCTGGTTACAGCTCGTCTAGGCAGCTGCCGGGGAGCTCCTGTCTGCAGCTGGGCCTGGAGCAGAGCACAGGACTTTGGCCAGAGAGGCCTGGTGGTCAGGGGACCTCTTTAGTACCACGCACATTCTGCAAGGCAAACACACACACACTGCCACTGGCTCACACTCACAGGTGGAGAGAGTGGGCGTTCTCATTCCGCAGCCCGGCCTTCAAGCTGGGAGGAGGCTCTGCACGGTGAGTACTTCCATGGAACGAGTCTACACAGGCTTGATCTCCACAGGATGAGTCTACACAGGCTTTACTGTGACCAGTGAGCAGGGCTAGCAGGTCAGCCGGCTGCCCTGCACGTCTGTGTGCAGCAATCCACAGCAATCCTCCTGGGAAGGGTGGCTTTTCCACGAGCTTTTCCAACTGTACTTATTAGCACTTATTCGCATCTAACATTCAGGCAGGCACCCCTAGGAATCAACAATGTTGCATCCTTTGCGGCATTTTCCATTTCTCACTCAGACTTCCTTCTTGGGTGGAGAAGCCCTCGGGGAAATTTGCAAAGGGGGCCTGAGGCCCCTGGCACCAACAGGCGATGCGTTTTCCCCGAGATTGGCCAAGGACTGCGTGCCCTTCTTTGAAAGTCAGGCTGAGCCTCTGCAGCGAGGGAGGAGCGGGAAGGCTGCGATTCCCCGGCGCGCTGGCGGGTTTCGATATGTGTGTCTACACCAAAAGATTAGTGGCAAACTTGTCTCTTTGCATCCCAACTAAGGTAAAAAGATTACTTTTGGCGGATGGCCTCCTGAGTCCGCAGCCTAGGCCCCGGAAGGGCTAAAGAGAAATTCAGACGTCACTGTTTGCTGCAGCAGGGGTACGGGAGGCAGGAGGGGGCTCCGCAAACCCCCCCTCCACTGGCCCTGCCCAACCCCCCAACCCCCCCCACCACTCCTGGAGCGAAGAGTCCTCCGCTGAAGCTAGCACGGCAGGAAAGCTGACACGGTCTCACATTGCGTTTGAAAAGGGCAGGTAAACCTATTGGCAAGGCTGAGTCCAGAGTCCTAACCTGGCGTTGTGTTGCCGTGAGAAGAGCGGAGCACTGTTCAGGAACATCTCTTCTGGGCCCCTGCTATCCCACGGGACAGAGAAGAGCATAATGGGATAGGCCAGGAGATCTCTTCCAGCTCTCCCAGGTGCCAGCTGGGAGGTCCCGAGCTTGTCTCCAAGCCCCTCCAAGCCTGTTTCCTGTTGCAGGAGTCTGGCAGGCTGTCCTGCATAGGTAGGGGAGAGGTGTGAAAGCAGCTGGGGAATGGGGTCCCGCGGCCAGCCTGCCCTGAGCCACCCCCGGGGCAGCCACCTTGGGGTATGGCCTGGCCTCCGTGCCAAGCGTCTGGCCCTGTGATGGCCTCTGCAACACAGTGACCTCAGGGTTTCCTGAAATCAGTTCAACACGCAAATGGCCCAGAGACAGAGCAGAGCGCTGTCCAGGTGGGAGACTCTCTGGGGGAACACAGGTGCCTTCCCCAGCTGCCTCTGTGAGGCCTTGTGTGGGCTCCTGGCCAGGCCTTCCCTTCCCTGGCCTCAGTCTTCCTGTTAACCCTGGAGTGTTCGTGTGCATTTATCTGCATCCAGATTCGAATGAGCTCACCATAAACAGTCCTCCCAATCCAATCAAGTTGGCTTAGCTGACCCTCTTTCTCGGCTTATATGTTGTTAGTCATTAACTGGGGTGACTATTAAAATGAGGAAATTACTGCATGACATAAATAAACAGCACTTCTTTTTAAATGCTCCCAAATTTTGAGAGCTCGCTAATTCTCTAGGACTCCCTCTGGCTTAGCCCAAACTGGCCAGACTCAGCCTCCTTGGATGCACCCGCTGGGGACTCCCCAGAGCAGGGCAGCTTTGTTCAGCTCCTGTGGGGTCAGAGAGGGGCAGCAGGGCCTCTGAGGCCAGGGTCCCCTCTCCAGAACCATTAGCCCAGGGTGTATTGTCAAAACTTCTCTGTCCTTATCTTTGGAGTCCCTGAGATAGCTAAACACGTTTGTTTCAATGCAAATTTGAATGCTAGTTTAAATTTAATGCTTAGTATCGAGAATCGGGTTTGCAGATTTTGAGAAGAAAGGGTTGCTTTGAAATGAACAGAGATATATCCACAGGAACACTCCGGAAACATTTGTCAGACCCCTGGAGGCATGCCACTGGGCAAGGAGGTATACTCTGAGACGTCCCTGCCCAGGGAGGTTTATGATCAGATGGGTTTAGAAATGTGACATAAAGGTACAGGACGCACATGTGGCAGTGTCGCAGCCAGCCTGGAAGGACCTCATCCTGGAGGAGCTTCAGGTAGGCACCCTCAGAGCTGGAAAGCAAAGGGGTCACCAAGCTCAGTGGTGATCGTTGCCTGACCGAGGACAGACACTCTGAAAATCTCCCAAACGCAGTCCATGAGTCTGTAGGTTTTCTCGGACCCTTTTAGCGTAGCCGAGTTGTGCCATAACCACGTGGGCGGCCACGGCAGAGATGGAGAAGCATCGGCAGGTACTGCCCTTCTCCAGGTGGTCCTGAGCAAGTGGTATTTTCATAGCGCGCTGGAGCCCACACAACGCCTGGCGCTGTGAATCTCTCTACCGGGACTGACAACAAAAGCCTCGTGATGACGCATCCGGGGAGACAGGATGAGGAGGGCTCACCCACCAGGCAGGATGCCCCCAGAGGGACGTCCAAGGCGGGAGATCGGGAATGCCCGCCCCTCATCCAGCACCCAAGCTGGGCCCCTGACTTGCAGCCTCTGCCGTCCACTCTCCCGTGGGATGATGCCTCAGTGGGAAATGCCCAAGTCAGCCTTGGAGGAAGCACCCAAAGCCCTACCCTGCAAGGCCCCGGGGACGAAGGACAAGCTGGAAAAGTCTAAGTGTGTTTGGTTCCTTAGGTGCTCAGAATGTTTTCCAAACTGGAAGCGGGTGATGCTACAACTGACTGCCAGCCCCTCCCTGCCCCATGCCCGGAGCCAGGCAGCCTCTGGGGGAACGCCCGCCCCCAGCTTTGCTAAGCCATCCCCCAGCGCAGAGAAGGTGCCGCGGTCGGCAGGCTTTGTTAGCAGACGGCAAGACCTGGAGACGGTTTATCGGGAAGGGACATCTCCAGCTTCCCCGGATACCTGGGTGCAGGAGTGTTCTCAAGGGATACGCTTGGACACCTGGCAAAAATGAAACCCTGTCCCCGAAAATAGGAGGCACTTTGGGCAGAAACTGAGACAAGCAACTACACTTTGTCACTGAGGTCTCCCAGAGCCGGGAAATTTCATCCTGCAGGCAGAGTCCAGGATGCCCTGGAGTTGAGAGAACTGCCCAGTGGCGTCTTGTCTGTAGCTATGGAAACGGGGAGATAGTCGCCTTCCTGTTGGCTTTCGTGCCAGAGACATCTTGCTGTCAGTAGTGTTTAAAGTGAGCTTTAAAAAAACAAGACGACGCAAATCTCCTCTTTTGACATCGTACAAAGGGCCCTGTGGCACGCAGGCAGCCACGAGGATCCCAGCATGGAAACTGTCACACTCTGTCCTCGATCCTTGTCCTCACACAGAGCTTCCTGTCCACTGCTTTTAGCAGTGATGTCTTTGGCTCAGATGAGTCCACTGATCGTGCCTATTCATGCATTGGCACCTTGTCCCAGGATCGGGGGACAGGGCGTGGGCTCAGCCCCTGTACAGGTGGCTGGGTCACCTGTCTTCAGGCACAGACTGCCAACCTAGGCCTCATTGAGAAACTGCAAGGGTCCGGACAGGGGTGCAAAGGAATGAGCAGGTCACCATCAAGGAGCAAGGCAGGCAGACAGACAAACAGAAAGACAGACAGGCTTCCAGCTAGAATACAAGGCAGACTGTGATGGAACCATGAGGAGGGTAGCTGAGTTGTCTGCCCCGGGAACCAGGAATCGGAGGGGACATTTGACCTGACCTAGTCTCACCTGGCCTGGCCTCCCTCCTCACAAGACTCACAGTCACAAAGAACCAGGGAGGCAATAATTCGATCCGTATTTTGTTAAATACAAAGGATACCCTGGCACAGATAAACGACTCTCACTTCCATGCTTAGAAAAAGAATAGAACCCACAATTAGAAGGTAAGATTGCTGAATTCTGGAAAACAAACCTAGTATTTAGGAAAGACAATGTCTGGGGAAAGCCACTAATCAACCAGGGTCTTTTGGGGGAATAAAGAGGGTGTAGACAAGGAAAGATAAGCATCTCATTTGTGTAGACTAAACAGATTTCTCACCGAAGGCCATTGAAAATATGAAGCTAATGTTATTCCATTTTTGAAAATCGTAAGCGAGTTACACTACATGAGAGGTGCTTGAAACAGACAAAGCTACTGGAACGCGGCTCGGTGTCTGTCTTGTGCTCCCCCAAAAGGAGACCAGAGACAAGTGCTTGGGTTCAGGTAGCTGATTTGAGCGTGCTCTGAGGAAGCACAAGGCAGGCTAGCAAGCTTTGACGGTACCAAGGAAAGTCTTCAGGACAGAAAAGAGATGTGGGTGCTTGAGATTAGAATTGCCTTCTAGGGGTCAGCTGGGTGGGGGCCCTGGGGGATACGGGAGGCGCATCCATAGGGTTTGCCACGGTGCCATGACCAGCACGAGACCCTCTGCACAAACTGCTCTTTACATACTTTTTCTCCTCTAGTTTTGTTGTTATAAAGCATTCTTTAGGGATGTTAAAATGTCAATATTAAAAGTTCTCCCTGGGGTGTTTTTGAGAAGATGGCGGCAGAGCTAGGAGCATAATTTTGAATATGCTGCTAATAAAAACAGACAGACCAGCTAGACAGCACAACCGAAAACCTATGGGAAACGCTCACAATAAAACAGGTGGGCAATGCATCCCCTAAATCAACAAAATCTCAGCGGGTAGGACCACCAATTTTATAACTAGGTGTTATAAAACCGGCATGGTAATGGTATCTGTGCAGAGGAAGTGAAGGGAAGAAACAAGGCGTTTGCCACACGTGAGGACAGGAGCACTATGGTTCGAATGTGGTTCGTCCCCACGAACACTCATGTTGAAATTTGATCCACGACGTGGCAGCGTTGGTACGTGACGCCTGGTGGGAGGTGTACGGGGCGTGGGGGTGGATCGCACATAACAGAGGGGCGAGTTCTCACTGTTGAGGGAACGGGTTAGCTGCTGTGAGAGCAGGTTGTTAAAACGAGTCCAGCTTCCTCGGTTCCTCTCACTCGTGCTCTTCTCTGGCCGTGTGATATCCTGGCACCCCCACTCCGCTTCCGCGGTTCTGCCGAGAGTCGAAGCACTGCGAGGCCCTGGCGGATGCAGCTGCCCAATCTTGAATTTTTCAGCCGCAAGCATTGTGAGCCAAATACATCTCCTTTCTTTATAAATTACCCAGCCTCGAGTATTCTGTTTTAGCAACACTAAGTGGACTAAGACAAGGAGTAACTGAAAAGAGGCCATATGTATCTACTGGAAAGCACAGAGAACCCATTTGAGTACAGTAGCTGAAGCAGGAGGGGTTTTGCTCA
>NW_012149263.1:163276-168097 GCF_000956105.1 Propithecus coquereli | reverse complement strand
CGACATATTGAAAACCACACTGTGTTCCCAAGAATGTTGATCTAGAAGGACCGACACTGAGGCATAATTTTAGTAAAATGATAGAACTTTAAAGAGAAAGAAAAATCTTTTGAGTATCTAAGTAAAAATAGCACATGATTTGTAAAGGGGTTGAAATTGGATTATCGTCAACTTTTTGACGCTAACACTTGTACCAGAATGAAATACAGTAACATATTTAAGGAACTCGGGAAAATCAAATGTGAGCCAAGGATCTTATATCCAGGGAAACTGACTTTCAAGTATAAAGGGTACAGACAAACTCTTATCAATATGCAAGAATTCGGGAAATATTGGTCCTTCCTGAGGAATTTACTAGAAAATGAACTTTGGAGAACCAAAGTGACCAGAGAGACATTAACACAAGGTGGTGAACATTAAATATATAGTTACGTATAGAATCAATAATAAATGAAAATTAAAAAGGAAAGAGTATAATGTCTACACGTTCTGACAATATAGATATAGTACAGCTATTTATGAATTGAGGGATAAGAGGATGAGGAAGGCATATGGAAAAAATTTTAACTGTCTTCAATAATGACTTGGATTGAGGCAGCGTTAGTGTTTTATGCTGAGACTTGTATGTGTATAATGTGGAATAAATGAAATGAATAATTAGTCAATATTCTAATTCTGACATCTCCTGTGTCCTTGAGATTCTTGGATAAGAAAAAGAAATTCACGTATAAGAGAAGAATTTTTCTTTTTTTTTGAGACAGAGTCTCGCTCTCTTGCCTGGGCTAGAGTGCCGTGGTGTCAGCTGAGCTCACAGCAACCTCCAACTCCTCGGCTCAAGCGATCCTCCTGCCTCAGCCTCCCCAGTAGCTGGGACTACAGGCATGAACCACCATGCCTGGCTAATTTTTTCTATTTTTAGTTGTTTGGCTAATTTCTTTCTATTTTTAGTAGAAACAGGGTCTCGCTCTTGCTCAGGCTGGTCTCGAACTCCTGAGCTCAAACGATCCTCCTGCCTCAGCCTCCCAGAGTGCTAGGATTACAGGCGTGAGCCAATAAGAGAAGAATTAATACCCAATAATTCTAAATTTGAATTAGAAGAATCGGTATATACTCACGAGGCATTATATCTTTATTAATTAATAGAATTTATTTCTTGAGAGCAGTTTTAGATTCACAATAAAATTGAGTAGAAAGCACAGAGATTTCCACGTACGCCCCTTCCCAAAGCACACACAGCTCCCCCACCACCAACACCCCACGTCAGTGTGGTGCATCTGCTGCGACTGAAGCACCGACATTGACCGACACCAACCAAAGTGCGTGGTTGACATTAGGGTTTGCTCTTTGGGGTGCATGTATTGTATGGATTTTGACAAATACGCAACGGCATGTATCCACAATCACAGTATCTTACGGAACAGTTTCACTGCCCTAAATATCCTCCGTGGTCCACCTGCCCATCCCTCCCTCCCCCCGAGCCCCTGGCAACCACGGGTTTTTCTTACTGCCTCTGTAGTTTGGCTTTTTCCAGAATGTCGTATGGTTGGAATCACACAGCAGGCAGCCTTTGCAGGTTGGCTCCTTATACTTTGCAATATGCATTTAAGTTTCTTTTATATCTTTTCATGGCTTGGTAGCTCATTTCTTTGTGTATTTTGGTTAACAATCCTTAATCAGATATATCTTTTACTATATTGTCTCCCAGTCTGTGGCTTGTCTTCTCATTCCTTTGACGTTTTATCTTTTGTAGATAGATAGATAGATAGATAGATAGTTTCTCCACTAACAGAAACCAGGACTTCTTGGAGAAATGGCTGATTCCAGGTCTGGAACAGGAATTGTGTAAGGTGGGCCTGGAACATCTTGCGATACCAGGTAGCAAGGGGGCTCGCAGAGACTAGAAAGATCCTGTCAAAAGGACACAGGAACCATCTGCAAGAGGCTCCCACTGGCCAAATACAGAACCATTTGAACATCAATAAAGATTATAATTGCGATGGGTTAAAGCCCATCAAATATGTTTAAACCTTTCATTTATAAAACTACTTAAAACGTTGTCACCTTCGGAGGACGAGGAACAAATTCGTTCTCTCCAGAACTGGCAGATAAAGGAAAAGAATGAAGCATTTCTCCTGCCTTTATTTAACATGCGAACTGTACCTCTGGGCAGCCGAACGGCAGAGGAGTGGAAGCGTCTCTTTACAGAGACACTCAAGTTAATATGCGAGGAAGAAATGATGGAATGAGAGTAGCGGCGTTTCGAAGGCCCCGTGAGTTAACAGAGCTGGGCTTGTGCGGCACCAGCTGCTGACGTCACGGGAAGAGAGGCCACCAGACACCACGTGCCTCCTGGTGACCTCGCCAAAAGGACTGAACCTGACTCCGATCCGACCTCTGGATCCGGCTGCCGATTGGCAGGAGACGCAGAGGACCGTGTTGAACTGCGCGAGAGCTTCCGTCAGCGGAATCCGGGCGGGGAACTCTGTGGGTCAAAAGGCTCCGGTTCTCCGACAGAGACGTCGTAAAGAAAAGAAAGGAGAGGGAAGCTGTAGATTAAAAGAGACTCAAAAGATAGATTGAATTTCTTTAAAACAGCAAGACCACATTGTATGTCTAGGAAGGCGCACTTGGGTGATAGAACCACGGAGCCAGGACATAGATTACTGTGACAGTCACGGGACGGTCACCTTTGCAGGGAGGGAGGCAGTTGAGATGAGGAGGAGGAACGGGAGAGGCTTCTGGGGACCACGGCAAAGTGCTAGTCCCTGATCTGGGTGGTGGCTGTTACAATAACTCTATAACTATACATTTGTCTGGCTTATTTTTCTCCGTTTTATTTCACTTCTTAAGTAGAATGTCCCAATCTACAGTTCAATCCTCACTGTCTACATGCCCAGAGGCGATGGCGGTGACTGTGTCTCTGGTTTTCCAACATGAAGCCTCAGGACTCTGGCTCCAGAATAAGGACGCCGAGTGTCTCGTTAGGAAGAGCCGCTGACCCACCAGAACGTAAGCTCCGGAAGGGCAGAAACGACACCTGTCACGTCCACACCGTACTCCCAGCTGCGACTGGCAGGTAGGAGGTACTCGATAAGTGTTTGTTGAATGAATATATGACAGGGCTGGACTCAGAGGACTCACTTTATTGGGTGAAACGCACAGTGTCACTCATACAACAGACATCATGACCCCTCCACGAAGGCCTGGCTCCCCCGTATTTCTGGGCCCATCATTTCTGCATCACCAAGGTCAACTCCGCCACCGTCTGGACAAGGTGACAGAGGAGCTCTGGGAAACTCCTTGGGGACCACTGCCCATCTGCAAAGGATGCCTTGGTGCTTCCGAAGGAAGAAGAGAGAGAGACTGGCCAGGCTAGGGGAAGGACTGGACTGTCATTCCACCTTTATTGTGAACAAAAGTTTGGCAGTGCTTCCAAGAAGCAGAGGCAATGCCCCCCGTCCCCGTCTCCCCCTGCCTGGGGAAAGCGTTCGCCGTGGCGTCTGCTCAGGAGGAGCAGTGACATGTGTGGGCTCTTGGGCTCCAGATGGGCTCATCCTGAAAGCATCGAGGAGAGCCGAGCACAGGCTGGCATGGGCAGGCCCTCCGCCACTCTGCTTCTCGTCCAGGTTCCAAGTTCCAGCCCCCGGGGGGGCCCCCAATAACATGGGATTCCAGGTGCACCCTCATACAAACAAGGTACCACCTTCACCCTCAGAGATGCAAATTCAGGGCATGTTTAGAATGTTCAGGGCATCATCTAAGGTGATTTAGATGAAATTCAGGTCTACACAAAATTGCTGAGAATTAACTGCTTCCATAGCCCCCTCCATCCTGTTTATGCCCATTTAACAGATAGGACAGCAGAGGCCAAGAGGGGTAGTCATTACCCCAGTTGGAGAAGGTAAGGGATCTTGAGGTTGCCGCTTCTTTTCTCCATTTAACAAATGTTTCCTGCGCCCTCCCTGGGCAGGGACCGTCCCGCTCCCGACCCAGACCTCCGCGGCTGGCCTTTGGGAGGCAGGGGCAGGCGGTGCATGGGGCAGGAAGCAGTCCTCCCTCACCTCGAATTTGTCTGACCACCCCTCCACACGCACACCCACCTCCTTCCCAAAGGACAAGGCACAGAAACCCAAAGGACTCCTGTTCCCTATACCCCGAGCTCTGGGCCCCCTCTTCCAGAGAGCCACTCGCTGTGGTCTGTTCAGTGGCAGGGAGGTTGGTGTCCCAGTGAGCGTGGCTCAGAGGGAACAGGACACCCCGGGACCTGCCCTCACAGAGCTTCCCGCCTGGCCAGCGGACTCTGCGCCTCCTCGAGATTTCCGGGAGGCGACAGAGCCTCCCTTGTTTACAAAAAAAAGAAGAAGAAAAGGATAAACGACATTTCTCTCAGGTGACCCTCTTCACCACCAGTTTAAGTACAGTAAACCCATTTTAAGAGCATCTCCCAGGAAGCATAAACTTGATTTCATTGCACCGTATAATCCCCCGTAATGGAAAACCGGTAACGAGGATGCCAGCAGCAGGCACAAAAGGCAGTTTTACATCAGTAGAAAATTCGATTCTAATTAATCTCTTCACAGCCAACGTAACTGAGTCTTCACGGGGACCACCGGACGTCCCTCCCCGGTCCCCACTCCACCGTTCCCTTTGACAGGCCCCTCTTCCCGCTGCTGTGCTGGAATGGTCTGGAAACAAAGGGGAAGCAGGGCTGATACCACCGAGGGTGATGTGGGTGTTCGGGAGTCTCTTTATTTCCGTCGCCAAGTTATTACCCACATCCAAGGCGCTGAGCTCGGTCTCAAAGTCTCAAAGGCCTTCCCT
>NW_012149263.1:162660-163226 GCF_000956105.1 Propithecus coquereli | reverse complement strand
GCCTACAAAACAAAGAACGCTCACCTGCTATTTTAAAGCAAACTAAGAGAAATTAAGAAAACGAGATAAGCTATGAACAAACAACATAAACCAGAAATAGAAAAAACTCAGAAATGAAATGACAACCTCAGGAAAGAGTAGGTTTAAAAGAAAAAAAAATTTCAGAAATGAAGATTAAACTAGAAAGAATATAAGAGTGAATGAACACACAGATAAGGCATCAGAAGAAATAAAAGACGAAACAAATGGAAATTCTTAAAAAAAAAATTCAAAGAAATGAGCATGATAACGAAAGACTCAAGAGAAATCTTGGAGTTAGGTAAAGAGGGTCCAACATACAGAGGATAGGATTCCCCAAAGAAAAAGACCAAAACAGGGAACAGAATAAATACTAAAAACTATAGTTAAAAAAAAAAAAAAAAAAAAACTATAGTTAAAAAAAAAAAAAAAAAAAACTTTCAAAAATAAGAGTTTTCAAGCGACATATTGAAAACCACACTGTGTTCCCAAGAATGTTGATCTAGAAGGACCGACACTGAGGCATAATTTTAGTAAAATGATAGAAC
>NW_012149263.1:151123-151536 GCF_000956105.1 Propithecus coquereli | reverse complement strand
GCCAGGAACCCAGGGCTGGGCTTGGGTAGAAAATCAGGGTCTATCTGCTGCCCACTAGCATTCTTGGACCTTGGTGTCCCAGAAGCCGGGGACATTTGCAGTGTTTAGATGCTTCTGAGAATAAAAACCCAACAGGACCAGAGTGATGCTTGGGAACAGGGTCCAGAGAGGTCACACCAGTGGAGCCCGGGGTCCTTGGTGGGGTTTGGAGTCACTCCCCCTGGGTGTCGACTTCCCTTGAGCACTTCCAGGTGTCCCTGTTCACCTATCAAACTCCCATGTTTTAAGCTCCACTGCCCAAACCCGTGCAGAACCCCTGCAGGCCCCGCCGGCCTGCTCCCCTTTCCCCCAGGAGGGCTGCCCTTCTCTTCTTGCCCGCGAGGGGCGCAGGTGTCCCCTGATGTCTCAGGCCC
>NW_012149263.1:148549-150401 GCF_000956105.1 Propithecus coquereli | reverse complement strand
ATAGCTAAGAAAATTACATATACCTTAATCTAAAAACACTCTTTTGCTAAAAAATGCTAATGACCACCTGAGCTGTCAGTGAGTCATGATCTTTTTGCTGGTGGAGGGTCTTCCCTCAATGTTGACGGCTGCTGACTGATCAGGGTAGCGGTTGCTGAAGGTTGGGGTGGCCGTGACAATTTCTTAAAATATGACAACGATGAGGTTGGCCACATTGATGGACTCTTCGTTTCATGAAAGATTTTTCTGCAGCACGCAATGCAGTGTGGTAGCATTTTACCCACCATAGAACTTCTTTCGAAATTGGAGTCAATTCTCTCAAACACTACTGCTGCTTTAGCAGCTCAGTTTATGTAATATTCTAAATCCTTTGTTATTTCAACAATGTTCACAGCATCTTCACCAGGAGTAGATTCGAGAAACCACTCTCAAGTCTCAGGAAACCACTTTCTTTGTTCATCCATAAGAAGCAAATCTGTTAAAAAGTTTTATCATGGTCGGTGCGGTGGCTCACGCCTGTAATCCTAGCACTCTGGGAGGCCGAGGCGGGCGGATTGTTTGAGCTCAGGAGTTCGAAACCAGCCTGAGCAAGAGCAAGACCCCGTCTCTACTAAAAATAGAAAGAAATTAGTCGGACAACTAAAAATATATAGAAAAAATTAGCCGGGCATGGTGGCGCGTGCCTGTAGTCCCAGCTACTCGGGAGGCTGAGGCAGGAGGATGGCTTGAGCCCAGGAGTTTGAGGTTGCTGTGAGCTAGGATGACGCCACGGCACTCTAGCCCGGGCAACACAGTGAGACTCTGTCTCAAAAAAAAAAAAAAAAGTTCCTTATAGCACTTTCTAGGATAGTCCCAAGTTATAACAACCAAGATGCCAATTCATGGAGAGTCATAAAGCAAAGTGTTTTGATAAGGGGCAAAGCAGGTTTCAGAGCGAAATGAATATGGTGTGATCCAGTTTTGCAGATAAACATGCAGGGAAGTGTCACCAACCACTGTCCCCACTGGCGCGGAGGGGGCTGGCGGTGGAGCGTAATATTAGGAAGCTCAACGGGGCAGCAAGAGCTACAGATCCTCCCTGCCTCATCAACGCTGCCAATTTTATCTCCATCTGTCTGATTACTGTATTTTATTTTTCAATCAGGTTCAAAACTTGGTGGGGGAAGAAGGGTATTGTTTATCGCACACCTCGGATGCCAACAAACCCCTCATCCTCTCTTGTTCCTTCACAATAGGCCTGATTTGATGAGTCCTTAGGCCCATCATTTAGCAACCAAAAACCTGGTTACCCTTTTTTCCTCAAGGGCAGGAAGGGCTTAATATGCAACCCGGTTCCCAGGAGGTAAGACGAGATATTTGCATTTTGTCTTACTAAAGCAACAAAGAAGGACAGGAAAGATCAAATAGTTTGGAGTCTCTAATAAAACAGGCTGAGCATTCACATTCTGCTACCACAGATATGTAAAATTTATTATAGACACAGGAAAAACAAAGACTGGAAAGATGGGTACCCGAGGACCAAATGGAGGAGGGGCGGGAGAGTTGAACAAGGTGTTAATAGTAATTGTCTGAGCAGGCAGGATCAGGGATGTTGCCTATTATCTTGAAATTTACGGTTTTTCTGTAATTTATATATATTTCTCCTGAAATAGGAAAAAATCTTATACAGGCATACCTTAGAGATATTACAGGTTCTATTCCAGACTACTGCAAAAAGAGTATTACAACAAAACGAAAATCACAATAAAGTGAGTCAGACAAGCTTTCTGGTTTCCTAGTGCATATCAAGGCTATGTTGAGGCCAGGCGCGGTGGCTCATGCCTGTAATCCTAGCTCTCTGGGAGGCCGAGGC
>NW_012149263.1:94797-146772 GCF_000956105.1 Propithecus coquereli | reverse complement strand
TGTTTTCAACCACGTGGCGATGGGAGTCTGTTGCCATGAGTCACCCACCTTCCCGAGGCCTGGCTGTGTTTCTGCTCACAGGTTGTGCACTCTTTAAAAAACCATGTTTTTGTCTGAGCCTGTTCGAGATGGGTGATAGAATCAGAAGAACATTAACAAAGATCAACTTTGGTACCAGAAGTGGGGTTACAGGTAAGCAGTCCCTCCTGAAGGACTGACGGAGATAGGATGGGAGTGAGGCTGGAAGTCGATATTGATGGTTTCCCAGACAACGCAGAGAAGCCTCCCCCCCGGGTTATACATTAGAGACACCGCTGATGAGGCTTGTTGGCTCTCGGCTCTGGGAGCAGGGGCCGCCAGGGAGTAAGGCTTCAGGAAACCCCTGCAGTCAGATGGCTCACGTTTTCGCAAGAGATGTATTGCCAGAAAAAAGAAGGTCTGGCCAAAAGAAGTTTGTGAATCTCAGACCCCCAGGAAATCCACAGTTCTGAGCTAAGGCTGTAGCTGAGAATGAATCATCAAGGCTGTCGGCTCTCTCAGGGGGATCCTCCCTGGCGCTCCTCTCTGGGTGTCCCCACAGGACACTAGGTGGGGAATTCCCCGCCCACCATGACAAGCAGAGCCTGGGGTGGCTGCCACCCAAGAACCGTGGAAGGGGACAATCCACTGGTCCTATCACCGCCTTATTCTCTCTGGGCGAGAAGAAATGGTATCTGCTTTGGACCGGCAACCAAGTGGGGTGTGGTTTTGTTCTAGAAGGTTCTTAACATGTCCTGTCTTCTAAATGAGATTCGTTACTGTCCATAGGATGTGTTGGGGAAGATTTCATTATCATTCAGCCTACAGGTGGGGCCCCAGGAGGCAGGCACAGACGGAGTGGGGCGGCCTGTCCCCTTTAAAAAGGAAACGTGCTCTAAGAAGAGGAGGCTTATGGCTGCCTGGTGAGGGTGGGCAAGGACAGGTGGGTTTTAGGCACTTTCCGCTGGGAGAGAAGTCCTTTGATGTAGCATGGGAACCACTGCATAGGCAAGAAGGGGTGCCCTGCTGGCATCCCCGGTTCTGGCATCTCAACACTGGCCGCCCTCCTGGCTTTGGGCCCCAGGGTGAGCGCTGTGTCCTTCCAAATACGTGTCCCTTCATGCTTAAGTTAGGTTCTGTTGTGCCTCATTACTTACAACTTGGAGTCTTGAATTTTTAAAATTAACTTATTTTTTACTAACAAGGTAGTGACTGAACATGATAAAAAATTCAAATAGCTCAAAAATACCCAACGAAGAATAGGTCTCCCTTCCACCCCGGGCCCCTGTCCCTCTACCTAGAGGCAACAACTACTAACGGTCTCTATAAACCCTTTCAGAAACTGTCCACACATATAGGAGCCCTCGTATGTGTTTTTTAGACAAATAAGAGCTAATGAGATGCACTGCTCTGCACTTTGTTTTTCTTTTAACTGCATAATATCTTGGAGATCATTTCACGTACTAATTCATTTTTAATTTAAAAACCACATAAATAAATAAATGGTGCTGTGATCATTAGTTAACTGTTTATGAAAAATATTAAATTGGTTTCCTTCCCTGCACCATGCACCAACATAAATCCCAAGTAGTGGATTAAAGATTTAATCAGAACAAATGAAGCTCTCAAAAATAATGAAAGAAAATGTGAGTGAGTGATTCTCACGTGGCAGATCCCCGGGTGGCAGAAAGTCCCGGTGGGACCCGACAGGGCCACGGAAACTACAAAATCTGAGACCCCTAGGCTTGACTGAGTGCGTGCCGGTGCCGTCTGGAATCCATCTTTGCTCTTGCGGGGAGAAATGTCTTGGGGGCGGTTCCCCAGGGAAGAGCCGAGGTGAGCACCCACAGGCAAGTGAGTCAGGAAGGAGGTGCTCCCAGGGAGAGGCAGGGAGGGAGGGGGCTGAGGGGGCGGGGGAAGAAGCCAAGTCAGATTGGGCTCTCAGGCAAAGTCCCCGCCGCCCCCACCTTGAGGCGAAGGAGCTGGGCTCTCCTAGTCCCGCACCTGTCAGTCGTCGGCGGAGGGCTGGCCCAGGGCGGGCCTTGCAGGAGTTGCAGGTGCAGCTCATAGAGTCTGGGGCACAGGTGCCCGACGTGGCAGAGGGTTCAGAGAGGGTCTCTGGGAGCAGCAGCCACGGTGTGTGCTCCAGAGGGAGTCTTCCACCGGGGGGTGCGCCAGGGAAGGCCCACCAGAAGGTCAGACCCGTGAGAAGCTACGACTCTGAGTTTGCAGGGAAAATTCCAAGAGGATGTGAGCCAGGCTCCTCACGCCCGCAGCCACCTGGCCCCAGAACCGAGGGCACCGGAGTGCTCTGGAAGCAGACCCGGGTGTAGAGTCTGGGGCGGGAGGTTTATGCTGACGGCTCCGTCGTAAGGAGGCCAAGGGGCAGAGAGAGAAGCTGACCCCCAGGGCAGTCACAGCCGAGCCTCCAGTCAGTCCCCCAGGGAAGTCGGAGCTGAGCACTTCTTCAGGAGGGACACCAGTTCGGAGGTGTCCCCAAATTGAGGTGAGCGGTGGATCATCCCGGAAGGGGCATAACCTTGGGAGAGGCGCTTCCCCGCTGCCAAGGTAACTCCCAGCAGCTGGGGATGGCAGCCGTGGTGGCTGATTTTAGACGTCAGCTTGACCGGATCGAGGGATACCTGAGTAGCTGGCAAAGCATGGTTTCTGGGTGTGTCTGTAGGGTGTCTGGGAGGAGACTGGGGCGGGCGTTGGTGGACCGAGTGGGGGAGACTCGCCCCCAGTGTGGGTGGGCACCGTCCGGTCAGCTGGGGGCCTGGGGGAAACCAAACGGCAGAGGAAATTTGCTCTCTCTCCTGGAGCCGGGACGCCCTGCCTCTCCTGCCCTTGACCATCAGAGCTCCGGGCTCTCCCGCCTTTGGACTCTGGGACTTGCACCAGCGGTCCCTGCCCCGGGTCCTCAGGCCTTTGGCCTTGGGCTGAGAGTGACGCCATCGGCCTCCCTGGTTCTGAGTGAGGCCGGCTGGGGCCTGTCTCCACGCGGCTTTGCTGCGGGCAGGGAGGTGGTTGATGGGTGGTCAGCAGGCCTGAAGGAGGAGGCTGCAGAGGACGACCCCCCACCGCTCTGGGCCGAGCGGGCCGTGGCAGCGTGCCGCTAGGGCCTGTCCAGCCCCTGCGTCAGAGCAGAGAGAGGAGCCCAGGAATGACTGGGCCCGGCTGGGCTTGGAGAGAAGGGGCCTCGAGGGCAGGAGGTCTGCAGTACCCCACGGCCCCACCCCAGTCACCCCAATTGCTGTTGCTTTTAAACAAATTGTCCAGAGAGGGAGAAGTGGCAGAGATGTGTGGGCAGCTCGGAGGCCATGGGTCAGACAGCTGGAGGTATCACCCCACCCCATTTTACAGAGGAGGAAACTGAGGCTGCAGGTGAGGAGTGCGCTGGGAGCCCACCGAGGCAGTGGTGGGAAACAGCACCTCTGCACGCCCTGCAGGCCATGGCAGTTCCGGGAGGGGCTGTGCAGGGAGGGGTGAGGACTCCCGCAGGGCGCAGAGTCCGGCGTGGACCCGTAGAGTTGGCTGAGGGGTGGGCTGGGCATGGAGGCAAGCTGCCTGGCCATCCCCGCTCTGCCCTGTCCTCGCGGGAGGACTTGGCTTTGGCTCTGGTTGCCAGGATACAGCACGGCCATGCCTAAGCATCCCCGGAAAGCCGTCTCCCTGCAACACCCCGACCGCAGCCAGGGCGGAAGGGCCACATGTCATTATGGGCTGAGCAGATGGTTCTCAGCAAATTGTCCTCGGCAAGCTCTGCAGACAGGGCTGTGCGGGCAGCTCGGCCGCGCAGGAAATCTGGGGAGGGTCCAGGCACCGGAGCTGGGGGTTAGGGGCCCATGTGCCCCAGCCCCTGCCCAGGTCCTTGCCGGGGGCCCTCCCTGTTCTCCCAGAACTGCCCCCGAGGACACCGTGCCTTCACCCTGACCAGACACCGCTCTTGCCAGCACCCCTCCGAGCCCCTGGGGAGCCCGGTGCCGGGAGCCAACGTTATGGATGACGCCCCAAACCAGGAAGGACAACTCACGACCCAGGGTGAAGCTCTGTTTACGTTGGTATCGATTCTGGGCCTGCAGTGACTCAGAGGCCACAGAGAACCAGACGCGCTTGCGGCAGGTGAGAGCGTTTCTGACCGGCAGACGCTAATGGCTGCAAGGGACCCAGAACGTTTCCTTAGGACGGCTTGTGCCCCCCCACCCCCGCCCTGCTGGTTGGGAGCGGCTGCTCGGGAGTCATAGCTGGTGCCTCTGGGTCCATGAACAGCCCCGGGGCGTAGTGAGCCAGCCCAGGTGTGCCCCGGGGCGTCCTGCCTCCTGGTGGGAGGACAGGGAGGACGCAATGCCGGCTGCGTGCCCTGGTCTCTGATGACGGCTGCAGGGAGAACATCTGAGATGAGGGTGCGATGGGGCTTTGGCATTCTGTCCCCTTCTTGTGGCCTGTGGCAGCTGGGTTTTCTAGAAAAGGGATTGGTGAGGTGGGGAAGGTTGTTTCTGCCCAGGTGGGAGGCTGGGCAGGTTCTGAGGAAGGCAGGAGCCCTGAGATGGGGCCTCCAGGTGACGAAGGCCGTGGAGCGGGGCCAGGAGCTGGCGGACAGGCCTACCAGGCCCAGAGAAGGAGTCCTGGCCGTCTGGGACCCGTGGCTTTGCCCCTCTTGATTGGCCTGGACGTGGTCTTCCGGAGCACTAAGGGAAGGGCTCCATGTCCCCACGCGAGCTGGGGGGCTGAGGCTGGGGCAACACTCTGAGCAAGGCTCAACCCTGAATGCCCTGAATGCTACCCTCATTGCCAAGGTGGGAGGTTTGTCCTTGTCCCGGAGGCTGGCAGATCTGTTGCGCCCTCCACGTCCTTCTCTTTGCAGCCCCCCAGGGCAGAGCTGAGAGCATCACTTAAACGTAATCCGCTTGAATATGCAGCCCGAAGGTGAGGGCCTGGCCGGGAGCACGGAGCCCTTTCCGTGCAGGCTGCCCCACCCGCGGGAGCCCTGCCAGCGCCACCACGGGACAGGCGAGCGCTGCGGCTTCAACCTCGCGCCAACCAGCTCCGAGGTCACTGCCGAGGAGGCAGCCCCTCCCTGGAACATCTGTGCCTCAGATGCCCCCCAGGTGTGACAGGTGCTGCAGGGGAGGTGAGGGGAGGGTGCAGAGGTGCTGCTCTCCGTGAGCTTGGGGTAGCGCTGCAGAGACAGGACAAGCTGCTTCAGACTGGGGTCCTCGGCCCCTGCAGGAAAGGGACCCTCCTCAGGGGCTGCAAAGGGACCCAACGTTCTCCCTTCACTATCTGGGCAAGGGAGACATGACTCCTCGCACCTAGAGACATTTGACCACTGGCTTCCTACAGGAGCCCATGCAGGGAATTCTTCGGGGTGGCTGGAATTCAGGGCAGCGCACCAGAGCCTCACACATCCATATGAGCATTCTGCCGACGTGCATGGCGCCCAGCCCCACCGCATGGCTGCACGTGTGCATGCATGCAGAGCGCGGGGAGGCCCGTCACCGGGAAGGAGCTTTGTTGTCACCACAGTGCACGGTCGCCAGGATTCCTGCACTTGTCAGTGTGTGGGGGACACTGTGTGACGGGGGAAATTGCTACCTAAAACCACCACCCTCCTGGGAGGATGGAGCCTGGTGGAGGCAAGACCGCCATTCCCGGGTATCCGCCACTCTTCTCAGAGGCTCTGCTTGTTCTGTCCCCCACTGTCCCTTGTGTGTATGGTGGGGGGAGGTAGGCTTGGAGCCAACTGTGGGGGTAAAATCTGGACACTCCTGGGGGCATCCACCTCTGGGACAGGGGCAGGAGTCAGAGGACCCAGCCGGATGTGAGAGCTGAGGTCTCAGGTGGAGAAAATGGGGTGCCTAAGAAGCAGCCCCTCTGCAGCAGCCCCCAGACCCTCAGCCCCAGCCAGGGGGTCTCGGCTGCTTTGGAGAGGCTGGGGAAGGAGGACTGTGACCGGTGAATCACAGAGGTGTGACACAGCGCAGAGGACAGGAATTCAGCAGAGGCAGCAGCCAGGCCAGACGCGCCGTGAGAGCATAATTCATCCCCTTACTTCGGGCTCGGATTTGCAGAAACCTCGAGAGAGTTACGAGACTTTCTGTTGCATGTGAAATGCTATCATAAGGGGCAGCCGGGTTATGTTTGTTGGGTTTCAATATTGTTTGGTTTAATTTTTAAATGTGGTTATCAAAGCAATACATGCACATAGTTCAAAACGTCAAATATTAGCAAAAGACTCAGAATTAAGAGCAATCTCCTTCCCTACACCCCAGTCTTGCTCCCAGATTTTGCCTCTCATAGCTGCTGCCTCTGTGTGTTCCTCTGCATTCCCCAGTCTCGTATTGACACTGCCCTTTCTTCATTCCTTGATTCTGTCACTCTACCCTGCGACCCCACGGTGCGAGTGAGTCCCTCGCTGTGCTAGGGTGTCCCCTCCCTACTTTTATCCGCCAGCCCCCAGCCCGCTTTTGGTTAAGACTGTGGTTAGTGTTCGTGTTGTTATGCGTCAGCTTTGGTAGTATAGCTTCTGTGCTTCTAGGAATTGGTCCACTTCGTCTAGGGTTTCCAATCTGTTAGCGTACAACTGTTGTCTTAGCCAGATTGGTCTGCTGTAACAAAAACGGCATAGGCTGGGTGGCTTAAACAGCAAACATTTCCTTTTCACAGTTCCAGAGGCTGGGAAGTCCAAGATCAAGGTGCCGGAAGATTTGTTATCTGGTCAGGGTCCACTTCCTGGTTCACAGGGGGTCTTTTTCTCACTGTGTCCGCACACGGGCAGAAGGGGTGAGAGAGCTCTCTGGAGTCTCCTTCTTAAGGACACTAATCCCATTCACAAGGTCTGGGCTCTCCCCTGTTGACCTAACCACCTTCCAAAGACCCTACTTCTTAATGCCATCACGTTGACGATAAGGATCTCAGCATATGAATTTGGGGGTGGGACACAAATATTCAGGCCATAACAGCTGTTTACAGTATTCTCCCATAATCCTTTTTTTTGTTTTTTTTTTTTGAGACAGAGTCTTGCTCTGTTGCCCAGGCTAGAGTGCCGTGGTATCAGCCTAGCTCACAGCAACCTCAAACTCCTGGGTTCAAGCGATCCTTCTGCCTCAGCCTCCTGAGTAGCTGGGACTACAGGCACGCTCCACGGTGCATGGCTAATTTTTTTCTATTTTTAGTTGTTTGGCTAATTTCTTTCTATTTTTAGTAGAAACAGGGTCTCGAACTTGCTCAGGCTGGTCTTGAACTCCTGAGCTCAAGCAATCCTCCCGCCTCAGCCTCCCAGAGTGCTAGGATTACAGGCGTGAGCCGCCGCGCCCAGCCCCCATAATCCTTTTTATTTCTGTAAAATCTGTGTCCACTTTCAGGTCTGATTTTAGTAACTCAAGTCTTCTCTCTTTTTCTTAGTCAGTTTGAGTTTCTTCTCTCTTGCTGCCTTCAAAATTCTCTCTTTGTCTTTGGATTTCAACGATTTGAGCATAACATGTTTCAGTGTGAATCTCTGCATTTATCCTACTCGGAGTGTGTTGAGATTCTTGGATGTTTATGTCTTTCATCAGATTTGGGAAGTTTTCAGCCATTATTTCAAAAATTTTTTTCCTGCCTCTTTCTCTCTCTCCCTTTCTGTAATTCCTATAATGCGTGTGTTACTATAATTGATGATGTCCCGTAGCTCCTTCAGTTTCTGTTTATTTTCCCTCGTTCTTTTTTCTTTCTCTTCCTCGACTGAATAATTTCAATTGTCTTATTTTCAAGTTCATATTTTCTTCTCCCTACTCAAATCCAATGTTGAATGCATCCAATGAGTTTTTTATTTTTGTTGTTGTACCTTTCAGCTCCAAAATTTCAGTTTGGTTCATTTTTATAATTTCTCTTTCTTAATATTCTCATTTTTACACGTCATTTTCCCGATTTTCTTTGGTTCTTTGTGCATGGTTTCTTTTAGCTCAATGAATGTATTTAAGATAGTTAATGCCTTTGACGAATAATTTCTATGTCTTGTCTTCCTCAGGAATAGTTTCTGTCAACACTTTTTTTTTCCTGCGAATAGGCCGGACTTTTCTATTTCTTAGTATGTTTTATGATTTTCCTGTTGAGGACGGGACGTTCTGCGTACTATGTTGTGTAACTCTGGAAATGTAATCCTCCCACTTTTCAGGAATTGCTGATTTTTGGTTATGGAAGGCTGGGGCCATCCATTTGCGACTTTTCCCGACTATTTCTGCAAAGTGTGTATTCCTTATTGTGTGTGGTCGTTGAAGTTTCTGTTCCATTGTCTCTGTGGTCGGTCAGTGACCCGACGAACGTTCCCTGAAATGTTTGGCTCCCAACATTGTGTGCGTGGGGAGAGGCAGGAAATGCTGGCTCTTTCACTCCCCTCACGGCGGGGAAGCTGCTTTGGCCCTTGCGATGTGAAGCGACAGCCAGCCTCTGTGCCAGACCCCCAGTGATCAACTCTGATTTTGGAGGACAAGGTCCTTATTGTCCACTGTGGCACACAGCAAGGCATACCAGGAACACAGACCACTGTTCCTACAGCTGCATACCAAGGGACTGGTGGATGAGAGACGTACCCACGATGCAAATATGGATATTTATCAAAATTTACCAGTCTCTTCATCAAGCTTTCCTTTGAACACTAGAGGTGTTCAACTAGGCTGCAGAGTTACAAAATAGTTGCTTCAGACAGCTCTTGCTCGCTCAGCAGTTGTTTGGGTGGAGGGACAGATTCCCTTGGCTACCCACTCTACCATCAATTTCCCTGTTTTTAATTCCCCTACACACCCACTCTCAGCCCCAGCTCCGGGACCCAGCCCCCCACTACTGACTGGGGGCCCGCGTTAATGGGCTCTTGCTGTCCCGTCCCCTCTGAAGCTCCCCAGGTATCACTTTCTCTGCTCAGCTCAGCCAGATTGCATTCCAAGATTTACTGAAATCTCTCGTTGCTATGACCTCCTCCTCTGTCTTTGTCCTTGTTGGTTTACGCCTTTTAAATTGCTTCACTTTGATAGCAGCAGGATTGGGGTGGGGGGAGAAAATGCCCAGGGCCAAGCCACTGGCTTTTACTGGGAACTCCAGGTTTGCTACTGCCCAACACTTCGTTTCAGGGCAACTCAGCACTGTTACCACAGACTGTCATTTTGTTCCTCTGCGTATTGGCTGTCGTGGTCAGTAGAAGTGGCGGGGCAGGACGTTTGCAAGGGTTTTGCTCACCCATGTGGTCGAGTCATGGCGAGAGGGACAGCCAGCCTAGGTGTGTTCAGGGCAGGAAGAGTCAGAGTAAGATATCTGGGGGTTCCTGGGCATATCACAGGAGGGGACACTGGGTCCCCAGCAGACCAGCGCCCAGTCCTGCTGAATTCCAGGGCAGCCTGCCACTGCAGCTTTGTTCTGAGTGCAACGCAACGTACCTTGAACCGAACACACGAATAATGGCGTCTCCGATGCTGAGAGCGTGCTCAAGCCACCTGCGCCCAGGACTGGGCGAGCCTCTCCTCTGAGCAAGCCTCAGGCCGCCACGCACTTCCCGGTGTCTAATTGCAAATGGGTGTCGATAACTCTCCCAGGCTGAAGGCAGGCATCTCTTTTTTCTGTTCTTTGGTGTTTAATATTGAGTTTCAGCCCAGCTCAGGTTCGCAGCTGTTGTCAAAGGACCTACAGGAAAATCCGTTTTTATTGAAACTGAAAAGGTCAGTTTTCTTGGACGTCTCCATGGCGAAAATAATAAATGCCGCACATTCACACCCTTCTGATATTTAGGCTCTCCAGCTGGAACGACCCTTGGGAAAAGGCGCCTGAGGTTTTAATTAGGTTTCCCATCCTTCCCGCCTCAACTGCTGCGGGAGAGACCGGCTGGCGGGCCATTTCCCTCCCTGGGTCGCTAAGTAGATAGACGGTCAGGGGTTGGCATCCCCACCAGATGGCATCTGGTATAGCCTGGGTGAGCTCCCAGAGAGCCCACTGGGTCAGAAGAGCAGGTCCCCCACTTGTTCTAAAATGTGACCCATCAGTTAAGTGGCTTCCGCTGGTCAGTGCTTGTTCCATTATTGACCTGAATTTGCAGAAGAGTGAGTCTCTCCCCTCTGCCCATCCAAATCCCACCTGCGGACAGGGACACCCCTTGAGCAAAGCCTGAGCAGCCCAGGCTTAGCTGGTGGCCACTGCCGGCCTCTGGTCCCTGTGGATGAGCCCACTACCTGGGGCAGCCAAGCAGCTCTGGGTGGGACCACTTGACGTCCAAGTGCTTCCCACCTGGGGTTCCCTGATGATGGACTGGGGCGCAGGGAGGGGTGACCGGGAAGGGAGAGAGAGATGCGGCGAGGGCAGGTGAAGCCCGTTCCAAGGAGGACAGGGTGGTGGGGTTTGGGGAGAGAACCAGGGCAGCCTGGCGTTGACGTCTTTGCGGGGACCCAGTCTTCATTCATCCAAGAGATCAGGCCGTGTCACCAGGCGTCTTTTGACGTTTATTAGCTGGCCTGGTACACGGCAAACCCTTTCAAGCTACAGATTGAGACGTGTCTTCGGTTCGGCAAAGTTTCCCTCTCTTTTATTTTTGCATGTTTTTTCTTTTCTGTTAATTATTTCTGTTCTTCATGAACATCCCTTATCCTGTTTGCATTTCCAGCATCTCTTCTTCAAAGACGTTGCCCTTTCTCTACTCCTAATTTCTCTTATCCTCTTCCGGTGCATTCCGAAGAACCTCTCAGAGCCGCGTTCCGTGTCGTGGGCTCCGCTGTCCCCAGGGTGCTGCTGCTGCCCCTGTAGTCGGCCGTGGCGCCGCTCGTGTCCTCAGGTGATTTGCCCGGCTGCCTGCCCCACTGTGACCGCAGCTTGTCCTCATTTCTCTTCTACTCTCGGTTTACAGACTCAATATTTTCGTTTTGGGGGGAAAAAAAAAAGAAAACCTTACATCTGTTTCCCAGAGTAAATATTTTTAGAATTCTGTTTTTTCTCCTTCCTTTATATCGTGACAATATGGTTTTGTGGTCCATCTGCCTTTCCCTCGGCAGCTGCGTGGCTGAGTTCGCTCTCACGCCCGGGTTTCTGCCTGTCAGGCTGGGGTGTGCCCGTCCAACTGCGTGCATGCTGGGCATCCCTCTGATTCGGGCCCCTGAGGGTGGGCAGAGCCCACGGCAGAGGTGAAGGGACGGTTGAAGAAGAGCCCTGGCCACAGAAGTCGCCTGCTGGTAGCACGTGGTCTTCCCAGGCCAACACGACTTCCTCGCGGCTGCTGGCCCCAGGGGGCAAAACGTGCCTACGCACGGCCTGCTCTTGTATTTAGCCCATCTCTGCAAGTTCCAGGGGTTCGAGAAGGAGCTCTCCACCCTGGGAAATGCCCAGGTCAGAGAAACCTTCCAGCACCCCAGGGCTGCATCTTGGTGCAGCCAGGAGTGTGCTCATGGCCCTGGGGCCGGGGCATCTGCAGGTACTTGAGATGTGGGGTACGCTGGTCCCCTCCCCAGGGCTGTTCCCACGCGTGCCTCGCCCTGGAGAGGAGGGGACCTGAGTGCCATCCCGCTGGCACTGCACGGCCTCCCCGGGAAGGAGGGCTGTGCGTCCGCCTCCAGCGACAACTTCACCCTGCTCTCAGCTGCCCAGCCCCTGGCAAACCCCTGGAAGGTTGCAGAACACAGCTGGCGCTGTCTCTGAGCTTCAGTAGGACTTCTTTGATTTCTCTTTTCTTTTTTCTTTTTTTCCGCATTCTTCTCACTTCAGAGAGGGAGATCTGAGGCCTTTTCACGCTGCGTCGGCTGTGACCGGCCCCGAGTGCTTTTCGCGCACACGTCTATGGCTGAAGGATTCGGTGAGTAATTTTTCCTAGTGGAACTTTAATAAGGGACAAAAATATTTCGTGCGTGTGATAAGGTTGGTGGCATGTCCCTAGGGAGTTTGGAGATAGTGACGGCTCGGCTTCTTCGTCCGAAGATGGAGAAATAACAGCACCTGTGTCCAGTTCCGCAGCTTGAATCAGTGAAGACAACTGGTACCTGCGAAGCCCTTAGAGCAGCGTCTGCACACGGGACATGAGTAAGTGGCGCTCAGGCGTTGTTTACTATACCAAAAATCGCTACGGTTATTCTTGTTACAACTCGACCCCCTTGGTTACATTCCTGTGCTAGGGTTAAGTCACATCCTGTGTTTACAGGGATACGGCAAGTCTCCAAAATACAGAAGGCCTAAGATTAGGTCATCCTCTTACCGCAAAGTCAAAGCCCTGAGAACTCTTACTAAAGGACGTCGGTGGGTAGGCGTACCGCTTCTGAGGTGCAAAAGAGACGACTGTGGTATTGGGTTAATCCCGTCGAATTAATCTTGCCCCAGCTCCTCTAGGAATGATGCATACAATGCACGTGTGTGCATCCCGAGGCAGGCCCTTCCTCCCGGCAGAGCCTCCGCGTCCTGAAACGCAGCCTGACGCCCTGGAGTCCACCCACCTCCTCGGGTGCCGTTTCCTAAAATGTAAAATAAGATTTTTTTTTCTCAGAACACAATTGGCAAACAGAGATGACTCTGCAAACGGGGCTCTGTGGCCTGGGGCTGTGACGAAAGGAAACTTGTACTTTTTCCAGCTGCCCAGTGTCTGCGCCGAGGACGGTCCCCATCTCTGGACCCCTGAGGTTCCTGCAGGTCCCTTCTCTTGGGACGAGTGGCCACAGGCAGCCGCACAACCTGTCTGGGCTGTGGTTGCCCGGCCCGTGAGACGGGTTCCCGAAGGCGCGTTCCTGGGTGAGAGGGCGCTGGCGGGTCGACGCCGCGCAGATGGACCGACTCTGTCCGTCCTCCCGTGTGTCACCCCCGTCCCTCTGGCCCAGCTGCGGGACAGGCTGTCAGAGCTTAGTCCCTCCCAACACTGCTCGGTCCACCCGGTCGGCCTTCTGTGCCACAAACCAACCGCAGCGATTGGCAGATTCCACTCACTCAGTCACCAACCCCCCGCAGCCACCCAGGCCCCCGTCCCTCTGCCCGCCCGTGCTAGCCTACAGAAGGGAAGGAGCAGCAGAGCTCGACCGATTCTTTCTGCTGCCCAGGGAAGATTCTCCAACCTGATGGTGGCCCCGCGACTGCAGGCCCTGCCACTGGCAAGACCCCAGCAAGCCGCGAAGAAGGGAACAGGCCCCTGGGGGCTGACAGCGAATTCCAGTCCTGCTGCAGCAAGCGCGGCACAGGGGCCCCGGGCTACATCCTGTGCTCAGGGCTCCTCCCTCCAGCCGTCAGCACGGCCTCTTCCCCATGCTGGCCCTGCCCCTGCCCCTTTGGGAAACTTTGGTCAAGAAGATAGTTGTGGCTGGGCGCGGTGGCTCACGCCTGTAATCCTAGCTCTCTGGGAGGCCGAGGCGGGTGGATTGTTTGAACTCAGGAGTTCAAAACCAGCCTGAGCAAGAGCGAGACCCCTTCTCTACTAAAAATAGAAAGAAATTAATTGGACAACTAAAAATATATAGAAAAAATTAGCCGGGCATGGTGGCGCATGCCTGTAGTCCCAGCTACTCGGGAGGCTGAGGCAGGAGGATCGCTTGAGCCCAGGAGTTGGAGGTTGCTGTGAGCTAGGCTGACGCCATGGCACTCACTCTAGCTGGGGCAACACAGTGAGATTCTGTCTCAAAAAAAAAAAAAGAAGATAGTTGTTCCCAGATTAGGAAACACAGGTTACATGTGCCCACATACAGGCACCAACATACCTATCTGCACACACACACACAGACCTGCTTACACACACACACACAGATATGCACACCTGCACATATATGTACACATGCGCAGCAGGCACAAGGATGCTCATGTGCACACACACAGAGCCACAGGCAAGTGGCCACCCTTCCCACCCTCCAGGCTTCCGAGGCTGCCCCAGGCCTGGCTCGTGCTCCCACCCTCTGCCTCTGGGTGGGCAGGAGGCAGGACCAGGCTGGCCGTCATTAGATGCCCTCCTGCCCCCACCGGCCACTGTCTGGAACTGGCCTGGGCTGTTCCAGAAGGCAGCCGCTGTTTTTAGGTTTCCGTTTTCTTCCCCTGACGAAGGAGACCTCAGAAACCTGAGCCAGCCAAGCGCGTGAGCTGTGTTCTGGCTGCACGAGGTTCGTTTTAGAGTCTCCAGCGGTGATGTCGGACTGTGTCCACTCCAGAGTGTCTGACTTTATTTAAAAAAGAAAAAACTCAGTGTCTGGTCCAGGCATGGATCCTCCGGTGAGCGCGTGCAGTCTGCATACATGTAAACATAAACAAGTCCTTAAATGCACACATGAGCACGCAGTCACACAAGCACACACCCTGTGCTTACGATACACACACAGACACGTGTACACATGCTCACACAGACATGAGCACACTGCACTCATTTTCACACATGCTGGCACAGACAGACACATGTATGCACCGCATACATACAAGCGTGTACAGGCATGCACACACACGAAAGCACACATACAATAGACACATGCACAAACATATACAGAGACATGCACACGTGTAAACCCATATGCAGAAGGAAGCACACGTGTGCGCACATGCCGAGGTCGGGTGGGATGCAGAGAGAGCCCTGCAGCTGGTTGGACATCCTGCCGTGTCTTCTGCACGCTCGTGCCAGGTGGGTTCTTTGTGGACTGTCGGGCGTGGCTGACTCCGACTTCTGTTTCTCACATCCCTGCCTGCAGCCTGCCCTTCTTCAGCCTCCCTCCCTGCCCCCAGCATCCGTCAGTCAGAGCTCCAAGTCGCCTCCAGAGCACTCTGAACCTCAGAAGGGAGTCCAGGCACGCTGGCCTGACACCCCACCTCTCCCCAGTTCCCGCCAACACAGACTCTGCCCAGGGCTCCGGGCTCGCAAAGTACCTCTGCCCCCTGCAGACCTGCCCTGCCGAGCACGTGCCGGCTCCAAACTCCCGTGCACCCTTCAAGGCTGGCTTGGACGGACTGTTCTCTGCCCTCCCCTCCCCCAGGCACAGCCAGGCCCCCTACTCTGCTGTCCCCGAGCTGGGTGTTCCTGCCTCCATGACGTCCTCGTCACACTGATGTTCAGTGAGGCCCGGTTGTCTCTGCCTTGCCTGTTCAGTCACTCTTGGAGGGCACAGACTACATCCCCCTCGTCTGACTGTGGCAGGAGCCCGGCTCCCAGCGAGCCCTCGATACATACACGCTGGCGGAGTGACCGAGCGCACGCACGTGCCAATGGCGCCGAGTGGAAGTCGGCTCTGTTCTGTTTGGAGACGAGGATCGAGGCCAGCTGGAGAAGCTTCCCTCTCAGCTACACTGTTCTTGAGCTCAGCTGCGTCCCCAGAGGGAGGGATCTGCAGAGAAAACTTGTCGAGGGAAATGCCACCTCCAGCCCCATTAATCAGGAGATGCCTGCTCTCCCCAGGAAGCTCCGTCTTCTATGCACAAGGGGAAATCGAATCGGATGTTCTGTGTTCAAATCTGCGTGGATTTCAGATAACGGAATCTAAAGTTTGTATTATCATCCAGCTGTGGCCCAGATGAGGTTTCTGGTCACACAAAGCACAGATACATCACACCGAGGGAAAACGCTCAGCCGCAACAGGCGGAGACATGTCCCTGCAGTGGCAGCTCCCACGGTAGAATGTCACATCCCTGTGTTGGTTTCCACGAGCTGAACCTGTGCCCAGCGGGCACCCGCGGATGGCGAACCTCCGCCAGGGCTGATGTGCGACATTTGTTCTTGTCCCTTGAGCCTCGGGGAGCCCAGGCTCCCTTTTCTCCCCACCCCATTAAGGCAACACATCCTTAGCTGAGGCTTTTGCCTTCTAAAGACACTTCAGATGTTTCGGTTCTAAGTTTCCACATTTACCATGAAAGCAGTTATCAGCTAAAAATACTCTGCTCCCTAAAACAATGCAGTCGGAGAGCAGGAGCGTATTTAAAGTTATAAATAACTTCCTTCCTCCCGCTGCTTGTTTGCGGTGCTGTATAAATCTTCAGGTGTGCGAATTTCATCATTACCAACATTCTTTAACATGTAATAAAACTTTTCTCATTAAAAAAAGCGCCAGCCAATCAAAATAAGTACCCCACAGACGCGCAGTATTTGCATTGCAGAACAACTGTAATTTTATTCATGGGCTGGCATAGCCTCAGCCCATCAGTAATTAAACACGGAACAGCTGTCACTCTGCGGCATCTTGGGCTGACAGGATGGAATAATGAGCCCCTGTCGGTGGGCGACGGGCTCGGCTCGGCGGTGGGGGGCTGGCGTGGGCAGGGGCCGGCATGGGTGTGGGGTCGCTGGCAGGCTCAGTGCTGTACCTGGATCTCCCACTCCAGACGTTCCTCCTTGGTTCTGTGGGAAGAGGTCAAGACACTGAACAGAGAGATGGTGGAGGGATGGTGTGTGGGGGGGTGTTTGCTAGAATAAGTACCCGCTTTCCAGAGGCCACATGGGACTGAGTGGAGGTGCACTTAGGAGGGTGGGCGTCACTTTCAGCTTCCACTTTGTACCCTTCTGTGCTGTTTGGAATATGTTAACAAGCCAGTAGATATTGCTTTTGTAATTCACAGAGCTAATTTTAAGAAAAGGCTGGGCGCCGAGCAGTGGGGGCAGAGGAAGGGAGGGGACTCTGGACCTGCCCGAGCTCCGCCTGGACTCCCAGGGACTTGGAGAGAGAGGGCTCCTAAATCTCTGCATCGTCCGGCTGGAAGGGGCAGTGACGATCTTCTGGCTCAATGCCCGCTTTGCAGATGAGAACGTTGAGGGCTACAGAGGAGCCGTGGGTCAGGGCAGTCACTGGCTGGCGTCGGGCACTGCCCAGAGGTCTGGGTTCTGGACTCCCATGGCCCAGACACATCTGCGTCTGGGCCTCGGTTTCCTCCTCCAGACAAGGAGTGGAGATGAGGCGTGTGTATGGGAGCGGGGAGCTTAAGGCTGTCAGCACAGAGGTCCTGGGAGCAGAGTCCACACCTTACGCTGGCGACAGGCGTCCAGCGCTCCACGACGCCCCTAACGACAGCCGTGGCGGCCATTTGCCGCGTGGTTGCTCCGAAGCAAGAGCTGTGCGGCTGCCACACACAGATGATCTCCCTGCGCCGTCATAGCACGCCGTCGAGAGCTGTGACTCCTTCCCTTTGCAGGTGGGGAGACGGAGCCTTGCAGAAGTTATATTTAATATCCGTAGACTCTTTGGTCACGGCGACAGAAGCCCAGTTCAAGCTGGCTCAGGCCACAAAGGGAGGTGTTGGCTCAGATATCCAAAAACGCCAGCAGTAGTCCGAGCTCCGGGTTCGTGTGTGCAAATGATCCCACCGGGGCCGTGCCTGGCCCACGTCTCTGCCTGGCTCCTCTCCGTCCTGGCACCGCTCCCCACGCACGGGCGGCACAATGGCGGTGGCAGTGCCAGGCTCCCGTCCATGCGAGACTCATCCCGTGGGAAGAGCAGGCGCTCTGCCCTTGGCTCCTGCGCCTGAGCCGGTCACCATGGCTGGGGAGGCTCTGACTGGCCCACCCCAGAGCTGTGGGAGCAAAAGGGCGAGGGGGTGGGGGTGCCCAGAGAAGAAGGGGTTGACCAGAAGAATGACTTCACGCTGGATGGCAAAGCACAGATGCCCCCACGAAGGCCGGAGCTGAGCCGGGGTCTGCGCAGGCTCCAGAGCCCCTCACCCCGTCCCCACAGGGCTCTGGGGACACGGGGCTGGCATGCCTGCCGCAGAATCCTTACGGCACGTGCCCTGGAAGGCCCCTGCCTGTGCTTCAGGCCTTGGGGACCTGTCCCTGTCAACGTCACGTCTGCTCGAGACTTCGAGGGGGGCTGCTCCCCCACAGGCCCTTCGAGCGGGGCCCCTGGGGAGCCCGATCAGGTTGCCGCTGCTGTTATATAACTTAAATATATGGGACTTAATTATTTTTAAAAATATACCAATAAAATTGTCTCTGATTATTTTAGTCACAATACAAATAGCCTCAATTACAGCAGAAATAGGGCGCGGGTTTATGGCTCCCATGAATCCGAGAGTAACCTCAGCTCCCTCCCGCCCCGCCGTGACTCCCGCAGCAACATGGCTCCGAGTCCAGTGTGGAGGCAGCGACCAGGGAGGAGCCAGCAGTGAAGCTCCCTGGGTCGCTTGTGCGGGGAGGTCTCCACGGCGGGGTGGGCAGGAGCCGGTGTGGGGGCCAAGCCCACCCCATCAGTAACTCACGGGCAAGGCGGTGCCCCATAGCTCGAGCCGCACCTACTTTTTTTTGAAGCTTGGATTAGCATTTTTTGTCAAACTCCAGTGAAAATGTTTTTGGAATTTTTTTCCATTGGAATTGCAATAAAAACACAGATAAAATTTGGAGAGAACTTGAATCCTTAAGCTAGCGCGTCTCCCCCTCTGAGAGAGGACTGTTTCTCTCTAACGAGGCGTATCTTTTGTCCTTTTTAAGGTTTTATAGTTTTCTTCGTACGGGTCTTGCCTGTTTCAGGTTAAGTTCATACAGTTTATAGCTTTGCCGATGTTGAGGGGGAGGCCTTTCCCTTCTATTTTCTGGTCAGCTGCTTGCCGGCACGTGGGAAGCTCCGCGTCTTTCTGCGGTGTCTTTCATGTCACCACTTTTCCGGGCTTTCTCGGTGGCTCTGACTGTTTTGCAATGAATTCTCTTGGACTTTCTAGGTAAATATAAACATATCTGCCAAGAATGATAATATTGTCTCTTCTAATCTTGGTACTGCTTGTCTTTATTTCTAGTCTTACTGTGCTGGCCACATACTTGTGGGTAGAGGCGTCATCTCTAGCTTCCCAGTGAGGCCCCAGCAATGGCCCCCAGGAGCCCTGCGCACACCTGCCAGGACCTGCGCCGAGTTCCCGGCAGGCCAGGAGCTCAGCACATCCGTGATTCCAGATGCGCTGCATTTCCCAGGTCTCCCTTCCGTGTCCGGGGGCCTCCAGGGCCAGGCTATAGTTCAGGCTGGGAGGGACGAGGCATCCAAGTCTGTACGCTCTAAATCAGCGGTCCCTACCCTTTTTGGCACCAGGGACCGTTTTCATGGAAGACAACTTTTCCATGGGCCGGGGAAGGGTGAGGGATGGTTTTGGGATGATTCAAGCGCTTTACATTTATTGCGCACTTTATTTCTGTTATTACATTGTACTATGTAATGAAATAATTATACAACTCACCATAGGTTGGGGACCTCTGCTCTAAATGGTCCCTCATGCTGAAGGCTCCAAGGGAGATTTTCCTGGCCTTGTTTTCAAATTCCCCATATACTCCCTCTTGAGGGCGTCCAAACCCCGGGTGCTGCAGTGCTGACCACAGGGATGAACCCACTTCCTGACTTAAGATCCTAACAAGGGCTGGCAGGAACCATGGCCCCACCTCCCGAAGGTGTCGTCTGACCCTCCATTCAGTATGCGCCTACTGAGCACCCACTGTCTGCCACACCCAGAGCAGCACCCGGGGGCGCAGGGAGGAGCATGGGGGAGAGGACACACCCCAATGCAGCAGGATCGGCAGATGTGCATGGTTGAGGGACCGGGGGATGGGGTGGGCTGCTGGGCCCATAGTTGAGAGTGGCTCCTCATTGTCCTCACAGTGGGGGACGCAATGCGATCCCCAGGTAGGGATCCCCACTAGACAAGACAGGAAGACCACGCCAGGTGAACAGTAGCCCAGAAGCGTGGAGGAACACTGCCCAGGGCTTGGGGTCTGGCCAGGGCAGGATTGGAGGCCGGGAGGAGAGAACACAAGGCTGGAGGCACAGGGTGGGTTGTGGAGGGAGGTCTGAGACAAAGGGCTCGAACTCATGGTCCTGGAGGGTCTCAGGCTGAGGGTGAGGGGCTTAGGCACGTGTGTAGGAAACATCACTGCCATTACTGGGGTGGGCGGGTGGGCGGCTGGAGCTGAGGACTCCCTGGGAGATTACCCACCACCCCTAAACTAGGCTAGAGTGCAGTGGTGTGATCATAGCTCACTGTAACCTGGAACTCCTGGGCTCAAGTGATCCTCCCTCTTCAGCCTCCTGAGTAGCTGGCGCTACAGGCAGGTGCCACCATGCCCGGCTAATTTTTCTAATTTTTATAGAGGCAGAGTTTTTCTTGTTTTTGTTTTTTTGAAGAGGTGATCCCTATGTTACCTAGGCTGGTCTCAAACTCCTGGCCTCAAGCCATCTTCCTGCCTCAGCCTCCCGAGCTGGGATTACAGACATGAGCATCTCACCCAGCTAACATTCACACGTTAGCAGCTGGCAGGAGACCTCTCCCTGCTCTCTGAGCCCTTTCCCCTCCTCTGGGAATGCCCAGCACTTGCCAGGCCCTGGCAGCCTTGCCTGTGACTCGGACCTGGCCGAGCAGATTTTCCCCTCAGGTGGCGAAGCTGGGTGCCCTATTCATGGCCAGCCCAGGGAAAGGAAGACCCTGGAACGTCAGCCTCCAGCCCTCCGAGCCACCCTGACTTTGTTCAGCCATCTCTTTGGGCAGCAGCGTGGGGTCCGGGGACCATGCCCATCAGAACATTGCTCTCCTGTGGCCATAGTGGTGGCCCTGGGGTGGGCCTGTGACTCTGGCCATAGTCAGGCCCCATTGGAACTAACCCCTGGGCTTTTGTCTCAGCAACTTGGAAGAATCGCCTGCCATGTCCTAACACACCTGCGCCAGACAGGTGTGAGCAAACACTCTGCCACCGCGAAGAGCCCAGGAACGTCACCTTCAGAATCAGCCACAGCCCAGAGATTGTGGTTGAATCCAGCCTGCCTGGACGGGGTCCGCTCAGCGTGGCGTGGTTTGGGTATTCTCCCCTTTGCCACCCCAAGAGACCTCCCTGCAAACAGCATCCTCGCTGTAAACCCGCCCTCATTCTAATGGCTTACACTATCCAAAGCAGTTTCTGTTGCCTGGCAGAGGGCTGTCCCAGAGGCCAACGGGTAAGAACAGGGAGACCTGGCTCTAGGAGGGCCCTGGAGCTGCCTGCAGACCCGGGGTTCCGACCAGCGCGGTGACAGATAAACTCAGCGTTGGCCTTTTGCGGTAGAGACAAGGGGCGGGATCTCCTGAGGCAGATCCAGGGATGGGAGGCTCTGGGGCACGGTGGCCTGAGCTGGGCCTTGGTGGCATTTAGATGGAGGAGGGGTACAGGTGTGGGAAACCAGGTGAGCCAAGGCCCAAGGCAGGACTAGGCGGAGTCCTGCGTCCTGCGGCCTGGACTGGGCAGAGGAGGGCACGGTCCCCCAAGCAGCCTGGGGCGTTGGGGTTTGACGGCCAGGAAATAGGGTGTCCTGCCATATGATTTACTCTGGACGGGTGATCGTTGATTTAGGGCCTCTGACAGGCGTGCCGTTCTGAAACCTGACGGAGAGAAACATCAAGTCCAGGAGTCGCCATTTCGCATCGAGCAATCGCGTTTCTCCCCGCCTGGCCAATTCCACAGCCGAAGCACTGTGTCCCCTGGAGGATGTTAGGATGGATTTGAATTAACCAGGAAGTTCTCTGATTGCTATTTTAAAACTTCTCCCTGCTACCTGGCCTGACATAATGATTACCTGCCTGTGATTTATCTCGGGCAGATTATGAGTGATGATAGGGTTTGGGGTGATAATCGAGTGTATCCAACACCTCACCTCCTCCCTAGTCGCTCAAGCTGAAGCAGCCGCGTTCTCCCTCCGGGCTTCTTGTGCTGCCGCCTCACCTGCTGCCCGTGAGAGTAGGCTGTGGAATGAGGTGGGCGTTTTGCAGCAACCCTCTGCTGTGGCCAGCCCGTGGGGGCTCTGCGGCTGGGCCTGTGAGCCATCCCTTAGACAGACCGACAACCCAAGCACTGGGCCTGACCTCTGCCTGTTCGCACCCCGTGATTACTGGGCTCCAGGCGCGTGCCCAGCCCTGCTCTGGGGACGCGGCGGTGAATGAGTCAGAGAGGGCCCTGCCTTCGGGGAGCCGTGGAGGGAGGGTGGAAGGGCAGGGTGTCCACAGACACACAGCAAACACAGAGACAGGTCCCTTCAGAGAGAGAGAGAGAGAGAGAGAGAGAGAGACAGAGACAGAGAGAGACTAAAAGCAACTGCAACAGGACCAGGGATGGGCGTGGGGACTTCTTCAGTGGGGAGCTCAGGAGGCCCCTCTGAAAGGTGGCATTGACAGTGAGAGCCCAAGGAGCCAGCGTGGAAAAGCCTGGAAAGCCGTCTAGGCAAAGGACACGGCAGCTGTGAGGCCTCCAGGTGCTGGGGAGGGGCGGGGGAGGTGGGAGGAAGCCTCAGGGCTGCCGTGGGGACGAGAGTTAAGTGCAGCCCAGAGTTGTGGGGGTCCTCCACCGGGCCCCCTGTTAGAATCTCCTGCCTCCTGCCGCTGTGGGTTAGGTTGTCCCAGAGGAACCCACCTCCCCAGGTACTTCTCCTTGCAGAGGTAGCCGCTGGGGAGGGCCCGGTGCTGTCAGTCGCAAGTCCCAGGTGCGAGTGCAGGAGCTCAGGGAGGACGTGAGCACCAGCAGCCACCCCTGGAGGCAGGGCAGCCGCACAGCGCGCAGAGCCCGGCACAAAACAAAAATGCAGGGCCCTTGTTCAAGGGAAGGACATAACGCCTCCCTTCCTCCCAGCCCCGCCCTCCACCTGGCGTGGTGCTGTTCGTGGCCTTCCTCCCGCAGACGCGAGGACACCTGCGGGGTGAAGCAGACCCTTACCCTGCTGCTCGGTGCACGGAGGGTGGGCACCCAGCCCTGCCCCTGCCAGCGCCTGTGCTCAGGTCCCTTGGGGGAAGGGTGGGTGGCACGTGGTGGGGACAGCAGTTGCCGGGTGGACAGGGGGCAGGGGGGAGTGGGCAGCTGAGAGCTCATCCTGGGATGTGGAGGGGGGTGCGAGGTGGGAGCACCCAGCACACACTCCATTGTCCCAGGAGACGTCCCTTACAAAACTTGCTGACACCTCGATTGGGAATTCCGGCTTCCCAGGCTGTGCGTGAACAAACCTCTGCTGTTTAAGGCACCCGGTGTGTGTCACCTGCCACAGAGGCCCTAGGATCTCGGCACTCCTGGGGAGCTCACCTAGGGGTGGGTCTCAGCCAGTCACACACCCCCTCCTCCTGCGCAAGGTCGGCCACGGGGCCTCAGAGCCTCCCTGGGAGGTGGGGACGAGACCGCCCGCACCCTGTCTGTCTTCCACACAGGCGGGCAGTCACTCCTAGAGGGTGTCAAAGAGACTCGAAGCTGGACGCTGGTTAAAGGTGGCAAAGATGGATTTTATTCAGTAACTTCCACAGTAGGAGAAAGAGGCTTTGCTGTAGAGCTGAGCTCGACTCAGATGCAGGTGGAGGTGGCCGGGCGTTTCAAAGGCAGAATGGGGACGGGTGGGACAGCAGGGACTGGAGCAGGGTCAGGGAGGCGAGACACTAGAAAACATCAGGAAAAGCAGGGAGGGCGGTCAGTGGGCTTATCGAACCCGTCTGGCTTTGCTAACCGGTGCTTATCGAAATTACGCTCCTGCTGTCTCGGAGAGGCTGGGAGACAGGGGCCCTATCTTCGAGCGTTGGCTGGAACAAACAGTGAGTGTTCTTTTCCCAGCCTTGAGGGGCTGGGTCATCCCAGGGACCCGGCCTTGAGCTGGTAGGAACCGTGCTAGAGTTTGTCCAAGTGTCTCAGCGTGCGTGGGGGCAGGGTGGTGAGGGATGAAGCTGTTCGTGCTGAGCGTGGCTAGGCTGGGGCCTGGCAGAGGGGAGGGCTCAGGGGAGCCTGGGCCTGGTCCCGGAGAGGGTCTGTGCCGAGGAGGCAGGGGCCGGGGTGAGCTCTCCCGCTGCCGCTTTCCTTCCGGTGGGAAGACAAGGACAGCATGGGGTGGTGGGGTGACTTGGTCCTGCCTGGTGAAGTCTGGGGGGGCCGTGGGCCGTGCAGAGATGGAGCTGCGGGAAGACTCTGACCTGCAGGTGACACTGCCGGAGTCACCTGTACTTGAACAGCGGTTGAAGAACGCGGGGTCTGCGCTGGGGGCCCCGTTATCTGAGGGATGGGCTGGGGCATGTCCACCCGGATGAGGGCTGGCCAGAGGAGCAGAGGGGAGTCAGGACAGGGAGGGCGGCTGGGAGCAAAGGAAAGAGAGCTTCAAGGAGGAGGGTGTGGCCCCCCGCACTCTAAGATGCCAAGGGGCCGAGTAGGACAAGGCCAAAAGGCGCCCAGTGGGTTCCCAGGGAAAAAGAGCCTGGGGGCTCTTTTCCCCCTGCTCCTGCCCCAGCCCCCGGGCCGGGGCTCCAGGTGTGGGGTCCTGGGCCGCTCTGGGGCAGCAGAGGGGAGCACCCCTGCAGGACAGGGACCTTCAGCTGGCTTTAAACTGGAAACCTAACGGTTTAGGGTTTCTTCGTCTTTCCTGCCTTCGCCAGAGGGAATGCAAATATTTCTCTCAACTTCCCTGTCCTCCCCGAGGGCGGCCAGATTAATTAGGACAACTTCTCCTAAGTAGAGCACATGTCTGCGAGCATACCCTCCTGTGACCACCCAGATGGGTCAAACCCACGCTCCCCACCCGGGTCCCTCCCGTGCCCCGTCCAGGGGGCTGTAATTCTACCTCCCATCATTTCGGACTTGTTTTCCCCGCGTTCTTTTTAACTTTCAATAAATGGAATCACACAACACATATTCCTGTGTGTCTGGCTGATTCAACTCAATACTGTGTATCTGAGACTCGTCTTCTGTGTTGTGTGTGTTTCCAGGACATGAAAACGCCACTTCATTTCTCCAATCCACCGCTGACGGGCATCTGAGCGGCCTCCAGTTCGGGCCGTGCGGAGCAGCGCAGCTACGAGCCATCGTGCCCACGTCCGCCCGGGGCCGTGTGCCCACATTTTGCAGAGCGCACACCCGGAAGTGGAGTTTCTGGGTCAAAGAAGAGCACTGTTTGGAGGTTGTAAAGCAAGGCTTTCTTTTCTAGATTTCATGAGTCATCCCGGCTGACTGTGAGGGCTGAGACGGGATTTGGGGTGAGTGGTGAAGGGACAAGGGGGGGCAGGGACCCACGGCAGGAGCGGGGTGGAGGGATGGGGAGCCAGTGGGAGCTGGTCACATGGTCGGAAGAGGGGCGCCCATGCCAAGCACTAGCCCTGCCTTCCCTCCTGGGGGACCCTCCCCTCCCGTCCCCTGCCCCTGGAGCCCCCATCCCGGCCGACGGTGCTGGGGAGTTCTGTCTGGAAGCTTTCTCGGTCCGCCTTCCAGGAGAATCTACCCGGAAGTTGTCAAAAATCCCAAGGGAATCCTGGTGCAGCTGGTCTGGATGCAGCTCAGGCACCAGGGGCTTTTAGAGACTCTCCGGGAGGTTCTGCTGGGAGCCCGAACAAAGGTCTGTGGGCCTCGCGCAGTGCGGCCGTCGGCCTTCTCCGCTGGGCGGTTCATCTCCAAGAACCCAACTGCACAGCGAGACCACCCGCCCGCCGGCAAACCTTGCGCAAGCAGCGCTCTCTGTGAAACTGGGGGTGCGGGCCAGTGTAGGCCAAACGGACCCCACTGGAAGGATATCGGGCAGCTCTCAGAACCTGCCGGCCCCGGGCTGGGGAAGGAGCTCAGCCTCAGCCGCGCTCCCCGTGGGTACTTGCTCTGCCATTGCGGCCTGCTCAGCGGCCCTGGGCCCTGGCGCTGACGCTGGCTCTGCTGGGGCCACCGTGAATTGCTCCTGGCTCAGCTGGACCTGGGCAGGCTGCGCTGGAAGCCCTCGAAGGAGGAAGGTGTTGAGGGGCTGGGCAGGCACGACGACAGCCTCACCCCTCTCCCCTTCCCACACATGTCCCAGGGGCCCCGGTGGAGCGGGAGGAGGCGGTGAGCACCCGCACCTGTTCCGGAAGGGGCCAGGCCACCGACTCCCCACCATAGACTGTTCTAGTCTCCGCTCCTGTGGCCCAGGTCTGCAGCCAGCCCTAGAGCCCAGAGGACCCATGTGAGCTCTCGGCAGGATGGAGACTGACCTGCTGATGGCCTCAGCCCCTCACCCAGACTGTCCTCCTCACTGAACGTCAGAGCTTGGGTTCTGCGCCTAGGTTGTAGGATGTGGGACGTTATAGGGGTTGAGGTCAGGGGCCAAGGCAGGATTTGGGACAGCTCTTCTCACCAGCATGGTGACCCTTACCAGCCGGTTTGGACAGTGTCCCCTCTTGCTGTGGTCAGTGTAGGCGTGTTCTGGCTGGGATGACAGTCCCTCAGTGAGCTTGCTTTGAGGTCATTCAGGATAGAGCATGTTTCCTTCGGCCCCCCCCACCCCCTGGGCCACCCAGGAGGTGGATGGGACATGCCAGGCCCCCAGTGGGTCCCCAGCAAACCCCCTGGGAGCCCCTGGGAGCTGCCAACCTCTGGGGTCTCTGGGAGGAGAGCATCGGGCAGGCGGGCCTGTGGGGGGCTGCTGAGGGGCAGCTTCCCCTCCCCCCACCCTCTCCCCCCACTGGGTGACCCCCTCCTGCTTTCCCCCACCTCTCTTCCCTCCCCCTTGCTTTCAGGCTCAGGTGCTGGGAGCAAATCTCGGACTCCATGGAAACCACAGAGGAGGTTGGAAACCCGGAAGCAGGAGGGGCTGAGCGCCGTTTTGCAAATCCTGGGGAAGGGGAGGGGGCTACTCCTTTTCTCTTTTCTCGATGAGCAAAGGCCTAAAATACCATTTTCTTCCTCACCGGCGGCCACCCCACCAAAGTCTTGGTCCCCATGTCTCTCCAGGGCTGTGGAAATGAGGCAGGAGGAGCTGTCAGGCCCTGGGGCAGGGGAGGGGGAGAGGCAGGGGGGCTAGGGGTCAGAGTAGTGGTCGGTGTGGTTGATGTGGGGGTCAGGGGTCAGGCGTAGGCGTTGGGGGAGCCGGGGTCGAGTGTGTGGGCTCTAGGGCTGGGAGGTGGAGGTGGGAAGATGGGTGCATAGCACAGAGAGGTAGGGTGTGGGGGTGGCTGGGGTGGGCAGGCGGGGTGGGGGTGCGTGTGCAGGTCAGGACTCTCATCAGCTGGGGAGCCCCCCTCCCCTCAGGCCCCAGCTAGCCCCTGGCACCAGCCCGGGAGAGCTCTGTGACCCATATGAATAACAACCGGGCCTTTTCCTTCAAAACACAAACCAAACCGACTCCCCTCCCGGGACAGTCTGACGTGTACTCTGGAGCTGGGAGCTGGGAAGGACAGCAGCAGAGACGGGCCAGGGTGGCGGTGAGGTGGGGGTGTCTGGGGGCAGCTCCCCTCCATGCAAACAAGCCCCCCAGAGATCGCAAAGGGGGCCCCACGGGCCGAGGAGCATTGTTGAGACAGATTTTCTTTCTAAAAGTCGTTTTATTTATTCTTAATGACACAAATGCATGAATATATTCTCCTTAGGAAGAAAAAAACCCAGACCATTCTGTGAAGTTAGAGCCCCTCCAGGCTCTCTCTTAGTAGCCGGCCCCTCTCCCTGAGACCACCGCCTGGGTTTATTTCCTTCCAGGCCTTTTAAGTGCTTTTACACCCATAAACACGTGTCTGCAGAGAATTCATAGAACGGTTTCTTGTTTCGTGGGTTGTGTGAACCAGCACGGTGTGATCCAGCACGCGCCGTCCTCCCGCTTCTCACGCACAACGTGCTGTTGAGACGTCCCTGAGTTGACACCTACAGGTGGGACATTCCTTTGAACTGGTGTCCCAGCGCGTGAGTAGACAAGAATTCACTTATCAAGAAACACTCACGTTGCTTCCAATTTTTCGCTATCTCGAACAACGCTGCAATGAGCCTTCTGGTTTATGTCTCCTGGCGCTCACGAGGCGGAGTTTCCTGAGGGGAGATTGTGAGCATTGCAATTACAGGGTCAGAAGCCTTCGTTTTCAGTTTTCTTGGTTTTGACAGGTGTGTCCGGAGTGCCCTCCGAAGTGGCTGTTCCGATTTATCTCCCCACAGCCGTACGACATTTGGTCTTGGCAAGCTTTTGCTCGGTGCTGGTCTGGGGTGGGAGTGGTGGGCTCCTGGGCTCTCTGGCCAGTGGGGGGTCTCACAGGTCCCCTGGCCAGGCCAGTGAGCTTTCCTGCATGGGCTGTGGGAAGGACAGGTGGCCACAGGGGACACAGTCTGTGGGTGCTTTCATGAAGAGCTGAAAGCATCCTTCTTAAAAGGACACCCTGAGTGGGGTCCCCAAAAGGAACAGTTGTGAATGCCAGCAGAGACCCACTGTCCAGCCAGAGACACTGAGTGACTTGGACCTGGGCAGAGAACGGTCCATCTCCCCAGTGAGTTTCTCTCCGGGTCACAAGCTGCACAACCAAATCCCCCTACTTGGGGACTTTGTACTCATACTATTCAAATTAGAAATTTCGTCCCATTTTTATCAAGAACTTGAAATGGGTAATAAAGTTACACCAGTGAACAGCCCAACACAACGTGGAAAATGTAATAAAAGGTGAGAGCAATAAAAGGTGGAACTTCCACCACTCTGCACCGATACGGCTTGTGAGAAATAAAAGTAATTATCACCTGCCCAACCTGGCCAGCCCGTTCTGCGCGCATGGAAGAAAGCCATTCCAGAACTTTATTTCCTATATTGAATGTCGATAATTGGATGTATTTATAAGTCTCCCTGGAAGAAAACAGCTTGTGATTTCAAGATGAGAAAACAGTCTTCCAAACAGTGAAAAACAATATAGTCCCCATTTTCACACACACAGAAAGAGCTTGTTTCCTTCAAGGGTTTTCAGGTGCTGTTGGAATGATTTGCCACTCCGAAGCTGCCGGTCCATTTCTCATCTTGAATTGCCTCGTAGACCCGGGCAGAGCACTCAGCAGGGACCACTTCATCGGAGGCAGTGACAGGGGCTTTCTTGGGAAGTCTCCGCGGCTCTGCCCACCTCTTTCCTGCAGGCAGATGGACGTCCAGGTGGGCCGGGCCAGGGGAGGAGGGGCAGGAGGATTGGAGGGTGAGGTGGGTCCTCTGAGGGGCTGACAGATGGTGGTGACCGCTGGGGTGTGGCCTTGGAGGGAGGAGTGGGAGAGGGGTGGCTATCACCAGGGACCCCGGAAAGGGAGAAGGCTGGGATCTGCCAGCTCCAGGATGGAGACAACCTCCTGGGTACCTCGCGTGTGCATTACGATCCTTCCTTCCCCACTTGCGGGGAGGCTGGGTTGGAACATGCTGCTCTACCCCTTGTCACCCCCATGCCCCACCCCCTTTTTCTTTCTTTTCATTGCACTTGGTGCTGGTTTTCTGCACCCAGTTTTCTCAGCAAAAACAAACAACCACAAAACCCAAATGCCATCCTGTGTGGGGTTCTACCATCTTAGGCTGATGGCCCCACGAGGCTGGTACGGATCCTCGTGCTGGCTCTTCCCAGTTCTCTTCCCCGACCCTCCTGAGCTCCTGCCTGAGGGATGGGCATGGACCCACTGCTCCCTGCTCAAAATCCCTCAGCGACCCCCCCCACCCCCGCTAGCAAGGAGAAGTAGCAGCAGCCCTGCTCTGCACCCTCCCAGGTGGTGGGCTTCAGGGACGATGTGGAGGCTCCTCTTCTTCCTCCTGCCGCCCACCCCCTCCCTGCCCATCCAAAGTTCCTCCAGGACAGGAGCTGGGCTCCTAGCCCTCATAGCATGGGTGACAGCTCAGCAGCTGTGGCAGAGCCAGTGTTCAGGCCACCTCAAGCGCGGTCCCATGGGGACTTCTGGCAGAGCAGCGTCCTCGATAACACTGTGGAAGACGGATGGGCCCACGCCGCGGGTCTTCCAGGGGACACCCTGCGTGGCCCCAAGGTGGTTCAGGAGTCAGAGCCTGGCAGGTCACCATGTCTGGGCCTGCCAACTCCAGGCAGCCAGCCTGCAGCAGCGTCCTCAGTGGAGGGTAGACTGAGGCAGGTGGGCAGAGCAGGGAAACCTGGCCAGACACAGTGTCCCAGGGATGAAGGCGTAGTCTTCCCAGGCTGGAGCTTCCTGTGCAGGTCTCTGGCTGGGGGAACGGGGCAGGGGGGCACTTCTGGTGAGTACGATGCTCTGGTGCCCCAGCTGACTGGGTACAGGCACCTCCCAGCCACCTGTAGGGCATTACTACCGGGAGACGGTTTCCACCAAGGGACTGCGACCTCCGAGGCAATGCCGGTCGAGGCCTGAGCTCGCCGCCCGGGGCGCTCTCCTGCAGCTGATTTACACACTCTCACTGCGACTCTCGACTCTCTAAATCAATCTTCCTCCAATTGCCTCCTGGCTCCCAGCGGCGTCCTGGGCCTGCCCTGCGTGAGTAACTCTGCCAGCTGCTCCCGCACCCTGGGCAGCTTCGCCTAGAGCCCCTGCTAGAGCCTCTGACGGGGAGGGGCACTGGTGGGGGGCAGCCCGCTGTGCCAGACTTACAGAACTGCTGGCAGGGCAGGCCTGGCTGGGCAGTAGTCGTGGGCAATGTCTCTATTACTGCCCACGAACCAGCGCGCTCCACTCGATTGGTGGGTGCCTTCCCCCACTACTATTTTGTGAATGTTTAGGATAATTACTTCTTTTTCATATTAATAAACACTCTGAGCTGGCAGTTGGCTTAACTTCGGCATATTTTATTGCCAAAAGAAATGGTGGAAGCAGGTACAGTTAGCTGGGGGACAGGTTTTCCTTCCACAAAGGAGCATGAAAAGCTCACTCTGTTCAGCCTTTGTTATGTTTTAAAAGTGTCCCTTGTTAGGGATTTTGAGTGTCTTCAGCTGAAGGCGGAGCTACTGCTTAAGAGGGGTCCAAGATCTCAGGGCCCCTGGCTGGGCCAGGCAGGGGGGTGTGGCCCCTCGTGCCCCCGCTCTCCTCCCTGGAAACTGGCAAGAGGTGTGGAGAGACCCTCTTGGGTCTTGTCTTCATGTCAGGGACCCCTGAGAAGCGCCTGTGCGTAGAGGGAAGGGGTAGAAGGGAGGAGGCCCCCCTTTTCCAACATCTCTCCCCCGCCTTAGCAGGGTCCAGGGGTGGGAAGGGCTGTCTGGGCTGTCACCTTCCTCCTGACAGCTTCGGCTTCCCTGGCTGTGCCATGGGCTAAAGGTGCCGGCAGGTTCGAGCATGAAATCCTGCAGGAGCTCTGTGACACCAGTGGCCCCATTAACTCCCTTGTGACAGAGGAGAACAGCAGGGACAGCACTGGGATTCCACGCAGCCATGCCATGTGCCTTCACCCCACCCCCACCCCGCTGTGTCTGGCTCCACTCCTCCTCTTCAAGGGGCCTGCCCTGCTCCCTGCTTTGTGGGGACGGACAGCAGCTCTTCTCCAGTTGCCCCTGGTTCCCACCAGCCTGGCCGTCATGACCCACAACCTTGTCTCAACAAAGAAACAAGAAGTATCCCCCAACCCAAGCCCTTTGACCAGAAGCCACTTCCAGCTGTGGGACAGCTGTGGGACAGCTGTGGGCTGTGGTCAGGAGCCCCATGGGAATGTGCTGGGCCCTAACTCTTGTCACCCCTTTGTGTGGCCCAGGATGCCAGGACCCCCTATTCCCGCCAGCCCTAGACCCCCTTCCCTTGCAGAGTCAGCGTGGCTCACTCCTCAGGGGTGCGACTGCATGAGCCTGGCCCCTGTGTGAGCTCTGGCATGTTATCCACCTCCCTGGGCCTCCGTGTCCTTGTCTGTAAAATGGCATTAGGGACAGTCTCTGCCCTACAGGGCTGCTGTGAGGTTTCTATGTGCTAACGTTTGCCAAGCATTCACTTATGGGCATTATGGTGCCCATAAGTGCCCAGTACCTGTTGGCGGTGGGGAGGGCAGTCTATGTGTCCTGATCTCCCCCACTCACTTCTCCGTAGGACTCTGCGCCCAACACCAGTGCCCGGCTGGGCAGCGGGGCAAGCCCTCTGGTAGACTCTCCCTCCTGAACCCCTCTCCACTGTGCACGCTCCTCCCCGGCCCCCTCCCTGTCCTCCCTCCAGGTTCTTCTCCATTCTGCCTTGGAGGGAACTTGGAAAAGGTCCTGCCTAACTCAGCCACCCTGATTGAAGGCCCTACAGGGGCCGCCCTCTCTCCCCACACTCCCTCTCCAGGGCCTGAACCTTTGGTTCCTCCTATGGTCCCAGCCTTTGTTCCAGCCCTTTCTCTTCTTCAGCAACAGTGGTCACCTCTGCCCCACCCTGGCCTGGGTCAGTATCCTCCCCACCCTCCTCCAGTTCTGAGTTCTCCCCAGGCGGGCTGGGCCTCCAGCTCCAGGGCTGAACCAGAACCAACGGCCACTGCTGCAGACACGCACGCCCGCCCCGGAAAGGCCCCGGATGCTGCCCCCGCCCCACCCGCACCGCAGCCCGAGGCCCCCGCGTGGGTCCCCGCTCCTCCCCACGGCTCCGCCCCACCCGTCCTGCTGGACCCGGCGCTGGAAGGGGCGGGGCAGGAATCCCGGCCCGCCCCCGGCCCCGCCCCTGCCCCGCCCCCGGCCCGTGTGGGTACCCGGCCCGGCTCAGCTGACGCCGCAGTTCACGTGACCCTCGCGCCGGGCGAACATGGCGGCGGCCGCCGGGTGAGTGCTGCTCCTGTCCCCGGCGTCCTCCGGCGCACAGAGAGCGGCCCTGGGCGTCCCGGCGGACGGCAGGTGACAGCCCCCAGCCGGGCCGCGGGGCGCCGGCTCTTAGCTCCGAGCGGATCAGCGCTGGAGTCCGCGGCTCCTGTCCACCCGCCCGCTGCCCGCTGGCCTGGGGGCCACCGTGGTGCTCGGGCCCCACCCACGCGCGTGCGCGGCCGAGGTGGGGGATCGGGTGGACACGCGTGTTCACTGCCATGATCCTCAGATGGGAAGGCGGCATTGCAGGGGCTCCAGGCATCGGGCGCTTCCCAGAGGAGGCGGTGTTTGAGGGGGGCTTGGAATCCTTATTTCCCCTAAGGGCGCTTCTCACTTCATTCGGGGCCCTGATGTCACCTTCTCAGAGAATCCTTTCCTAACCCCCATGACACTTTTTGTAGTCCTTATTTCCAGCCGATAAACTCTGTGGAGCATTCGTACTTGTTGATCGTCTTCTCTGCGTGTAGAATGCTAGGGCGGGCCCTTCTCTGGTTCACCCTGGGCCTCACTGCCCCAGTGCCTTGCACACAGTAGGCACTCCGTCCATCTGGCCCAATGGAAGAAGGGCGAGTGGTCCTAGTGGGAGGAAGTGTGGGCAGATGGGCTCACTGGAGCGTTGGGGAGAATGTCCCAGATGAGGGAGCATCTGAGCAAAGGTTGAGAGTTCAGAGTGTTTTGGGGACAGAGAGTAAGGCAGGTGCCAAGGCTACAGGGCGTGGTACCTCAGGTGGCCTCTCCAGACTTTGTCCTGTCCCCTGGGCTATGTGTGAGTTCAGTGGGGGGGGGGGTAGGCTTGGCGGTGCCGTGGGCTGGGAGAGGCAGGGGTTGGAGGCGCAGTGCCCCGCGTGCCAGGTTGGGAACTGAGATCGGAATGGGGGAACTAGTGGACCGAATGCATCTCTCTTTTTGGGAGGCGGAGAGAATGGCAACAGAAAGTGGTTCTCAGTTGGTCCCCAAGATTGGGGGGACTTAGAACATATAAATCAGACATTTAGTGGGCACCTGCTATAGTCCAGGAATGCAGGAATGGCACCGGGCCCACCTTAGGTGCTCAAAGGCCGCTGGGACAGACAGACACATGGGACTCTTGTCACCCATCTGTGTCTGGTCTTGGTATGTGCAAAGGAGGGGCATGGACTCTGGGGCTTGGGGGAGAGTGTGGGAAGGCATCAGTCCGTGGATGATTTTTGTGCTAGTCCTTAAGCAATGAGACACCCTTCAGGTAGAGAACTGTGCATATAGAGATGGGTATCAGGGAACTCAGGGTCAGAGCCTTGAACCCAGCAGGTGACCCTCTTAAAGAGCAGAGTGAGCAGGCTGGTGCCCACCTGTGGGTATGCTGTATGTCTGGGTGGGGCAGGTGGTCACAGGGAGTTCCAGGGGCTGCTGCTGTCCTGAAGATACCGAGGAGCCCAGCTGGTGACTGGACAGAGGACTCTTCTAGCAGAGCTGATTTTTCTGGGCCACTGTGCAGGGTGGATGGGGTGGGTAAAACAGGTTTTAGAGAGGTGTGCTGTCGGAAGGGTGCAAGGAGCTTCCAGAACTTGACAGGGCCTCCTTGAGAAGAGCTATCCCAGGCTGGTGTGGAGCTGCCCTGTGGACACTTTGAGTCTGAAGTCGAGCCTAGCGCCTTCCTTAAGGGAAGGAGGATTGAATGTATTTCCAGCAAATCCTGGCTTCCGACTTTACTCACAGGACAGGTCAGAGTGTCAGGCATAATGAGGCATCACACCAGCAAGTCACGGCCATGGGCTCGTTGGGAGTTGGATTTGGTTGCCTACAGATTCCTACCAGACTCTTGCACAGGGGAGGCCCATGAAAGTTCCAGGGGACTGGGGTATGCCCCATATGATTTGGGGAGCAGTGGAAGCCCTAAGCTAGCATCTCAGATTCAGTGAGAAACTCAAGATGCTCCTCTGGGGAGTGTTTCAGGGTTGATCCTGCTCTGCCCTGCCAGGCTGTGCATGGACTTCAGGTTGAGACGGTGTCTGCTGTGAGGTCACCTCCCGTACCCCATGGAGAGGGCCCCCCCATGGAGAGAAGCCCTGTCTTCTCCTTGGCTCCAGCCAGACCTGTCTGCATCTGCCCCCGAGCCCCCACGTGGCTTTTTCCATTCTCCTCTTCCCTTGCCTACTTACCTGCTGGCCCTGGAATGCCCTTCTCCTCTGACATGATTGTTCCCATGCTTGCAAGCCCAGCCCAGATGTTTCCTTCTCCCAGAAGTTCCTGATCTCCCAGTCAGGGCTTCCTTCTCAGAACACCAGAGAATCCTAGTTTCCCCCCTGGGGAAACAGACACTTGTCCACGACTGCCCATTGTGCTTGGGTGAGGGGCTGCTTCCTGCCCATTGTGCTTGGGTGAGGGGCTGCTTTCTGCCCATTGTGCTTGGGTGAGGGGCTGCTTCCTGCCCATTGTGCTTGGGTGAGGGGCTGTTTCCCTTCACGCCTCTCCTGGCATCCTGGGAGCCCAGGGAGCACTTCAGTTTGTGTCCCCAGGGCAGTCTGTGGCGTCCCTGTGATTGGTGCTTAGTAAATGAAAGGGGGATTTATTCTAAATTAGTCCTGCTTTCCTGGGAGACTCTCAGTGCTTGAGGAAAGGAATTGTGATTGGGAGGGGGGACAGAATTCTGAGGAGTAGGCTGAAGAAATATCTTCAACTGAGTGGCTCCCAGGAGTGTTGCAGAGCCAGCAAGAAGCAGCAGGTGAGCTGGCCTGGGTGTGCCCCTCTTGGGTCATAGGTCACGCTGGAGTCAGCATTATTCTGGAGGGAAGATGTCTGGAGGAGGCATGTTCTGGGCCAAAAGCCCATGTTCACCCTGATGTGAGTCTTGTGCTCCTGGTGCAGGGGCCTCGGGCTGACCCTGGGGCCGGGGTAGGGTGGGTGGGGGGAGGGGGCTGGCCACTGAGCGCACCTTTGCCTCATAGCTCTTCCCAGGTCCTGACTGCATACAGCCTTCTCGTCCCCACGTGTGCTTGGCCTCCTGACCCTCCTCAGGAGCAAGAGAGGCGGGGTGGCGGATGCTGAGCAGCTGTCTCAAGGCCCTCTCCAGCTGTGGTGACCCAGTGGTTGGGGATCCTGGCCCGGGGGTCCTGGCCCCGTGCTGGAGGCAGGGGTGAGGGGGGAGGCTGTCCTTGGCTGGCCTCTCTTGCCAGGAGCTTAGCAGCACGGCCCCATCCAGAAGTGGCTCCACACTCTGGAGCAGGAATCTTGTCTTTGTCTATGCCGTGGACCCCACGGGCGTCGGTGAAACGTAGGCACTATTCTCAGCGTAATGTTTTCAAATCCATGGGACAGATACAGAAGATTGCAAAGACAACCGATTACATGGAAATACAGTTACCAAAATGTTTAATAAATTTGTGATACAGTCGTATATGCATCTTTATTAATGCACTAAGTAATAAAAGCTAGCAGATCTACTAACTGCCTTAATTGTGAAGTAGTGATGAGCAAAAGTGACATTTGAGATACTGCAACAGCAATAATGTGATATGGAAATACCTTTGACTCTTGTTGGTGACAGGTTCACATGCCCTGCGAATGCTGAGTGGTTAGTTGCTTACGTTAATAATTGAAGAAAATGTAGATTTGAATTAGAGGTTAGAGAAAATACAGGCGTAACTTCTTCTCATCCAAGTAGTTGAGCCCCTGAATTCTGTGCATGAATCCCCAGGGGTCCGTGGGCCTAGGGAGAGCCCTGCAGGTGGCCATTGAGGAGAAAGGAGAGGGTGGCTCAGCATGGATATGGGGACACAGGTTGGGTGGACAGGGACATGTTGCAGGGATAGTGGCGTCACGCCCTTTCGGGGGGCTAGTCCCATTCTTGGTCACTCTGTTCTTGGCCCTGGGCTGCTGACTGGGCCTCAGTGGTTGCCTGGGGGAGGGCTGGCGCTGGGGGCCAGAGGCTTGTTCTGTGGGTCTCCTCGAGGCCTGGAGCTGCTCGACCCCCAGCCCCTGCTGTTCCTCCCCCAGCATTGCCCGCGCCCTCATCTGCCTGCAGTAGAACATGCCTTATTTGCCCTGGGCCTTGAGGGTGACATGGCTTCTGCCTTTAAAATTCCCGGTGCCAGTTAACAAAAGCTCTAGCAGAAACCAGTTGGACATGTTTTATTGGTGCTGCTTTTGCTGAATTTGCAGGAAGAAGTCATCCCCGTTGGCTCTGGGCCTGACAGCCTCTCTGGGGCTTTGGTTTATGCCGTTAGAAATCAAAGGGCATGTCTCTATAAACCTTGATTCTGGGGCTGTCATGCAGTAATAAATGACTGTAGTGAGTCGCCCTGCCTGGCGGCTCCCGCAGAGCTGCCCTTCTCATGCCGGAGCCCAGGACAGAGTGGGTTCTGTCTGGCGGAGCCCCAGAGAGGAGGACGAATTGTGGTAGAATTTCTTCACAGGTGCAGCTGATGGCTCAAGGAGTGGGTGGCTTATCAGGTTTTCTGTCTTGATCTGAGCAGCCTGGCCCTGGGGCTAGGAGACCGCAGTCTGGGCGCCCTGGGAGAGTTAGGCCTCTCAGAAGGTTCTGGAGGAGAGGAGGCCGAGCCCTTTTGAGAGCTGTACAGGTGGGGAGGGCAGCCAGGCAGAGGGAGAGGGGAGCAGGGGCCAGTGTGGGCAGGGCTGGGTGCTGCAGGCCAGTGGCCCAGGATGGGCATTTTCAGCGAGTTCTGCTGTTGGGTGACTGGCCGAGGCCCCCTGCAGCAGTGTCCTTGCTGCCATGCTGTTGGGGAGGCTGTACAGGCGACTTTCACCCCATGCCCTCCCCCCATGCAGGGAAAGGGTGTGGGCGGCCGTGGCGGGACCCCCATGCGGGGGTGCTGTGGCTGCACTTTCAGTTCCCGATGGTGTGCCAGCTGGGACGCAGTGTTGTTTACAAGCTGTCACCGAGTTCCCTCTACCCTTTTATCCTTGTGGCTGAGCAAAGCAGAAAAGCGTCCCTGACTCGGAGGAAGCCCTGGCTGCTGGTGACCACCCAGCCGCCGTCTACCCTTCCGGCAGGGGAGGAGGGGCACGTGCGGGAGGGGAGCTCTCGTCCCGTCAGCACGTGTGGGGTGTTTCCGGCCCCTCCACCCTTCCTGGCCAGGCTGGGGCCTGGGCTCTGCTTCCTGCCCTGCGGGGCTGATGCGGCACCCTCTGGTCTGCACAGCTGTGTGCGTGGCCCCTGTGACAGCTGTGGCAGGCGCTCATCCAGCAGATGTTCACTGAGCACTTGCTGCGTCTCAGGCAGGGGGCTAGGGACAGCAGGGACCAGCCAGACCTGGAGCTCCGTCTCACGGAGTCCACACGGGGCGGGGACTGCAAACACTAACAAGCACCTGCGCACTTAGGTTAGAGGGGACTGAGTGTTGCACTCGGGACCCGGCCCCAAGCCAGGAGTTCACTTGAGCAGCCACGGAATAGTTTAACACAGGGACGATTTGTGACCTGTGGGCAGGTTAAGGGGACCTGGGAAGGAAGAGGAGGGGAGCCGGTCAAAACCCAGTGAGGGCTGTGCTGTGGGACAGGGCGGTCTGGCCGGAGCTGTGGCCCTGGGTGGAGGGAGCCAGGGGAGTGGATTCTCTGTCCCCTCCCTCTCCTCCTGCCCCCCAATCTCTGGGCCTCCCGTTGGCTAAGCCCACCTGGAGGCCTGAGGCAGGGGTCGCGCTGTGGAGGTCGGGGGTCGGGCAGGCCAGCCCTGGGCACAGAACAGGGTGGGTGGATCCGCAGGGCAAGCGGGTAAACCCACGGCCAGTGCTAATGAGGGGTGGGCGGGTCTGGGAGGCTCAAGTCCAAAGAGGGAAGCGAGGAAAGACCACCCTGAGTGGTGGCATCGGAGCCAGGTTGTGCAGGAGGTGTCTCTGCTCCTGTGCCCCCGGTGTGAGGGTCCCATGAGAGGTGAGTGGGAGGGACCCCAGGCCTCTTCACCCCCCAGGCAAAGCCCCAGCTCTGCGCCGTCCCTGCCCTCCTCAACCTCCATGCCCACCTGTTTCCCCTGGCTGGAGAGCACGGGGGGCTCCCTCCTGCCACCCTGGCCCCACGCTCTCTCCACACTTGCTTCCAGCTGCTTCCTGGGACCGCCCTTGCCGTCTCTGTTCGTTCCTTCCTTCAGCCCCTGCCCTGTGGAGCTTACGCTTTACCTGGAGGGACCACAGGCCGATAAGTTAGAGCGATGAGTGCTTTAGAGAGCGGTTAAGGGGCCCAGGGCGTGAGGCTTGGATGGGCTGACTGGGAAAGCTGCCCTTGGAAGGGGCCACTTCTGCAGAGGCCAGATGAAGTGAGCAGGTGGGCCGAGTGTGGGCACCTGCCAGAGGCGCAGTCCCTGCAGGGCACGCGGTGGAGGTCGGAATGTTCTGGGGAGTTCTGGGGCGGCTGGAGTGTTTAGGGGAGAGAGAGGGATGTGTTGCGGCGGAGGGCGCAGGGGTGAGGTGGGCCCGGATCCCTCTTTGCACTGGGTGTCCTTGGGCACCAGGAGGCCAGGGGGAGGGCTTGAGCAGGCGCCTGCTGGGACGGCGTTTCCAGAGTGATCGCTGGGCTGGGCTGCGGGGAGCTGGCACAAAGAGAACAGTTGAGAGTTGCCTGCAGATGTCCAGGCAGACGTGGGGATGCCCACGCTGGGAGGTGGCCCTGGGGACGGGCATGTGCGTCAGTGGAGTGGCATGAGAGAGGAGACAGAGATGGCCTGGGCAGCGTCAGGACAGCGGGGCCTTTCTGTGCGGGGGAGGCTGGGGCGGAGCAGGTTTTGGGTCTGAGTGGGGCCCACTGAGCTGGGGTGGCTGCATCTGAGGGCAGGATCCGGTGGCCAGTGGGATCTGTGAACTGGAGGGGGATGTCATGGCCTCGGGGTACAGCTGGTACTGAGAGCCGGGGGACGGGGCCGGCTCAGCTGTGCTGATGGAGGGAGCCCGGCTGGGAGAGAGGTCCCAGGACCCAGCTGAGCTGGGGCTCCAGCAGGAAGGTTGAGCCAGCCGTGGGGAGGCTGGCCGTGGGGGGACTGGGGGCGCAGGCGCTGGGCTGGGTTTCAGCAGACGCAGTAGCCCCCAGTGTCACGGGCACTGAGCGGCCCGGCAGGGACTGGGAGCCCACTGCAGATCCCGGAGCGTGGGGTCACCGTGGCCTGGCGGGCTGGGGGTGGGGTGGGGTGTGGAGCCTGCTGGGGGTAGACTGAGGGGAGCATGGGGGGCTGTGGGGTTGAGTGACTCTTTAGAGGACATTTACTGCAGAAGGGACAAAGACGTAGACTGCTGAGGACACGGGGGTTGGAGAAGCGTTTTTCTTTTAAAGATGGGTGGGGTCACTCCGTGTCCAGATGCAGAGAATGAACCTGTAGAGGAGAATTGATGCAGAACAGGTGTGGGGCGAAGAGGAGCGGCCTCAGGTGGGAGCACCTGTGGGCAGGGCCCAGAGGCCCGTGGGGCTCTGAGTGCCGGCAGGTGAGCTGTGTTCTCTGTGAGCTGGGAAGCCTGCAAGTCCCCCTGCCCCGCCGGGAGCCGGCAGCAGCTCTGTCCCTTGCCGGCCCCTCTGCCTGCCTGGGTCGAGGGCCGCTGCCCACAGGTGCGTCTCCCCACGGGTCCCTCTCGGTCACCTGGCAGGTACTCACTGGACTGGGCTCAGGGTGCCCTGCATGGGCGTGGGACACCCGAGTTGGGCTGTGGGGTGGCGGCAGATGCGGGGTGCATGGGCGGGAGCCGTGTTCCTCACCGGCCCTGCGGACGGTCAGCTCCGTGAGGCAGGAGTCGAGCGTGTTTCCACACCGCTGCCCGCGTTCCCTCCCGGCCTCACCTGCCCGCCAGCGACCCACACCCAGCTGTCCCTTCTCCCCAGCGTGGGCCGGGAGCGCAGGGTCGGCGTGGGCATGTGTGGCCGACAAGCCCCTGTGGTCCTCAGGAGCCCCGGGGAGGGGCTGTGTCTGGGTCACAGCAGGTTGAGCTTGGGCTTGCCACGTGCTAATGACGGGGTCTCCCAGCAGGCTCGGCCCTCCGCTGGGGTCCACGCTTGGAGGGGCTGACGGAGGCCCGTGTGTGCTCGTGTCCTTGCAGACCCGCGTTCTGGCTGGGGAACGAAACCCTGAAGGTGCCGCTGGCGCTCTTCGCCCTGAACAGGCAGCGCCTGTGCGAGCGGCTGCGGAAGAGCCCTGCGGTGCAGGCCGGCTCCGTCGTGGTCCTGCAGGGCGGAGAGGACGCCCAGCGCTACTGCACTGACACCGGGATCCTCTTCCGCCAGGTGAGCCCGCCCCTTGGCCTCCACACCTCCAGCGTGCCGCGGGCCCCTGCGGGTTGGCGTTAGAAACCCATCTTCTGACGACGAGTCTAGTTCCTTTCCTCTCCACTGCCACGCCCAGGGCTGGGGCCCGACCACGGTGGGGACTCCAGAACCTCCCTGCGGGCAGGTAGGGCCTGGGGGCACGGCCTTCGGGCGTCTAGGTCAGCGGGGAGCTGAGCGTGGAGGGGAGGTTCGCGGCACGGCCTCCCCAGGTCTGCCCCGGCGGGGCACGGACGGGCTGCTGAGTGTTTTCGACCAAAAGCACCTCCCGCCTGCGGGGTCCCGTCCCCTGCGCCACGGTTCTCGCAGCCACGAGCCTGCAGTCCCTGGCTGCCGGAGACGGAGGGGTCTAAATAAGCCTCTTCTGACTAGTCCTGGTGCTTCTCGAGGTTTAAATATTCTGTGGTTTAAAAACCGATTTCCTAAATTCAGCTGTTGGCTCCCCTGCTGATGTTCTGCGCGGCTAATTTTAGCAGAGATCCTCCTCCACTTCATACCTTCGTGACGTTATTTTAGCTCACTGTTTATTGCTAAACACCGAAGCCGTCAGCTGCCCCGGGGGTGGGAGAGGGAAGTAAGACGTCCACGTGGAGGAATCCATTGCGGCGCAGGGATCCGGCCTGGGCGTCGGAACTCGGGGGGTGCCCTCCCTGCCTGCCACGGCGGGCGGCGTGGGGCAGGGCCGAGTGGGGCCCGTGGTGCTGCTGGGCCCCGGGGTGCCCTGTCCGGGGAGCTGGGCGTGGCCAGCGAGGTGGGGACGCGGGTGGGTGCCTGTGTGAAACCCGCATCATCAGAGAGAACTCAAAGCACGGCCGGAGGAGCCCCCAGGCTGCGCCCTGCCAGACCACGGGGGATGAGAGGGGAGAGGGGTGGGCTCAGCGGGAGTCGGGAGCGGGTGCCGAGGGAGAGGGCTGTGTGGGGCTGGGGCCAGTTTCCAAGAGAAGGTGGCCCCAGCTGGCTCTCCGGGTGCCGGGGAGCAGGTGCTCGGAGAGCTGCCTTCCTCCCTCCTGGTGCCTCAGGGTCCCCTGGGTAACGAGGCCCCTCGTTCCCGCCGCAGGAGTCCTTCTTCCACTGGGCATTCGGCGTCACCGAGCCAGGCTGCTACGGAGTCATCAGCGTGGACACCGGGAAGTCGACCTTGTTCGTGCCCAGGCTTCCTGCCAGCCACGCCACGTGGATGGGAAAGTAAGCAGCAGTCGGGGCAAGTCTCTGTGGCTCACCACGGGCTGGCGGCGGGTAGGGTGGGGGCAACGCAGGGCTGGGCCCGTGGGTGACGAGGAGGGGAGGAGTGGCAGGGGTGGGGGGCGGTGGTCCCAGCCCCTCTGTGCCAGCACCCAGCACCCCTGGCTGGGGAGGGCGTCAGAGCCGGAGCTACAGACTGGTGGGCCTTGTTTGGAGGTGTGGTTTGTTCATCTGCAAATTCTGGGTTCCAGGCTTTGTTAAGATGCCAGCGGCTTTGGCCCCAGTGGGCGCGGTGTGGGCCTGCACGTGCCCGCGTGTGGTGGGTTCGGGTCGGGGATCCCCTTGCTGAGGTGCAGGGTGTTATTCGATGCCGGCCTCTGCACACAGGTGGGCTCTCTGCCAGCTCTGTGGGGCGCGGTGGGGTCCCTGGCTGCCGAGTGCCTCCCCACCCTCTGTGGTACCTGCCGCTCCGGGGGTCCCCCCGGGAGCTGTTCCCTCCTGCTCAGAGGCGCCGAGGCAGAAGCTGTGCTTAACCAGGGAGGTCTGAGGTGATCAGAGGACCCCGCTAAATGCTCGCGCCTCCCAGCGTGTCATTTCTGCCGGGAGAGTAATTATTCCGGCTAATGTGTAAATTGCAGCCTTCGCTGCCTGGTGCCCCAGAACGCTCATTACCTGGCGGGCTGGCGGGTCTGTGGCTGCTTTGAGTGACGGGCCACCTGCCGCTGCAGGGACTGGGCTCTGCGCAGAGGGCCGGGGCCATGGCGGGGCCTCCCCAGACTCGCGGGGCTTCAGGCGCCAGCCCTCCCCGCCGCCGGCCCTTCGGTGCAAGCCCCGCACCTCCTTTGCTGGCCCCGGCGTGTACCCCTTCTGCTGTCTGGGGCCAGAGGTTCGGGTTCACAAACTGCTGACCGTTCTGCTCCGAGGCCGCTTGGCAGGATCCCAGCTTGGCCCTGGGCCTTCAGCCTTGCCGTGAAGACCTGGCTCTGGGCAGCGTTGGCAGCAGAGGGGAAGAGGAGGGCTCTTTCTCCTGGGGGATGGATTCCTGGCTGGGCCCTCGGGAGGAAGAGTGGAGAATGGACACCCCCGATCCAGCTAGCCTTGGGGTGCGTGGCTGGGCTGCCGCCGGGAGGCCCTCGCCTGACGACGTCTTCCCATCCTGTCGTCATCTGTGTTGTCGACCTTTTCCCCATTCTTGGCTGAATCCTACAGCCACCCTGTTGTGAAGGAGGAAACAGCCACGTGGTGGTGTGACCTGTGCTGGCCTGGTGGCCCCATCTTGTTGGAGCTGCGATCAGAGCCGAGCTTTCCTGCCGGCTCAGTGCAGCGTCGCTGCGGAGGTCGTGGGGCTTGAGAGTGGGTCTGTCACTGCTGGGGCTGCGATTCCTTTCCTGGGGGCCTTGGCGATGCTGCTCATGGGCCACCCCCAGGCTGTGGGTGCTCCCTGTGGGGACGGTCACGTCTGTGACACTGACACGAGGCAGAGACGATGCCAGGAGGCGGGTTGTAACGTCCACACGTGGCCACAGCAATGTTTCTGGCCGTTCGCTGGCAGCAGGTGGAATCTGTTTTCCTCCTGCTCGACCCCGGGAGGACCTCACGGCCGCCTGCGTGCACAGATGCGGCAGCGCCGCCGTGTGACTTCTCAGGCCAGACTGGAAAGCGCACCGTAGCTTCCGCCTGGTTCTCTCTCTCACGGTCGCCCTGGGCACCCAGACTCACCCGTGCGGAGGGACCGAGCGCTCGTGCAAATGAGCTTTCGGGGGATCCCAGGCTCCAGCCTGCGACCTGCTGACGTCCTGGACATCGCGGGGCAGGGATTGACCACCCTCTGTGGGGTCTGTCTGAATTCCCAGCCGAAACGGTCCGGGAACAATGACAGATGGTTTTTCACTCCTCTGAGTGTCGGAGTAGGTGTCACCCAGCCCTGGTAGCCGGAATGACCCTGACGAAGGTCTAGATCTGGTCTCCGTAAGAGGATTCTCTCAGCAGCCTTTCTCCACCCGAGGTGATCCCAGGAGCGGAGCTGTGGCCTCGGCTCTTCCTGCAAGTGGCGTGTCTCGGGAGGAGCTGGGGCCCCTGTGCCGAGTGGCCCTCGCTCGGCTCTGGGTGGCACGTGCAATTCTGCGCTGTTTGCCGTCTCAGCCTCCCTGGGGCCCTGCCCCCAGCTCAGAGCCCAGCGACACGTCCCACTGCCCAGTGAGCCAGCACTGCAGGGGGGGCAGATGCCTCCCTCTGTGAGATGTGGGGATGGGCAGTGATGGGGGAAGACGGCTTCAGGGAGGGTCTGATCAGGGCCCCACCTGGAATTTCTGTGCTGGGAGGTGGAGGGGCTCTGAGTGCATCTCCTCTCCTGTCTGTCTGCGTCTTTTTATGAAGACCTGACTCTCGCAAGAAGTGTGGGGGTGCCCAGCCATGGGTTGAAGGTGGACATCCTTTGGGGCTGGGAGGAGGGGCCAGGTCCTGCCTCGGGGACTCCACTGTCTGGTGCGAAACCTGAGCACATCTCACCACGTCTCCCCACACCCACCATCTGGGGAGCCAAATGGCGCTTGGCTTGCCGGTTTAAAACCCAGGAGCTGATTGGGCAGGGAACAGCTGTTAGCGGTTGGCTTTCTGGGGTGTAATCTTCAGTGATACAGGAATAGCGTTCGGTGCCTTGGCCACAGCTGGGTTTCAGAGTGGCTGCTAAGAGTTCTCCTTTAGTCTCTCCCCACTCTGTCGGGCCAGCTGTCTGTCTGGTGTATCGCGCAGGCTCGCGTGACCTTGAGGGTGCAAACGGGTCTGTGGGTTGGTCTCCCCCGCTGGAGAAGGCTCGGCGTGCACGCTGGGCAGGTCAGACCGAGCAGCCTCGGTCCCAGGGGGGATTCCGGCCCCACAGCTGAGAGCCGGATCCTGCGACCTGGGGACCTGGTCCCCCTGCTGTGGCCACCTGCAGCAGACCTCTCCCTTCCTCTGCCCTGGGGTGAGTCCCCCTGTCCTCAGCCTTCAGGAGGAAAGGCACGGCTGTGACAGGGCGGTGGTGAAGGTGCCGGTTGTTTGGGGCTGGACCTGGGGAGCGGCCAGATCTGATGGCGCGTGGCTGCTTCCAGACGCTCCCGGAATCAATAGGGCGCCGGGAGCGGGGCTGCTGGGATTACCTGGCCTTTGCAATCAAAACCCACCAGACTGAACATTTGACCTTCAGCTCCTCGGCTTCCTTTTGAGCCTCTATCTGATGGCTTTTGAAAACCCATCTGGCAGATCCTGCAATTCAGGGTCGCCCAGGGAAACAACAGCCCGTCCGTCCACGGGACCTGCCACTTCCTGTGTAAATGGTCTGTCCTATTGACAGCGTTGCAGACGCCGAGGGGCCGTGGGCAGCCTGGCGCCGGCCCGTTCCTCACCCCAGGCCCTGTTTGGGACAGGAGGGTGGTGGCTTCTGATTCACTTTCATCTGGAGTCTTTGCGCACGAAAGCGTGGAGCCTTTTGACGTGAGAGTGTTTCCCGCCATGTCCCGGGGGATCGAGGCCCAGCTGATGGCAGCCTGGGCGGTGCGGGTCTGGGGTCCTCCGAGAACCTTTGCAGCTGGGCTGTGTTGTGTCCCCATCCCTGGCAGAACTCCGGGGTGGGAGGTGAGACAGTGTGCGGGGCCTGGGGTCTGTGGGGAGGCCGTGCCCGTGCTGGGGGGCCGTGTGGGCCTCGGGCTGCCCCGGGGAGTGGAGAGAGGGAGTTTGTCCAGGGACCTGCCGCCGCTCCTTCTGGAGTCAATCGGTGTGTGGTGCATGTCGTGTGTGTGGGTGTGTGTGGGGGGGTGTTTGTGATGCGCATGGGGTGTGGGGGGACAGGTGGGGGTGTCTGTGGTGTGTGCGGAGTGTGATGTGTATTTGGGGTGTATGATTTGTCACGGCCCTGCCCCCCACCCCATGCACCTTGTCTCATGAGGACCGAGGTGTCCTCAGCCTCTCTCTGACCCACCCTGGCTCCGTCTTTGATCGGGGAGTGTGTGTGGGGTCCTCTCTGAGTTCCCTTGGCGCCTACCCCGGGCAGTTTGGGGTGTCCAATCCCGGGCAGCCCCAGGCCGGGCTGGCGTTTGCCAGAGCCCACAGCGGCCCGTCTCTGTCTTCCGTCCTTGGGCCTCTCGGAGGAGACGCCACCTCGGGCGCCAGCGTCCTGCTCGCAGGAGTGGCCTCTGGGATCAGATGCCTGCGTTGCTTTGGAGAGGGCCGCTTTTCTCTTTGACAACCTAATAAAATCCTGAAATGGTTGCCGACTTCCAGCGCGGAGCAAGTGCCGCTGCTGTCGGCGGCGAGCAGAGAGAGAGGTGGCGGCCGTGGCGGCTGGAAATTGATGGCGACTGCTGTAATTTGGCCCTGTTACTTATTCATTAACCGCATGCAGGTGGTCAGCCAGCCGGCAAGACCCGCTCTTTGAAATTTCATTTTCCAGAGGGCTCCTGTGTCTGCACCGGGAGGCACTAATTTAACGTTTCCTTCCCACCCGAGGCCCCACACGGGGTGTCGGCGGCCACTGCAGGGTGAGCGGGCACCAGCTCCGACCCTGGGCTCTTGGAAAAGCCGCCTCTGACTCGTGCCAGGGCCCTGCGGCTGGCAGAGCAGCCCTGCTCAGGCCAGAGTCGCTGGGCGCTGACCCTTCTGGAGGACAAGGGCCCCATGAGTGGGAAGAGTCCTCCTCTGTCCTGCCAAAGCTGTCCTTGCGCTTGCAGGGAGAGCGTCTGGGAGTGGCATCCGCTTCCCTGCTGACCCACCCTCTCCTGGTCTGGTGGCTTCTATTCGGATCTCCCGTATGGTGGGGCCAGGCGTGAACCACCCTTTCTCACCACCCTAGGGGACAGGTGGCAGGCCCTCTGAGTGGCAACCTTTGGATCCGGCCAGCTGGGTCTTCAGCGGCTCCCAAGCTGCCAGGGGCCTCTGCAGCCAGCTTTCCAGGGAGTACGTGGGACGCCACTACTTTGCCCGTCCAGCCTGCTGCGTGGCTGCCTGGCCTTCAGTGGCTGGTTTGTCGTGGCAGTCTGGCACCCATATCCCTTAGGGTAACATTTAAATGATTTTGACTCTAATTAGCCCCAAAACATGAAAAATAAGTACCACCCAAACTTAATTATCTCTGCCCTTTAAAAAAGAATGAACCGTACAGTGTCGGAAAAGATGCTTGTCACTTTTCAGGTTTTATCCGTCAAACGGTTCTTCCTGTTGGGCACCAGGCCTAGGAGGCATTTTTTGGCAGGAAGGGCAGGAACACGTTTCCCGGTGGCTTCGCTCTGCCAGGCAGTCGGGGTGAGCTGGGAGGTTTTGGGCCCTCCCTTCCCCCGCGGGAGTGGCGGTGAGGTCAGGTGGCCACACTAGAGGCTGAGATGCCTTCTGTAGGGAGGCCCGGACACTGGCCTCGAAAGCAGGTCCTTTGTGCTTCCCCAGTCTCCTGGGAGTTTGCTTCTCGTGCCTGTCACCGCTGGAGATGACAAAGCAACTTGGGCCAGAGGCAGGGGTGGGGACTGGCTGCGGGTGCGGGGCTTGTCGTGGAGCTGGGGCAGTCAGAGTGGATGCGGTGATGCCAGTAACTCATTTCACTGGCGCCCCTGTCTCTTGCTTTTCTGTCGTGTGCTTTTGTGCCCCCCTGCAGGGTCACCTTGGTGCTGAGAGCGTCGCCGCTCGGTAGTAAAGGGCCTGCAAGGCCGCCTTGGGCTGGCCGCACAGCACGTGAGCCCTGCGTCTGGGGACTCCGCAGGCTGGCAGGTGCTTGTCATCAACTCCTGCCCCGTAGCTGCTTGCGGCTGCGCTGAGGGACGTGTCAGCCCTCGGCCGTTTAATCTTTGAGTCCTGCCTCAAACCTGGAGGCTGATGTGACTGAATTGTGCAAATTTAATTAGCGGCAGGAGCTTGATACTCAGTGATCATTTCAGAGAAGCCGAAAAGGAGAAACACAAAGGGTGTTCCGGTTGCACTGAGTGTCCCCGGCCCGAGGTGGGTTCCCGTCCATGCCCTGCTCGCTCATGTGGCTGTGAGGTCCCTGCTGCTGGTCCCTGTAGCCCTCCCGTCCTTCCCGTCCCCAGGTCCGTGCTTCCTGGTGTGGGTGGAGGGGACGTGGCGGAGGGCTCTGGGCGTGGAGTGGGATTCTGTTTCCTGCTAGCGATGCTGGTTGCTGGTGTCTCAGAGGCCCAGAGTGGCACCCAGGGTGCCGGCGTAGGAGCTCGCTTTCCAAGGGCGTCATCTCCAGGTCCCAAAGTTCTCTTCCTCTCCTCTGTGGATCCCTAGGTGTGTTGTCCTCAGCATCCTCCATACTCCTGTCATCAGCTCATCCCAAAAACCACCTGCTGTTCCTTGTCCAGGGCCCATTTGGGATCCAGCACCTGGCGGCTGTAACGCTGCGAGATCACAGGCAGTGTGGGGTGGGCAAGGGCGGGGTGATCCCTGGGACCATGCGGTGCTCAGGTGTGGGAGGGTGTGTGCGTGTCACCGGACGTGGCTCTGGCGGTCTCTCCGTGTCTTTCATGTTGCTCCTCACGTGTGCTCAGTCACCAGCAATGACACTGACTCATCTCCAGCCAAGAGCTGGGGGTGGCAGCTCGCTGGACCCAGACCACAGGTCGCTGTGACCCAAGGGCCACTATGAGGTGGGCAGGGGCTGCCCGGCCTCGTCTGCTCTGTCTTCTCCGTGGCTCGTTTTTCAGGGGTGACAAGTAAGCTTGAATTTTTCTCATCGCGTGGATTCATGCTGATGTTGACTTCTTTAAAATGTTCATTTTTTTAAAACTCTCCTTTAAAGAGGCCCCATCGTGGTCTGGAGAGCACCAGAGGCAGCTTTTCTGCCCCAAAGGGTGGGGAGCTCGGGCCAGCCACCCCGCGCGTTCTCTCTGCGGTGATGGGGAATGACCGGGGGTCGTCTGCGGCCGCTTGCAGGAGCTGGAGGTCCTGGGTCACGGAGGGACAGGCACGGGGGGTGCCGAGGGTGGCAGGTGTGGTGCGGCAGTCACTCTGTGGCCCAGCGCCCTTGGCCCTCAGCTCTATGCTGGGCAGACCTGCCTGGAGCCGGGTGCTGGCCGTGATGGGGACGGGCCCCGGGCTTCATGGGGCAGGGAGGTGGCCCTGCCGAGCCGCTGCCCAGGCCTGACCTCGGCGTCCCTGTGCTTCCCTTCGAGGATCCATTCCAAGGAGCACTTCCAGCAGAAGTACGCCGTGGACGACGTGGAGTACACCGACGAGGTGAGTGGCTGACCCGCCTCTCTCGGCAGCTCCAGGCTTCCAGAAGTCTTCTGCCGCTGCGTCCCCTCCCCACCACTGCCGTGCCTGGACCCCGGGACGCCACCACCTGGCCGCCGGCCCCCTCAGCAAACAGACCCCTCAGATGTCTCTGAAAAAGCCCTTTCTTTGCTGGGGCAGTGCCCCCGACTCAGTGGGGAAGTGCCTGGTGACTTGGGTTGTGGCCCCTGGAAGCACAAGTGAGGATGTCTCTGAGAGGCGTCCCCTCCTGTACTGGTGGCACCCGTCTGAGCTGCGTCAGACCCGGGCCCCTGTGTGGGCTCGGCCTGGGCCTTTCTGTTGGGGGGGGGGGGGGGCCTTCACGGGCCCCGGCTGGCCATAGGTGCTGCTGTCACAAAAGCCCCGGGCTGCGGAAGGGTCGTGGGGTGGAGCTGGACATCCCTTGGCTGTAATCCAGTTCCCAGCCTGGTTTTCCAGGGGGTATTGCACGGCCTGCGTAAGTGTGCGGCCGTCCTCTGGGGGTCTTTGAATCTGTCCTGAGTTCAGGCAGAAGAGGTTGCCCCTGGGGTCCTCCCCTGGCCACATTTCCCCAGGCAGAGGTCGCATGTGGACACATGCTAAGGGGTGGGCTACAGTGTGGCAGTGGCCGGGGGGGCCAGCCAGGGGTGAAGCAGCTCCCCACTTACCCTGGTCAAGACGCAGCCAGGTTACAGGGTGACAACAGTGGACAAGAGGCAGGTTCCTAGGGAGCCCAGCCGGACACCCAGCGCTGGGAGGAGCTAGTCTGTCTCCGCCTGCTCTGGGACATCCAGCTCACCTTGACCCCGAGCAGGCCAGCCTCGGCACCATGGTGTGCGCAGGCCCAGCCCTGCCTCTGGTTCTGCTGTCCTGGGATGCTGTTCCCGCTTCTCAGCCTGTCCGTGCCCTACCCAACCCTCAAGGGCTTGTGCCAGCCCCCTGCAGCCCCTGCCGACTCTGGTCCACTCTGGCATCCTGCCCTGGGCTCTGTGGACAGGTCGCGGGTGCTGACTGTGTTCTGATCTGCACCTGCCTTTAATGTCTTGTATTTGTGTCGAAGGCCCAGTTCTTCCCCCACAGACATTCCTCTTGCAGTCCCTCCCTGCCTGGTTGCAGGGACTCGTGGGCAGCAGAGGTGGGTGAGACCCAGGGCTGAAGTCAGCGGGGCACGGTCTGCCGAGGGAGGTAACCGCATAGGGGAACAGTCGCTGTGGGGTCCTGGTGCCTGGTCAGGCCTCCCCAGAGGGCCTCCGTGAAGGAGCCTCCGCTCACATCCACGGGGCCACGGGGCCTGTTTCTGCAGCACCTTCCGCCTGGCTGGACCGTAGAGAGAAAGGGGGCTTTTGATGAATCTTGTTCTCATGGGATTTCAATACCAAGCTTTTGGGGGTGACTCAGCATCTCCTGTGCTGATCTCGTGGGGTATAGCATCTGAAACAGACTGAGCATTCCTGTGCATGCCCCTGCCAAGGTCATCGCCACGTGCCCTGTATGTCTAAGTGCCAGGGAGGGAGGGGCCTGCTCGTCCCTCATTCTCACGTTGCTCCTGGCCCTCCCCTTCGGCAGGTGCGTCCCCCGCTCCCGTGCATTGCGTTCACGTTATTGCTCTTCGTCTCCTTGGTGTGAGACCTGGAGGGTGCAGCCTGGGGTGGGACCCAGGGGCCCCGGGGGTTGGGCCCTTGCTTCTGCCGGGACTTGGTTGTTCACTTGGAGCCGTCCCTGTGCCGTGGCCTCCTCGGCCACTGTCTGACGTTTTTGATTTCATAACTGGAGGGAAAGTTCAACTCCATTTATCCTGGGATTTCTGGGGAAGAGAAAGGAGAACTGGTCTCCAATTGCGGTAAAATAGAGGACGTCTTGGGTGTCAGAGCAAGGAAGTCCTCGATGGTGGTGTAGAGTGACAGCCACACGGACCAGCTCATTTTTTTTTTTTTTTTTTTTTGAGACAGTCTCGCTCTGTTGCCCGGGCTAGAGTGAGTGCCGTGGCATTAGCCTAGCTCACAGCAACCTCAAACTCCTGGGCTCAAGCGATCCTCCTGCCTCAGCCTCCCAAGTAGCTGGGACTACAGGCATATGCCACCATGCCCGGCTAATTTTTTCTATATATATATATTTTAGTTGTCCAGATAATTTCTTTCTACTTTTTTTTAGTAGAGATGGGGTCTTGCTCTTGCTCAGGCTGGTCTCGAACTTCTGAGCTCAAACAATCCACCCGCCTCAGCCTCCCAGAGCACTAGGATTACAGGCGTGAGCCACCGCGCCCGGCCCGGACCAGCTCATTCTTAGTCTGTATTTATAGAGTCGAATCTTAACCGAAGGCTTCAATAGAGTTCAAAGGGCGGAGTCTCTTTAGGGTTCAGGACGTTCTGCATTCCCAGCATCACCTTTGGTCAGTTTGGTCATCGCTGTGCTGTTTTCTTTGCAAGTGAGGGCTCCTGGTGACAGCAGGACAGGAGCTCACTCTGAGGCAGCACCTGTGGGCTCGCTCGGGTCCCCTCGTCCCTCCTGCCCTGTCCCGTGGTGAGCCAGCTTCCACCCCCTTCACGGATGAGGGGGCCGAGGCTCAGAGAGGTGAAGGGCCCCACCCAGGGCCCACAGCTGGGGGTCGTGGCGTTGGCATGTGACCGCCAGCCCTCACTGCGTGTCAGAAATGAGGAGCTGCTGCAGACACTTCTGGAAAGGGAGACTGCCAACAGGTGCAACCTGCTGGACTGAGTCCCCTGGCCTGGGAGGTGCTTCCGGATTGCTGTAGGGACCTGGGGCCTCCTCCATCGTGGGAGGTGACAGCCCCTTGTACGGGAGAGGGTGCCTCAGGCCAGTTCTATGGTTGCCGCATCTTACTTGTGGGCAACCTCAGCCATCTGTGACAACTCACAGCAGCTGGCACCTGTCTCCTCTGAAACAAGGCAGGAACTCGCCCACCCCTGGGCCACAGCTGGTCACTTGATACCATGTATGACATGCAGGTGTCTGATACGGCACACC
>NW_012149263.1:75382-94094 GCF_000956105.1 Propithecus coquereli | reverse complement strand
CAGCTCTCGGGAGCCGCGCAGCTTTCTCAGTGTAGGTGACGCGTGTCCAGCCCCCTTGTCAGGATCGTGAAGGTGGCCCTGGGGCCTGGTCCGGGCCGGGTTAGGGGAGCACGGGAGGTGTCCGTGGGAAGCCTCTGATTGCCCCCAGGGGAGGGGCCACATCAGGGGCTCTGATGATTTCTGCGTGTGCCCGTCTACCTTGACCTGCCAGAGAGGCCGGGCTGCCCGAGAAATGGGTGCTGGCCGAGGCCTGAAGTGAGGTGGGGCCATTTAACAGCACAGGTTTGTGAGAGCTCCCTAGGGGCCACCGCTCCGTGGAAACAAGGCCCCGAGTTGACAGGACCATGCCGTTTCCTGTGCCGGGGCTGCGTTTGGAGCCAGCGAGACAGCACTTTGTGTTCCCTTAATATCCGAGGCACGGGGTCTGGGTGTGTGGGTGAGATTTAGCTCTAGTGGGTCTCCGTGGGGAAGGGCAGATGCAGTTGCCAAGCCGGGAGAGGCTTTGCAGCCGCAGAAGTGACCAGGACCCACTCGAGCAGCTGTGATTGATAAAAGATGCTGCCCTGCCGGGACCAGCAGACGCACAGCCTGCTGTCCGCGCCGGGCCTCGGTCCGTCTGGGCACCGGGCAGCTCGGAGATGGCTGAGTTCTCCGTGATTCTGAACCCACACGTCCTGAGAGTCGTTGCAGGGAGAAAAACCATCAACCCACACGCTTGTTATCCTGCGCCTCCTCCCAAGGACAATACCGGATACGATCCCCAAGCGCCTCCCGCTCTCTGATCCCGCTGCCGTAACTGACGGAATCGTTCCATGCTGACGAACGTGGCCCCTTCGCGGCAACGTGACAACACACCCAGGGCCCAGCGCTGGCCGCTCTGTCCTTTTTGATGAGCCGCCCATCCTTCAGGAGGGCTGGGGAGCGGGAAGGACTCGGCCAGCCTTGCCTTTGTGAGATGCTGAGGCCACTGTCACGCTCAGGGCCATTCCTGAGTAAGCGAGGTGCCTGTCTGGAGGGTCACCTGGTCAGGCACGTCACACACCTTGACAAAGTATGTGGCATTGACTCAGCAGTTTAACTGGCTCAAATCTGATTTTTTTTTTTTTTTTGAAAGAGAATAACGTTTTTTAAGGCATTTCCTTTTAAGGAAATAAAGCCTTACACGTAAGGATGTTCATCAGAGCATTATTTATGCTAATCAGAAATCAGTGAAGTATCCGTTAAGACAGAGTGTTGTACAGCCATAGCTTTGAATCTGAGCTTTGCTGTTTTTCAGCCGTGAACTCAGGCAGGTTCTCTGACCTCAGAGGTTTTCTCGCCGGTGAGACCTGCACATTGGTAGCACTGTCTTCGTGGGCGGTTAAATGAGATGCTGTTGTAAGGCAGTCACGGCACAGGCCTTAATCAGCGACTCGTTGGACGTTGAGAATCCCCAGTGGTAGTGACAATTGCACGTTTGAAGAATATTTAATGACGGCAAGCGAAGCACGTCATTTCATATGATCCAAACATCATTACGGATCTCTGTTTTCATTCGCAAAGCTAGGAGGTCTCTGGGGATGGGATCATACATGCATTTTATCTTTGTATGGTTTGCAGTACGTTCCCGGTTTTCTCTGGGAGCAGCTCAGTATTGAAAAAGGAATATGGACGTACGTCAGAACTTACCGAAACGTCCACTCGAAGTGTGTGCAGTGTGGAGCGTCAGCGGGCGCTCAGTCAGGCTGTTAAAACAACAGCGCATCCTGCTCGCTCTCCCCCTGCTTCGAGGGTGTAAAGAGTTTGGAGTGGGGTGTGGGGAGGAGACTGATCTCTGCCCTGGGGGGCTCGGATGCAGCGGGGTCTGCAGAAGCCAGAGGCAGGGCAGACCACGGGGAGGGGCGGGGCAAGGAAGATACTGCTCCCAGCAGGGTGGTTGGCACCCTTGGGGTACAGGGGAATGATGATGGTCCCTGAGGCGTAGAGGTGGGAGTGAAGGAGCCTGCCCGGGGGCAGAGAGGGGTGGCTTGGATCCTGAGTGCGAACCGATGAAGCAGCTAAGACAGGAGAAGGCCCTCTAGGAAGCACGAGAACCTGGGTTTTGGGTAGGAAGCAGCTGGCACGAGTGGGCCATGGTGGAGGGTTAGAGAGTGGGTGTGGGTGGGGGCTGGAGGGAGGCGCTGGGGAAGGCCACCTCCCCTTGGTCTAGAGATAATGGCCAGGGAGGGAGGCGTCTGCCCTGGGGACAGGAGGCTGGTGGAGCTGGTACCTGAGGGCTTGCTGGGAACGGGTCTTTGAGGAAGGATCTGGCAGGTGGCAGAGGTGCTGGCCTTGGAGGGTGGGCAGGTCTGGCTGTTTGGAGCCAGGGACCTGTGTGGGGCCTGGAGGCAGAGCGGCATGGCGGGAAGCGTGCCAGGTTTAGGTTTTACCCTTTCTGCCCCTCGATAGCTGTGTGGCTTCCAGAAGTCCTTCAGCTCTGCAAGCCTGAGTTCCCTCACCTGCAGGACGAGGGCAACAGTAGCGTCGCCTGTTCTGGGGGTTTGCTCCATGAGCACACACCGTCATTTAGTAATGACAAGATGAATTCTCATCTCCATCAGACTTCTTTGTGGTTGCTCTAAAGTGGGTTTTTCCTTCTGACCTTCCAGATTGCCAGTGTCCTGACATCACGGAAGCCCTCTGTCCTCCTCACATTGGTAAGTGGCTGGGCTCCAGGGCCCAGGCAGTGCTTGGCACAGGGGTGGGGTTTTAGGGAGCCGCCTGCCTTGCAGCTGTCGGGACCATGGGGGAACATGATGAAGCCGAGAGAAACAGTCGTCCCTGGTCGGTAGCAACACCTGCTCGGCCCACATGGCCCAGCCTCGAGTCTCCCTGGGTTGTGCTGTGTCCTGTCACGGGGCCGTGGTGGACCAGACACCACGCCCACTTGAAGGGTGGAAACCGGGCCGGAAGATGCGTGCGTCGGGCTGAGCTGGGATTTGCGGATGTGGATGGTCAGTTCAGTCCCACCCTGTCTGCTCCGTTAGTAGGGTTTGCAAACACAGCCTTGGTGTCTACCCTCGAGGACACTGGGCTGTGGGCACGGTGACGGGCCAAGGGCCGGGGGTGCGTGGGGGGCTCCCGGCACCCAGGCTGTGGGATCTCTCGAGAGGAAACGTGCCTTCTTGCCCTTCCGGGACCTCGGGAGTTTCACGTGCGAGGCGTGTCTGCCGCCACGCTTTCTCCAGTGACCCTTCTCTCTTTTGCTAATCGATTCCCACAGAAATAGTTTGCCCTGGTTATTTCTTTCAGCACTTGGTCTCTTTTTCCCCACTGTGCTGTTTAGATGGCTGAGAAGGAAGGTTACGTTAGATGACCGTGGTCAGAGCTGGTCTGGTGTGCTTTGTTTGGGTGCACAATGAGACAGCGACCTGAAGTCCTGGGGAAAGAGGCGGTGATTTAAAATGCCTCCCCTCTCCGGGGCTGGCGCGTTTTGCTGTGGATCCCTGGTTTTGTTTCCATCCCTGTCCACTTGGAGTCTCCTTATAATTAGGAAAAGGAGGGGGATGTGACCCAGCGTCACACTAGTCCTGCCTGCATGGGGTCCTGCCCTCCTTCCTGGAAGGGTGGGTCTGGCAGGAGTCCCGGAGCTCGTGCTGTTAGTGGGGGGTGTGCAGGGGGGAGAGGATGAGGCCGCCGAGGAGAGCAGGTTGGGGATGAGGGTGGTCCTGGGTCTGTGATCTTCTCGCCCGGCCCCCGCCTGTGCCCGAGCAGCCTGGCTGGCATCAACACGTGCTCTGCCCCACCCGTGGAGTAGGCCCCGTTGTGCACGTGGGACCCGCCGGCTCTGTGGGGCCCACTCCCTGCGCTTGGCAGGCTGCGGCAGGGGAAGGAGGCCTGGCCCGCGTGCTGGAGCCGGCTTGGAGTTGCCCGGCTGGGCGGGTCGCTTGTCAAGGGAAGGCAGGAGGGGATGGGTTTGCGGGGATTGCGGTGGGGGGGCTCCCTATTCTTACCTGTCCCAGTCTCGGCTGGAGGAGGCCAGGCCTCCCGTGCGGGCTGTGGGGATGCCACGCGGCCCCCGTGCGACACGTCTGTGCTCTCACACTCCCTCTCTCTCCGCAGCGCGGCGTCAACACGGACAGCGGCAGCGTCTGCAGGGAGGCCTCCTTCGAAGGCATCAGCAAGTAAGTCCCGGGGGCCCTGGGGGCGGCTCCTCCGTCCGCCACCAACCCACCTCTGCCGGGACGTCCTTCCCGGTCTGCAGATGAGACACGAAATGCACAAATAGGAGGACCCTAAAAAGGAGTTCAGGCCTTTTGAGGAAATATTTAGAAAAATACTGAAATAATTTGCCTAATTGCACCTCCGCTTTTACTCGAAGCTCAACTTCCCTGTCGTCCTCCGTGATGGAAGTGCGTTGGGAGCCCTGGCGGCACCCGGGGCAGGGACCTGCTTTCTCTCCAGGGACCTGCTCTGAGCCCCTGTGGTCTTTGTCCCGATCACATCCTTTGCCAAGTGGCCTCCTCCCCTCGGTCCCAGCCACTAACCCCTCCCAGCCCGGCTCTTGCAACTCCTCTGTGTCCCCTGCTGCCCCAGTCCCAGGTAGGGTCCCCCCTACCTGCCCTCACTCCCCGCTGAGCTCTAGGCTGAGCCCCCAAACCCTGCCTGGGAGTCAGTTCCCTTTTCCCAGCCTCTCTGGGCAGGACGACAGATGCTGGGTGTGGGGAAAGCAGCCCTTCCCCCTGCTTGTCACCCTCCCCCCAGGCCCTTGGAGAGTGCTGCCTGCCAGTGTGTGCGTGTCCCCAGGCTGGCTGGTGACGGGCCTGGGCCCCCACTTCTTGAGGCCCTGAGTGCGGACAGTGGGCAGCTCTGGCCGAGCTCCTGTGCCTGATCCTCGACCCCTCCCCCCACACATACTCTGCAGCCCTGGCGTCCTCTGTTGTCCTTTGGTGGACCAAGACGGCGACGGAGGAAGCGCCTTATAATTATGTATGAGCCCGCGCCGCTGGAATCTGTGTGTGTGTGTGTGATGTAGGGGTGATCAGGGTGGATTATGAGCTCATAAATATGTATCGCTTCCCCTTGCTAGGAGTGATGGGGCCGAGGGAGCGGGTATCAGGTTTGCTGCTTTTCGCTGCACAGATCTCCTTATCCTCCTGGGAGTTTCCCCAAAGCAGCCCTGCCTCCCGCGCCTGGCAGCAATTAGCCCGGCTTGCCGACATGCTGGCCGTGGAGCCGCCGTCTCTCCCCAGGCTCGGAGCGGGTGTGGGCACAGCCGCCTGCTGCCTGTCCCGGGCCAGGGCTCCCTGCGTCCTCCCGGCACTGCCAAGTGCCCGCATCCCGGCGCCCGGCTCCCCTTCCTCCACCCACACCAGGGAATGTCTCTGTGGCCTCTGCTTGGGTCGCTGCCTCACAGGGAGGGCCCTGAGCTGGGAGGAAGGAGCCCTGGTGGCCGCCTCACTGACCGGCTCTGTGACCTTGGCAGGGCGGAGCCTCAGCTCCCCCTTGGTGGGACCAGGTACTACTCGGGCTTGTTGTGGGGACCGAAGATCACGCTCCCCGGAGCCTGGCACAAAGCTGGCGCTCAGTGCATGGTTGCCCACAAGCAGATCCCTGTCCGCCCGGTGCGGTGGTTCATACCTGTCATCCTAGCACTCTGGGAGGCCGAGGCAGGAGGATCGCTTGAGGTCAGGAGTTTGAGACCAGCCTGAGCAAGAGTGAGATCCTGTTTCTTCAAAAATCAGAAAAGTTAGCCAGGCGTGGTAACACACGCCTGTGGTCCCAACTACGTGGGAGGCTGTCTCTGGCTGCTTATGGTGCTCCCTGCTTCGTCCTCCAGGGCGCTTGTCCCTCCGTGTCTCCTCCCTCTGGGCCTCACGTCTCCCTGTTTCATCCTTCATGTAACTCTCCCCTTGGGGGTTGCTCCACTGGGGCGAAGGCCATCAGGAGGTGCCCCTACGATCCATGCCACAGGTACTGCCTAGGGCCGCGGCCTCCGCCCCCAGCCGCCTCCTTCCCTGCGTGAAGTCGAGTCCCTACGTGTCTGTGTTCCTGGCGTCCAGGTGCAGCCCATCCCCCTGCGTCCCGCCCACCCAGGCTGCCGGCACTTCTGTGCCAGGCTGGGCAGAGACCTTGTCCTTGAGGGCCGCTGCAGCTCCGCCACCGCATCCTCCTGCCGAGTGTGTCTCCAGCTGTTTGCTGGGGATAATAATAGCCTGTTTCCTAAGCAAGATGAATCTTGCTGTCGTCCTACTTTCCAATACTCAACTGCGTCTGGCCCTGGTTGCCTCTCACTGCCTCAATGAAGCTCCTCCTTCCTGGAATTGGAATTTCTGATGCTTTAAGTGTCTCTGGAATGCCTTCCGTCTTGGCTCTTTGGCCCCTGCTTGAATAGAAGTTCAGGTTTGGCACCTTGGGTTGTCCTGATGGGCCGCCCAGGCCACCTTTATCCCTTGGCTGCAGGGGGCAAGGAGCTTGTGGTACAGCAGTGGCCTCACCTGTTCACCTATCCTGGGTCCTCCGGGCCCTGGTCCAGCTGGCAGTCAGCCTGTGACCTCTCCACGTTGCCTGCCCTGTGATCTGTCCCTTGGGCTCAGCCTTGGTCTCAGACGTCCCTCAGCCTCCCCACATCAGGGCCGGGCCCTGCCGCCTGCTCCCACGGCAGGAGTGTGCCGGGTCCCTCCGCAGTGAGGACAGTAGAGGACAGGGAGTCCAAGACATGCACGAGGCCCGAGAGGCTGAAGGATCTTCCCGTGGCCTGGGGCCACTGGGCTCACCACGGGGCGTGGCTCAGGTGATTATAATAGGGTCAAGGGAGCAGGCAGGGAGTTTCTGAGGGCCTCGTGCTGAGTTTGGGGTCTGTCCCGGGCCATGTCTCCAGCTCTGTGGATGGCTTGATCCCAGCAGCAAAAGTCCCAGGGAAGGTGTGGAAGGAGCGGCCCACCATGGGCTCTGGTGGGAGGCTGGGTTGTGTGGGCGGGGTCAGGCGCCCATTGCCAGGTCCCCGCGAGGGACGCAGCAGGGCTGGTCTGGAAGCTGGGATGGGCAGGGCAGCCCTGCAGCAAAGAGGGTCTGAGAGTTTTCCCGTGGTTGGTCTGTGGCTCCCTGGAGCGCTCGGATCCAGTAGGCTGGGAGCAAAGCCAGGCATGGTGGGTCTCTGGGCATCCGAGGGGGTGCAAAGCCTTCCTGGTACGTCTCCCTCCCAGACCGGCAGGGTCTGCGTCCAGGAGCCCCGGGCTGGGGCAGTGAGTCACAGAGGACTCTGTTCTGTGGCATTGTCACGGGAAGAAAGATGGTCGAACTCCACATCAGCCGGTGATTCGGGATAAGCATATTTCTTATCTTTTGGCATTTGCTTAAATTGCCTTGCATATTTGAAGACAATTGGTTACAAATTAATTCCATTTAAATAAGCAGTTAAAGATGAAATGCTGAATTTGGGAGCTGTTAATGTAGGAATATTAATATTCAAAGATGTGAATTTTAAAACCCAAGAAGTAGAGGGACATTATTAAAACTTGACAGTTATAACAAAATGCCAATTTGTGGTTTGGCGACCATGGCTTTCTCGTTACTGTTAACTGGCATATCAGGTTAATGTTTGGGATTGGGTTTCTAATGTGGCCCGAGGAAATCTCCCTGGGTGGGGGGTAACCTGAAGAGGCGAGAGCCTGAGGCAGCCCCCTTGCAGGGGGGAGAGTCAGGGGGCCGGGGGGTGGGGGCTGCCTCTGTTGTTGGGTTAGAAGCCCCAGGAGGGAAGGCAGAGGCCTCGGTCTGGGGTTGGGCACACATGACCCACCCTTTTGTGCCCCGGCCCACATTTAGAGCCACTAGAAAATTACCCTCTGCTTCCGGGACACTGCCATCCTCACGGCACTGGTGGGGTTTTGTTGTTATTTTTATGTAATTAATGTGCATTGTAGAAAATGCTAACTAGCACAGAGGCAAAAACACGGGATATCTGAATTTCATTACCTGGAGTTAGTTCTGTCCCTCAACACTGTCTTTTGGACTCTTCTGTGTGTGGCTGAGTGTGTTTCTCTGTCCGAGTATGTTTTCGTGTCTGACTGTGGCTTGTGTGGGTCCGTCTATGTATATACATCAGTCTGCACGCACGTGTCTGTGTGAGTCTTGTGTATCTGGGTGTGGATCTTCGTGCATCTAAGTATACGCACATGTGTGTAGATCTGCGTGTGTCTACACACCTCTAAATGAGTATGCGTTTGTGTGTGTGTGTGTGTGTCTGAGTATGTATCTGTTGTCACACACCCGTGTGTGTGTGTGTGTGTGTCTGAGTATGTATCTGTTGTCACACACCCGTGTGTGTCTGAGCGCACCTCCTTTCTAAGTGTGTGCCTGTCTCTGTGCGTCTGTGTCTGTGCACTGAGTCACGCTGTGCCGGGTCACTCTGCTGACGCCGTGTGCGTGCATGTGTGTACACATGCGTACATCCTGTAAAGCGGGATTCTTCTGGTACGTTTGCCTAGTGAGTATATAGGCCGTTGTTCTTCCTGAGGTCAAAGTGACATCTGGGGAAATGGGACGCAGAGTCCATTTGTCATCTTGATTTATGTCATCTGCTCTGCTCTTCACTCTGAACCACACTGGCTGCCTGGAGTCCTTTTGATATTTCACAAGTGGGGCTTTGATGCCACCACATTTAAGTTGACTTTGAACCAAGTAGTTCTGTCCGTGTAGTTAAAAATCCTGAAGGTTTCAGAGATCTGCAATCGTCTCAGCTTGCTAGTATCCTTTTTTCTTCTCTCTTCTTCCCCCTGCCCCTTGCTCAGCCAGGAGTGGGGCTGCTGGTTTCAAAACCATGGCAATAGATGGGTGTTTTGCAACGCCATTAGTGGAGGCATGGAAAGCCTCTGCCTTGCCAGAGGACAGGAAGTCACAACCCTGCATGTACTTATGTGTGGTATCCCGACCCGAGGTGGAGCAGGACTTGGAATCCAGAGAGCTGAAGTCTTGCCAGCGCTTCTCAGCCGAGGCCTGTGCTTGTGCTGGGCCATGTTCTTCCCCAGCTGTCTCACCAGTACCTTGAGCTCTGGGTCACATGCGGCTCTCTTGGACCAGGGGTGTGGGCTGACCTGATCCTTTTGTCTCCTGGGGTTACCTTTTCATTATGCTTATCTTATCAAAGAGCAGCTTTTTGCTTTGTAGATTTTTCTCTCTTATATGTTTGTTTTTTAATATTTCATTGATTTCCACTCTTTTAAATTTTCTTCTAATTTCTCTAGGTTTCCTTTCCTTTTCTCTAGCTTCTTGAGAAGGAAGATGGGGGCATTCTTAGGATGGAAGCTTAGATCATTGATTTCCTTTCTAGTATATATATTTTAGAGCTATAAATTTTCCTCTAAGGACTGCTTTAGCTGCATTTCACAGATTGTGATATTTTGTATTTTTCTTTTCTAATTTCATTGTGATTTTTGTCTTTGAAGAGTGGGTATTTAGAAGTCTCTTGCTAAATTTCTAGATAATTTGAGATTTTGTAATTTCTGTTACTGATTTCTAGTTCAATTATACTGTGATCAATGAATGGGTCTCTGTATCTTAACCCTTAAAGTTTATTGAAACTTCCAGCATATGATCATTATGATAAATGTTTCATGTACACTTAAGCACATATCTTGCAGTTTGCTGCAGTGTTCTGTAAATGTCAAAATGTCAAGTTGGCTAATTGTATTGTTCCTATCTTCTATATCTTTCTCAATTTCTGTTTGCTTGTTCTATCGCAAGATGTATGTGAAAATCTCAAACTATGCTTTGCAGATTTATCTATTTTTCCTTCCTGTTCTGTCAATTTTTATAAATCATCTTTACTGAAATAAAATGTATATACAATGAAATTCATTATGTGCATAATTTAGTAAGTTTTTAAAAATAGTTTTATTAGGATATAATTCACATACCTTACAATTTACTCATTTTAAAGCATATATTAATAATTTGCTTAGTTTTGTTTTGAGACAGGATCTCACTCTGTTGCCAAGGTTGGAGGAGAGTGGCGTGATCATAGCTCGTTGTAGCCTGGAACTTCTGGGCTCAAGTGATCCTCCTGCCTCAGCCTCCCAAAGTGCTGGGATTACAGGCATGAGCCACTGTGCCCACCCTTAGTTCTCCTTTATTTTTGAAGCGTAACTTTGCTGGATATAGAATTCTTGGTTGACCTTTTTTTTTGTTCAGCACTTTGAATATGTCATCCCACTGCCTTCTGTCTTCCATAGTTTTTTTTTTTTGAGACAGAGTCTCACTCTTTTGCCCCGGCTAGAGTGAGTGCCGTGGCATCAGCCTAGTTCACAGCATCCTCAAACTCCTGGACTCAAGTGCTCCTTCTGCCTCAGCCTCCTGAGTAGCTGGGACTACAGGCATGCGCCACCATGCCCAGCTAATTTTTTCTATATATTTTTAGTTGGCCGATTAATTTCTTTCTAATTTTAATAGAGGTGGGGTCTCGCTCTTGCTCAGGCTGGTCTCGAACTCCTGAGCTCGAACGATCCGCCCGCCTCGGCCTCCCAGAGTGCTAGGATTACAGGCGTGAGCCACCGTGCCTGGCCTCCTCCATAGTTTTTGATGGGAAATCAGCCATTAACCTTCGTGAGATCCCTTGTATGTGATGCATTGCTTTTTTCTTGTTGCTTTCAAGATACTCTTTGTCTTTTGACAGTTTGATTATGATGTGTCTAGGTGTGGACCTCTTTGAATTTATCCTACTTGGAGTTCATTGAGCTTTATGGATATGTACATTAATGTTTGTCATCAAATTGGCAAAATTGTCAGCCATTACTTTTTCAAATGTTCTTTTTGCTCCTTTCTCTCTCTTCTTTCCTTCTGGAACTCCTGGTGTGTGTATGTTAGTATACCTGACAAAAGAGGCTATGCTCCCTACCTAGTGGGGTTGGGGGTGGTGTTTTGCAACCAAAAAGCTTGTGGTCCAACTGACTGTACTTGGAGGACCCGCCCCAGGCCACCAGGTCTGTTGCAGGAAGTGAGCAGCAGGTCAGGGATCAGGAAGGTAAAGTGTTGGACCCTGTCTTGGTTGTGGTGTATGTATGTCTCGAACGTCATCTCTTGCTGAGACGTGATAGACCATTGAACTAACGGGCTTGATTTATTTTTCCTCTGTAGGTTCAATGTCAACAACACCATTCTTCACCCAGAGATCGTTGAATGGTGAGTATGGCCTATGGTCACCTTGACTATTGTGCTTAGCTCATGGGGACAGGAGGCCCTGCTGTTCCTGCCCACCCCGTCTCAGAGAGTCCCTCAGAAAGCCAGTCTCCGGAACCTCCTCCTTTAGCCTTTATTGTTCTGTTTGGTTTTTTTTGTTGTTGTTGTTGGCTAGCTGGTTTTTTCAAGAGGGCATGAGTCACTTAAGTATCAGTTAAATTTCTCTTATCGTTTTCTTTATTTTCGATCTTTTGAAAACTCCTGCCATAAGTAGGCCAAATATGCATAGCTCAGATGGAAAGTAGGTAGTGAAAAGAGCAGAAATAAACACCACATGATCCCATTACCAGCAAGGTAAACACGTTTTCCTCACGTCACACTTGTATCTGGACAAGGGTGGCATCCTGTTAGACATGTTCTTTTGTAACTTTCTTTCTTTGCTTGGCGATACTGGCCGCCCTCACCTGCAGCACACCTGGTTTCTGTTACGTGGCTGTAGGTGAGCCTTGTCAGGTTGGGCGTTGCCTCTGTGGGCCCCGCAAGTGGCCCTTCAACTCCAACGTGCTACCAGTTTTCTTCCTAAGCCGTCCAGTTGCTCTTTGATAGCAGAAAAATGCTTTTCCTTGGTTGGATGACTACACTCTGTGACTGCAGTGAGCGGCGAGGCCGGGCCTCCGCCACGCGTCACTCCACTGGGCGGTGCACAGACTTCTCACATGTCATGCTGACTCTGTGATCACATTTTCCGGCTAGCCGGGCGCTCCGGCTCACCTGGTCTGGAGCTTGGGAACACTGCGCCCCGAGGGCTGAGCAGGAGTTGGCTGGGGATACAGGAGTAGGGGGAGGGAGAGAGGGATCCAGGCCAGGGGACCACTTGTTCTCAGAAGCAAGGGAAAGGTTGGTGGCTTTGTGTGGCCGGTGCCGAGCCAGGGATGTGGAGCCTGAGGGTGATTGGAGAGCCAGTCAGTGGCCGGGCAGGCCTTGGTGTCAGTTTCGACTTTTTCCTGGGAGAGATGGGCAACACGGGAGACAACACGGGAAGCGACACGGGCAAGCCTTGATGGGTTCAAGCAACAGAATGGTCGGATCCGGTTGGCATTTTGGAAAATCATTTTGGCCTCAGACCAGTGCCTTAGCCGCAGCATAAGAATGGGAACAGGTGGCCAGTTAGGAGGCGGTGGCAGGGGTCCAGGTGGCAATGGAAGGTGGTGGTGTGGCAGATTAGAGAGGAAGCAGCAGTCAGAGGCGGCTCCTGGGGGAGCTGGCTGTGGTGCAGCGAGTGATGCGGCAGAAGGTGACTCTGGTTTTTGCCGTGCACGGCCGGGTCCATCACTGACACGGGGACGGGGGGAGGGGCAGGTGCCACAGCAGATCCGGGACTTGTTTGGGGTGCGTTGGGTCCGAGGCAGGTGCCAGTGGGGGAGAGGGCCGGGCGGAGGTGGGCGTCCGAGGGCTGTCGAAGGCGTTGGTACTGGCCTCAGAGAGTTAGACGCCAGGCGGGCTCTCTGCTCTGTCAGCAGCCCTGGCCACGCCCGTCACAGCCACGCACTCGGGGAGGGCAAGGCCCTGGGTCGTCAAGTTCATAGTCCCACTTGGCAGAAGAATAAATCCTGGGTGCTCAGAGTGGGCCCGTGTCCACTTACGCTGCCTCACAGGTGACATTCCTCATGGTCACTTACAGAGTGGGTGCTTTGGAGACCGTGCCTGGGTCATGCCCTCCAGCCTCTCCTGAGCAATAAGGCGTTCATTTGTCACTTTGAAACAAGCACACGTTAGTTCTAGTGACATCTCCAAGGTCTTGAGGTAGAGTCTTCATTTAGAAGAATGCCTCCTGCCTTTATGAAAGCGAGCAGCAGAGAGCATTTATTTGGCATTTGCTGGCAGTAGAACTGTTTTAGAAATGTCACATTGTCCTCACTGCCTCAGGGGTCTGTCTTAATAGCCTGGGTCCCAGCCACTCTCGGTGGAGCCGTCGTCGTGATCACTGCCCTCCCCGAGTAAGTGATGGGAGGATTCTGGGTGGAACGGTGAGGGGGCAGGTCCCTTATTTATCGCAGTGGGTGGGCTTTCCGTGATGCTAAATTATGGCTCGGCGGTGCATTGTTGGGCCCCTGCGTCCTGAATGCTGTCACCGTCCTCTCTTCCTGGGCCCTGGGGAGGGAAGCTGACTGCGGCTCAGTGGAGCACCCTTGGGGTTGGGTCCTGCCTGGGCGTCAGCCTTTCTCTCCGGTCACAGGGTGCTCGGGACCCTCGGAATGGACCCTGTGCCGAGGCCAGGTATAGCAGCGAGGGGGACCGAGGGGTGTGCAGCTGAGTTTTCCGGGCACCCACCTGCACCCCAGCTCCCGCTGTCTGCTTGGAGGCGGCAAGCAGCCTGGGCTGGCGCAGGGAAGCTTGCTTTCTCGTTTTTGTTTGGGTGTCATTCATTTCTTCCCTGTGACTGTTTTATTGTTTTCCATTCTCTCGAGCAGTGCCTTTTTGATTTCCTGTAAATTCCTCTGTAATCGTACTCTTCCCCACAAACGTGAGATCATAGCTGATAATTTCTTTTCTTGTGCTGGGTATTGCAGTTGGAATGGGAAGGTCAAAAGTTGAAACTTACAAAGAGCAGGCGTCTCACTTCCGTAATTTAGGCCGCGGTTCTACTTTACCGTTTCGCAGATGATTAAATTGATCTGAAGGTAGGGTAGGAAATAAAAGGCGACGCTTTCGTGCCGTCTGATAGCTCAGCGCCTTGGGTTCAGTTAAGTACCTCTGGCAGCGTCACGGGAGAGCAAGCATGTCAGCCATTGCCGTGTGCCTTCTTGGGTTTTAAGTGAGACTGTTAAATTGAGTCATACGCCCGTTTTAGAACTGTTAATTACACGGACTGGAAGTGTCCTGCGTGCATTCATCAGGCAGTGGGTAACGGATCTATTTCTGCTGCCCTGCCTTTCCGTGTGCACGGGAGATGGTACGCCATGCGTGGCTTTGCGGGCAGAGCGCCCCGGGATCCTACGTCCTGGGCGACACGTCCCAAATTAGAAGAGGTGCGTAGATGATGGCCTGGATTCGTGGTGTGTGCGTGGAAAGCGTTCCAGCAGCGTGGCTCATCTTTGTCTCCGAATGAATGGGCATTTAAGGATACGTTAACGAGGAAGCCACACGGAGAGTGGGTTCCTGGGGCAGCGTGGGAACTCCAGTCACCACGCCCCCAGGAGGCAGGAGACAGACGTGGAGCATCGCACAGAGGGAAAGGCCCGGCCCAGCCCTGGTCTGGCAAGGAGGTGGACCTCCCTCCGGTGGGCCTGTCGCCAGGCAGGTTTCAGGCACACTCGGCTCACGACTGAGCTAAACCATTTTCTTCCTGGCTCTGGTTTCTTTGAGAGGACTTATGGATCAAGCCTCCTGAGAATATGTAGTTCCAACCAACTCTTTTCCTTCTGTTCCTCCTGTCGTGGGACTTTATCCCTTGCGTCGCTGGGTCACAGGGTGTGGAAGGGATGGCTGTGGGGTCCTGTGGAATTGAGTTCCCGCCGTCGCGGCCCCCACACGGCCATCGCCCACATATTCATCTCTGGGAGGGATGGAATTCCTCACCCTTTAAATGGGTTTTGTTCAACTTGGTGGCGCTTTGATGCTTAGAGACAGATTTTGGAAATACTTCAACCTGTCTCGCTACTATTTTAATCAGGGGAGCATTCAGACCCCAGTTAATTGATGTCTCAGTCCTGAGTTTAATGCCCAGAGGCTGTTTTGTGACCTGTGACTATTTAAGGAGGGGAGAAAAGATTGCACAAATAAATCTCTGCCTAGTCCAGGTTTTGGCGTTCTAGGCCTGTAGCAGGATGCTGGACCCTGAGGGGGGAGGGGGCAGGGGTCTTTGCTTCCCAAGCGCCCCATGCTGCCTTGCCGCCTGTTTGAGCAGTCCCTGGGTGTGGCCATGAGCCAGGGGACCCTGCGTGGGCCATGCGTGCGGTGCTCATGTCTTCCCACACACGCCCGGCACCTCCTCTTCCCAGCCCAAGCTGCCTTACGTGGCATCTGTGCGTCCTGTCCTGAGCCGTGGTCCTCTGCTGCTTCCCTGGGGAGGTGGTCTGTGTTCTCTCTTGAGGCTGTCACCCTTGTAGGTCATAGTTCCAACAGCCACCTGACCCATCCTCGGGCCAGACAAGGCTGGGACTGGGTGTGGCACTGAGCTGCTGTCACTCTAGAGGCCGCTGGGCCTGCAGAGGAGAATCCTTCCTCCTGGGCCTTCCGCGTTCAGGGGTAGCGCAAGTCGCCTCGTCACATTCAGGGTGCTGAGTTCCTCTTGAAGATGGGAGGAAGATGCTAGAAAGTCTTGCTCATTTCCGCAGTAATCTTAAAAGCAGTCTCTGGTACTTGTGTCTTGGAGACAACTGGAGCCGGCTGGGACGCGGCCCTCCCTGCCCGGCGCCTGGGCGAGGCTGCAGCCCAGGGTACCCTGTGGGTCACCGGTTAAGCCAGCATACAGCAGGTGTTTACTTAAGCTTGGGTGAAATTGGGCCGGGCCAAAGCCCAGCTGGGCTGGCTTCGTCAGAGAACTGCCTTTGTGGGATCATTTGCCCTCGTTCAGTTTGATTTTTTTTTTTTTAAAGCAACTGAAAAAATACACCCCGAATAGCCCAACTGGAGGCCCAGTTTGTCACTGGCCCCAAAGTAAAATTAGAAGAGAAAGTGGGACTCTGGGACCCATGGCTGGAGAGCTGATGGCTTCTGATGGGAAGAGAAGGTGTTTCTTTCTCCTTCCTCGGGTTACACGCTCTTCCTGCTCGTCTACAAGGAGGACGCGCAGGCTGCTGCAGGGGCGAGGGGATGAGTGTGGGCTCCTGGGGGCTCAGACCCTCGGCCGCCTCCCCTGCCTGCGTGACTGGGGACGGGGCAGGGGCAGTGGGAGTTTGGGCTGCTGAGGCCTGGGCGGCTGTGGCCCTGCTCAGTCTTTGCGACATGCCACGCTGTCCTGCTGGAGTCCCTGGGGTGGGGTGGGGCGGGCTGGGGAGGCCTTGTTTTCCTTTTGAAATGAGGTCATCGGCTCTCCCATTAGAAGTGAGGTTTCCCAGCTGCAGGGCCGTGTCCAGGTAGCACTGACAGCTCGTGGTTCCTGTGTGGCCGTTCTGGGCCAGACACTGTTCTGGCGCTGGGACCCTGCCCTCCAGGGCTACGGTCTTTCGGAAGAGACTTAAATTAAAAGAGACTGCACGTGTTGGAGCTTTCTGAGGCTTCATACAACTGCCCAGGCAGCACAGGAGGGATTTAGCCTGGGGGTGGAGAAAGGCGTGTTCCAGGTGGGAATGGAGGCAGCACCGGGACTGAGTTCCAGACAGGGGAGGGGGCTGGGGGCAGCGTGGGGGTGCGCGGCAGAGACAGGCAGGGGCCCGGCCCCCGCGGACACACGCGTCATGGTGTAGCATTTTAACTTCATCCTGAAGACACAGAGAGGCCCCTGCGAGGCTTTAAACAAGGGAAAGCCCGGTGGGGTTTGCATTTCCCGACACCCCCGGCTGCTGGAGGCCAGAGGCTGGCGTGGCCGGACGGAGAGACACGGAGGGGCCGAGCGAGGGGGGAGGGCGTGGCAGGCCGTGGCCGTGGTTGGACATGGGGAGCGTGGACAGGTGAGAGGGAGGTGTCAGGGTGATGCCAGGGTCTCCGCAGGGGGCAGCCGGAGGGTGGCAGGGCCGTGCTGAGATGGGGACGTGGTGGGAGTTCTCACATGCCGAGCTCCAGGCGCCCGGGGACCCGCAGGTGGGTGCGGACAGGAAGGGGGGAGAGGGGGCAGGGCTGGCAGCGTGATGGGGGCGGAAGGGAGAAGAGACAGGAGTGGGGGGGCGAGATGGAGAAGTTGGAAATGCGGTGCAAAAGCAGCTCTGCTCCTCCTCCCTCGGAGCGAGGAGTGAGGGGCGGATTCTTCACTCACAGAAGAGCCTGTTCCTTGGAGCTTCTAGGAGGAGGGCAGGTGGGCAGAGAAGGAACAGGACGAGCCTCCCTCGTAGGGGAGGGAGAGAGGGCAGGATGAATGGGGAGAGGCGGGAGTGGGCCCATCTGCTGGCGTCTGTGTTCTCCGTGAAGTAGGAGGCGAGTCCATTCATCCGAGTCCATTCATCCGTGAGAAGGAGCGTGGGGGGCGGAGGTGGGAGTAGAGACCTTAGGAGGATTAAGGAAGTGAGAGTCGCCCTCCCCTTGCTCCCCTGCAGCGGTGGCGGAGGGGGGCCTTGCCAAGGCAGATGACTAGGAGATTGCTGGGCTGGTGGGTGGGCGCAGGGCCTGGGAGTGGCACGAGTGGCAGCTGGAGGGAAGGACCAAGCATCTAAGCAGGACAGGGCGGCAGAGGGAGGCGGCTCCCAGGATGAAGTGGAGGGGGCGGGGTGGGGTGGGTGTGGCCGGCCTGGCGCCCACCAGCACTGTCACTCTGTGGTCCTCACTGCACGCCAGTACAGACAGGCCTGAGGCCGGCGCCGTGGAGGGTGGCAGCGCCGACCCACACACCAGTGGCTGCGAGTGGATTTGGGCCTCAGGACCCTGAGCTGCTGGCCTGAGGCCCACCTGAGGCCCTGGTCCCTCATCCTGCAGGGAACAGCAGTGAGCGCCGTGGCCCGGGTGGGACTGCCAGCCCGCCGTGGTACCAGAGGCACCTTTGCGATGACGAACGGCATGCTGTCAGCTTCAGGGCTGGCCTCCTCAAGCGAGAAAGGATGTTCCTTTGAAAAAGTCTCTCTGGGCTCGTGGGTTTGTTTTTTCCACCTTCCCCAGAAGGCTTTATAGTCTTGGGAAGGTGTCATTGTGTTGCAAGATGCTGTCCTCATTTCCCAGTGACAAATGGCTGGCTGTCCCAGCTGCGTGGCGTCTTGGAGACCGTGTGAGTCAGCAGCTGGCTGGCTCGGCCTGCTCCTGTGAGGTCCCCAAGGGCTCGCTGCCTCGATGGAGGTGGGCGGTGGCCGCGCCCCTCACCTTCTGCCGTCCCCACCTGCCTCGGGCCCTGTTCTGGGCTGCCTTGGCCAGGGCGGCTCCGGCGGGCTCTCTGGTCAGGCCGAGGAGGAGGGAGAGGAGATGGTGAGAGGTGCCCTCTGGACGGAGGGGCGGGCACTGATCTGCTGTCGCCAGACGCCCTGGCTTTGCTGATCTCGAGGGCGCTTGCCTGTGTCCCTTTGTGAAGGGAAGGTGATCCTGTGGGCGCTTTGTTGCGGGTGGGGGAGCTCTCCGCCTTTGCAGAAGCCAGACCTTAAGCAGAGGGGGTCGGCTGGGGCTGCTCCGTCTCCACCCCCAGGCCCTCCTGCCCTTCTCCGGGTCTCAGCGTCACAGAGGGGCTCTCCCGCAGCAGCCTTCTCCCATGTGGTGATCGCACATCTGCTCGCACGATGCTCGTCTCCTCCTCGGCCTCTGCGCTCCCCGAGGCAGGAACGTGCCGCCCGCCGCACTCATCAGCAGTGCCTGGCGTGTCCACCCGGCAGTTACTCAGCAGTGACGGGCAATGAATGAGTGGTATTTGCCGTCGGGGGCAGCGCCTCGTGGAAGTTTTTAAGGTGTTATCGTCGCACTATGTGCACGTGCTTGAGCAACCCCTAGCGCAGACCCGGTGCAGGAAAGC
>NW_012149263.1:61303-74032 GCF_000956105.1 Propithecus coquereli | reverse complement strand
GAGCTTGTTCCTCGGTCCCCATATTTCTTGCAAAGTGGAAGTTAGATCTAAAGCCATAAAGTTTAAAATATTTGCTAAAATACATCCGAGGTGATGTGTATTTGCTATCGTCCTGTGTTATTTAGCTGACCACCGTTAAGGATTGTAAGATCGACCACTGGGTTAGATTTTCCCCCTCGGGCTGGGAAGTTATCTGCATGGTATTACTTTGGTACCATAGGAATAAATGTGACTTTCCATTATTTTTCCTGGAGTTTTTATCTGCCTTTCTTTTCTCTTATTGAGAGAAGGAACATTTATCTGCTTCACCACATCACCTGCTCCGTGGGAACGAATCCATTCCATTCTTCTCATAGATGTTCTGTTCAGAGCCTTGTACTTCGAGTTCTGATTTCTACTGATGCTTTCTAGGCCTGCTACTCAGCATATCCTGAGATTTCTTTTCATTATACTTTTGAATCAATTCCACTTTTTAAAAATATGCCGTTGCCTCGTCTCATTCTCTGGTTCATTCTCTCTCTCTCCCTCTCTCTGCTGGAGCGCATCCTTAAGTACTTTCCCCATTTCTGAGTTCTTCAATGTCTAAAAAGGATTTATTTTCCCTTTATATCTGATCCGTAGTGTGTCTGTGTATAGAGTTCTGTTTTTGCGTGGTGTGCTGGGAAAAGGGAGTCATTGTGGCACAGTGGGTCATGAGAACTTTGATGTTATTTTAGCTAAGGCTCTCAGTTTCTGCATCTGTAAAATGGGGATGATAATACCTGTTCCAGGTGGGGTTCCCTGGGAAGCTGAGCCTCTGAGATAAGTGGGCAGGAAGCATGTTGAGCAATGCTCTTGGGATCCACACGTGCAGCGGAGGGAAGGTGCGGGCTTGGGCTGCAGTGCGGTTATAAGGACGCCCTGGCTGATCCCATGGGGTGCTTTGGAGCTGGAGTGACCCAGCAGAGATGTCCCCAGATGAAGCAGGGGAGCTGGGTCTTTGTTTCTTCCATCAGGTGGTAGAGACCAGTATGGCAGTGTGGCCTTGGGGCCCTCTTCGAGAGGACTGGCTGGCTGCCACCACTCCCAGCAGCCGGGACGAGTGCCGTGGTCCTACAGGGGCAAGTTGGCAGTGCAGCCGGCATCCACGGCCACTTACGGGACCCAGCACAGAGCAGGTCCCAATGAAGGGCAATTTAAAAAGAAAGGAGGCAGTGTTTGCTTTCTGGGAGTTCTCTAGTTTTCTGGGCCTGTTGCAAATACTGGGAAATACTATCTTTTGATGAGAATCAAGACATCCTGGTAAGGACGTCAGAAGATTCTGTCTGGCATCAAGGTGACTAGCACGGCTGAGGCGGGATCTGCAGACTTTGCGTTTTAGTTCACGTAACAAACTTACCTGGCACTTACTACGTGCCAGGCACCGTCCTTGGTAGTTTAAAAATGCGAACTCTTGATCTCGCAGCCAGCCTGCGAGGAAATACTGTCGCTGTCTGCACTTCTCAGGTGAGGGAACCACAGCGCAGAGTGAGGATCTCAGCCCCGGACCTGGGAGGGGTGGAGCTGGGGTTTGAGCCCGGGCTCTGGGTCTTGCGCCTGTGCGCTTAATGACCCACAACTGCCGTCGGTGCCCGTGGGCCTGGAGTGAGTTATTTGAAAGAAGTGGGTGGAGGTAGAAAACTGACATGTATTTAGTTCCTCTCTGTGAGTCTTACTTGGGGGTGAGATTGATTGCAAGGACCAGAAACCGAACGACATTTGGGCAAATTAACATTTGTTTGCTGGGGGACTCTGGGGAGCCCTGGTCCAGCTGCAGGAGGCACAGCCAGGCTGGAGGGGACAGCAGGTCTCCTGGTCACGGATCCCTGCCCCACGTAGATCTGTTCTTCCCCCATGGCGGCTCCAGCCTCCTGCCTGTCTCAGCGGACCAGCTGCTGCCACATCCACGCCTGCACAAATACATGGAAAGTGGCTGCAGTCCCTCCACCCGACCCTGTCGCAGGCAGGGGTCTGAGTCCCTTGCGTTCCTGGGCTGCTCCGTGGCTGGGTGGTTGGGGGCAGGGAGGAAAGTAGAGGCCTCTTCAGCCAAGGGGCAGAGCCCTGGGAGGTGGCGTGCTTAAGATCAAGGTCCAGCAGCCTTGCCATGTAGCTATGATTTCCCTTCCATGCATGGGGAAACTGAGGATCAGGGAGGCAGGCCGTATCTGGCCACAGAGGCGAGGCTTCTTCCACACCCACACAGCTTCCAGACCTTGTCACTGGAAACAGCCTTCCCGACGTCATGGCTGGCGTTAGGGGCTGGTGTTAGGGCAGGTGGGCTTTGTTCCCTCCCCATCCCAGGGGTTTCCTCAGAACAGCCCAGTGCAGCTCGTCACTCCTGGGCCTCGATGGCTCCACTCTGGCCCTGGCAGCCTCGCACGGCGCCCCGTCCCGGGCTGGGCAGGTGTGGCCGGCCCTGCAGCCTCCCTCGGGGAGGGGGGGAGTCCACCCAGCCCCTGCTGGAAGTCACTGACTTGTCACTTTGTTTTTCTCTCTCTGAAGCCGCGTGTTTAAGACGGACATGGAGCTGGAGGTTTTGCGTTACACCAATAAAATCTCCAGCGAGGCCCACCGGGAGGTAAGTCGGGCACCGGCCCTGATTGGGTGGGACAGGTGGCATTGCTGGGTGGGGCAGGAGAAGCGTGTGGCGATGAGTGGTTGCACGGCGGGCTCCAGTCCCCGAGGGCCACGTGGGAGGCGGGACGTTTCCCACGGTGGTGACTCTCTTTTCTGCTCCCAGTGTGCACAGGGCAGGGACAGGAGACAGTCTGCCTCAGTTCCTCGCTTTAAGGCACCGCCCTTCTGGGGGTGGGGGACGTCGATCCCCAGGGAATCTCCCACACGAAGTCCTCCCTTCCAAGAGGGTCGGGCTGCCCCTCCCGACAGGCAGTTCCCGGTTCCGCAGTTCCCAGCTCATTTGAAAGACTCTCTTGTCCTTATCTGTGACTCAGGGACACTGGTTACCGTCCTCCGTTTTCTGAAAACATCTTCAGGTGGTTTTTCCAGCCTTCCCACTTCCCAGAGGAAGGAGATGGGATAAGGAAGCGTGTGGCTTGAAAGACATTCACGGAGACTGGGACAGCCCGTCGTCTGCTTAGGGACAGTTGTGGCTTGTGTTCGGAAATGCACCAGGGTGATCTCGCATGGGAGTTAACGCTCTCTGTGTTTTGTGAAAGACAAAGGACACCTGTAAGTGGTCGTCATCGTAGCTTTCATGGCACTAAGCATTCACCAAGCGCACGTTGGTTAAACCTTCATGGTCCTCGGCCGCCTGCTGCCCCTGAGCTGTAGCCCGACGCCCGGCGTTTATCGGCTGCCCGTGGACGTCTCCGTGGTGGTTTAGATAAACCGTATGGAGCTTTAAAAAGTTCTGATTTGTCACATTTCTGTATCACTGTGTGCACAAATCATTCTTTTTTTTTTTTTTTTCCAAAGAAGAGGCTCTTTTGAAAAAGTGCTACACGTTATTTACAAGGCCGTGTTACTTTTCTGTATGATACAAATGTCTTTGCTTCGTGTTCCTTCTCCAGGTAATGAAGGCCGTAAAAGTGGGAATGAAAGAATACGAGCTGGAAAGGTAAGCCGCCGTGATGCTCTGGGTAAAGATTAAAATGCAAAAAACAGTAATTTACGTTCCCCGAGCAAGTAGCCGATGAGGCACCGCGGCGACACGCGCACGTGGAGCGGGGATTGTGAGCAGGTCTCCGGGATCTGGGGCAGAGATTATCTTTCTTCTCACTGCGGCCACCTCCCCGGCTCTTGGCGGAGTGTTTGGCGGTGATGGTCTTGGATGACTTCTCGGGCTGGTTTAGTGCCCCATCACTCCAGTCTTGGACTTCGCTTCTGCGATTTGCCGGCAACTTTACCAAACGGCCGCTCTTGTGACTCCGATTCCGAGAGCCGCTAGTAAAACAGCTTGCGTTTTTGTGTGTGAACACTGCCGTTACGTCTGCTGCGCTTGGACGACGGGGTCGAGGGATGGTTAAATGGCTCATAAAGCGCTCTGGAGAGTTCCGCTGGCCTTCGGCTCCAATTAGGCAGTGGGGGCGGGGTGGGGGGAGCTGATGGGTGTGGCCTGGTCGGCTGAGCCCCACCCTAGGGGTTGGCAGGCTGCCGCCCACCTTGTGAGGAAGCCCCGGGTCAGACCCAGACTGTTCCCGTGGCTGCCCTGTCACCCACGTCCTGGGGCAGGAGGCCTGAATTCCAGAATCTTCTGCCAGCAATGGACCACCTGGAAGCCTGGGGAGGGGACACTGAAGAGGCCGCCATTCTCCCCTCCCTACTCCAGGCTTTCCTTTCCTGCCCGCCCCCCACCACCTTGCAGGGCCCAGGTGTCCTCCGGCTGCCCTTGGGGCCTGCTCTGTGCAGGGCACTGGCTTGTTCTGGGGGATGCCAGTTCCACGTTGCTCTTCCAGGCCCCTGGCCACTTGCTTTGTCCACGCTGGTCAGATCGGGCCTGCAGTGGTCAGCGTGGATGTTTCCGGTCACTGTTGCCATGGCGTGGGGACAGGGGTCTTTTTCAAAGTCTAACCCTGAAAGGAGTTCTGCACGGTGAGCCTCCATGCGCCTCTCTTTGTCCGCCAGGCGGGAAGAGGTTAAAATGGCCTTGCCCTGATGCAGCGGCATCCCAGGAGGGACACGTACTGTGTGTGCGTCGAAGACCCAGCTCCGTCACGCCGAGGAGGATGGGGCGGGGCGTGCAGAGCTGTCCCGTGTTTGCGTCGGTGTCTGCTGCTGCCGTGTGGGGTGTGTGCTCTGGTCTTCCCAGGGTCCCTGCCCCACCCACCCCCAGGATCTGGGATAGGAAGAGTGCTCTGGGGCCACCCCAGGGAGGTGGGCTGGACAGTGGTCTCTCAGACTGGCCCTGCCCTAGAAACCTGCTCCCAGTTGGGTTGAACCATGGTGACCCATAGCTGGTGCCTCAAATAAAAATAACCAAGAAATTGGAGCAAGAATAGCTCGTCCCGGCGCGGAGTCCTGCTGTCCGCTGCACGTGGCAGCCTGTGCCCTGTGCTGCGGCGCGTCCAGCTCCGAAGGTGGTTCCTGGGGGTGGGAGTGTCCTGAGCCACCCTCCCCACCGTGTCTCAGGGCCTGACCCTGCCCAGCCCGTGGACAGGGCCGTGTGGGCTCTGGGGCAGGGGCTCCGGAATGCGTCCCCAGCTCTTCTGCCCCTCTAGGTAAGGGAGGTCTTTTTTTTTCTTTTCATGAGAAATTTCAAATATCCAAAATCATAGTATAATGAAACCCAAAGTCCCTGTCAGGTTTTTTATTTGGTTTTGTTTACTAGATTATTTCGATAGTGAATCCCAGACGTCCTGTCGTTTCTCCTATAAATACTTCAGTAGGTATCTCAGTTGACAAGGGTATTTTTTGCGTTTGCATAACCACCATGCCATCGTCACATCTAACCAGACAATAATTCCTTAATATTATCAATATCTGGCCCATATTGGTCTAAAACTAGCCTTTTAGAGTTGATCTGTTCAAGTCGGGACACGAGCGAAGCCCCACGTTGCACTTGGCTGTCGGTAGGAGGAGAGGCTCTAGTGAAGCCGAGCTCTGGGAGATCTCACTTTGCAGACCGCCCGACCTCTCCCTCCAGACGCTCCCCCCGCCTCGAAGACCCCGGCCGGCCCAGCTGCCGCCGCCTCCGTGCACCAGGGCAGCTCCCAGAGGCCACGGCTGAGCGCGCGCCAGGAGCGGCCGCCTCCAGGGTGCTGAATGCCGAGTCAGCTCGAGGCCCGTTGGCTCTCTGCGGGACACCTGCCCCGCGCCGCGCCCATCCCCGGTGGCCGTGGGAGATGTGCCTGCCTCAGGGCCCCAGCTCAGCAGGACGGCCGTCTGCTCTGTGGGCCCCCGCGAGCCTAAAGCGTGTGGGGGCTGGGGGACGGGGACCAAGATGACAAGGATGAGCGACGGAGCCCGTTCCTGCAGGACAGGTAGGGTTAGGAGGGCCACTCCCCTGAAGGTGGTGGGAAGATGGATGTCTGGGGATGCTGTCATGTTGTGGGGTGTCCCCGGCCCGATTTGAGGAGGGCCCTGCCCTCCAAGTCGAAGCCCCCGGGGGCGTCTGGAGCCCTGAGGCGGGTCGACTCCTCTTTCTGTCCCGCCAGCTCCACCCCTACTCCCTCCCACGGGCACGCTTCACTGTCACTTCCCACGTCACTCCGTGACACAGTTTTGTGGTCTGTGTCCTTGGGAGTCTGGAGGCGTCTTCGTGGGGGCCGCGTCTCATCTGTCGGCGCAGGGTCTGACCCACGGCTGGTGTCGGCAAGTATGCGTGGGCCGGTTCGATAGATGGACGGGAGAGAGAAGAAAAGGTCTGGAGCTATTTCTCTGCTCTCTCCTGTTTCACCGGGAACTTTAGAATTCTTTTCTTAACTAGCTGGGGAATAGAAATCTTCTAAAGCAGGTGGCGTCGGTTGCCCAGGGGCGTGGTCCTTTGAACACAGGCTGGCTGCTGCCCCGGTAGGTCGCGGCTGCCAGGCTGCCGTGCGCATCGCTGACTCGCTGGGCTGGAAGTGAGCGAGCCGCTCTTGTGTGTGCAGATAGGACCCTGCGAGCAAGGTGGGCGTCCCGAAAACCCGCCGGCCCTTCTGCCGGGAGCACGGCCAGCTCCAGCCCCACGCAGGGACCCCGGGCCAGGGCAGGAGTCCTGCATGTGAGGACTTGGGGCCAAGGTGGAGGCTGGAGGCAGGGCTGATTGTCCTGGGGGAGGACAGCTCCCCACGCCCCAGCACAGCTGTGCTCAGACGCGAGCGATGCCGGCCAGGGGACCCGGGGCTAAGCCTCATCTTTTTCGTTTGTTTTATCAAAGACTTGTTAAAAAATCTTTCCTAAAAAAAAAAAGTAAGTGAGTTGATGGCATTTCTGGTGATACCTCTTCCTTCGCGCTGTGCCTGTGAGCGAGGTTTTGGAGGAGATGAAAATCGTTTTCCGCAATCGCGGTGCAGTAAATTGCATTGGAGCAATACGACGTGAGCGTCTGGGCCACTCGGGCTCCTGCGGCGTCTGACCGCAGGCCCGGCCGCGCGGTCCGCTTTAGCGCCTCGCGTTATTTAACATCCGTGGCGTAACCAGCTTGCAGCCTGCAGACGCTCATTTGGGGCGCGCTCCATGGGCCGTGTGAGCAGGGCCCGGTTCACATTTGCCACAGGGAGATTGATAACTTGACGTTTCAACAGCCTGGGACCCTAACTGAAACTATGCTGTCTTCCTCTCCCAGCTGGCGATGGGGCGTTTTGGGGCCTTTCACGGCAGCCTCTGTGGGGGTCGGGAGAGCCATTTAAAGGGTAGAAGTTCTGTGCGGTGCGGTAGGGACAGCGTGTCCCCCTCCCCTGGCTGGGGTCCTTCTGTGATCACGCGTCTGGAGACCTCCACGAGGCCAGGGCTTTTCTGGGCTCTGATGTCACAGGCAGCAGCCGACAATAGGGCCTCCTGTGTCCTCGCGGTCCTTCGTTAGTGAGGGGCTTGCCCAGTGCGCTGCTTTTTGTTGGAGTCTCCCTGCCTTTGCTGCCCTGGGGCCGACGGGGCCAGTCAGGGTTCTGTGTGTGCAGTGTGCCCGTGGGGACCAGGAGAGGGGACATGGCCTGGGAGTCTTCTCCCCTAACACTCACAGTCTCAATCAATCAATATCTCTCTCTCTCATCTTCCATCCAAGCCGTGGAGTCATGGATCAGGTTGATCTTCAGTGTATCCAGCTGGGGCAGGTGGCAAAGCTCTTGCCACGTTCTTGTGAAACAGGACGGGTTTTTCTTTCTTTTTTCGGACTGGAAACTCTGGCTCCAGTGAGGACAGCTGAGAGGGGGGAGAGTCTGTAGCAGCCCCCAGCCCTGCCAGCCCTGGTGCTCGGCCTCAGGGGAGCAGGACAGCCTCAGGGGAGCAGGGCAGCAGCAGACAGGCTGCCCCTCCCGGCGCTGTCCCCGCCCTCCAGCTCAGGTCGTCCCCCGCCCTTTGCTGCACCCCCTGCCCCAGCACTGGCCTCTCTCACGTCTGCACTTCTAGCTCCCTGGAGGCTACTGAGCCTTCGCATTTGGGCGCCCTCATGTCTTTGTCCATCGGTCTCCTGGTGCCTGTGTCTGCATCGTCCCCTCCCACCCTGGGTCTTGGCAGGGGGTGTCCTGCTGGGCGCACTGGGCCTGTGACCAGACGTGGCCCTGTGTGTCTCTGACCAGTGTTGGGACCCCCCACACACGTGAGTCATGCAGAGGATCCATGTTTCATTGGCGCTGGAGGTCACCAAGAGGTCCCTATTGGCCTCCTTCTGGCAGGTTCTGGAGATGCATGGCTTCCAGTCACCTGGTCTGGCCTAACCTGGTCTCAGCCTGGGCATCAGGAGGCTGCCCTCAGTTTTCCTACCCCCATAAGGGGTGCTGGAGCTTTGTTCGGGGCACTTTTGGAGTAGGTCTGGGTCCAAGCAACCTCTGAGACCTGAGCCCCCAGGTAAGAACAGATGTGATGGTCCCCTCTTTTGGGCCTGGTCACCGTCCGAGGGCAGCGCACGGCACCTTCCATAGCGGACACACCTCTCCGTTGGCTGCATTGAGGGATGAGGGCTGTGGCCCAGCCCCTGAGACCCTGGGTCTGGGTATGGAGAAGCCCCCTTTTAGCCTTGGAAGGCTCGGAGTGGGCTTACTGCCAGCACATCCTTGGCTGTCGGAGACAGGCCACAGCCCATCACGAGAGAGGCCAGGAAACCCCCACTGTAGGTACAGTGCCCAGAAAGGCAGCCCCTGGGTCTTGCACCCTGGCTGGCCACACCTCAGGGCATTTGAGCCACACCAGGGCTGCCTTGGGTGGAGAATTCCTCAGAGTCCGGAGCCGGCCTTGTGCTTACCCACCGCTCTCTGTCCACACTGCCCAGCATCAGGGAGGGACACGCTGGGGAGCGTCCCTCTATCCATGAGATGCAGCAGAGCCTGGTGTCTGAGCGTGGAGCTGGGGCCTCTGCGGGGGGTGGAGGGGCTGTAGGACTTGGGGCTTACAGCAGGGGTGGCTCCTTCTGCCTCTGAGAGTAACTGGGAAGGGGCACATTCGGGGCACACACCAGCTTGGTGTCCAGCCAGGGGCCGGGCTCGCTGCACACACAGCCCGGTCGATGCGGGCCCCATTAGAGCTGCTGGGGCGCAGCCAACAGAGGTCAGCGTGCTCTTTTCAAATGCCAGGGACTCGCCTCTGGAGAGCCACATTAAGGCACCGCCGCGGTGCCAGGAGGCATCTTTATGGATCTGCCTCTGGCGTTGCACCATTAAAACTGATACTGACTATCGATTTCAGATAAATATTTATCGTGAGTTTAAGGAGGTAGTGTTTTCTTCCTGGCTTACCGGGAGGTTTTATCAGGGAAGGATGTCAGATTGTATAAGCTGCTTTTTCGGCGTCTCCCGTGGCCTTTGTGTGCGTGTGTTTGTTTTAAGCAATTAATAAGCTTTTTATTTTTGAATAGTTTTAGATCACAGGAAAGTTCCTGGAATATTAGAGATGTCCCATCTACCTTGGGCCTATTTTCCCTGTTTTTAACATTATTATGGAAAATTTGTCCCCACTCAGAATGACATTGATGTGTCATTGTCATCTGAAGTCCATACTTTGTTGCAGCTGCCGCAGCTGTTGGGTAAGGCCCTTCTCCTCTCCTGGGGTCTCCTCTTCCGGGCCCACATTACATCTAGTTGTCCCTTAGGCTCCTCTGGACTGTGACGATTGCTCAGACTTTCCTTGGTTTTGACGGCCTTGATGGTTTCGAGGAGGACTAATAGGTAATTTGAAGGATAGCTTTCAATTTTAGTTTTTCTCAGGGTTGGACTGGGGTTCTGGGTTATTGGGAGGAAGATCACAGAAGGGCCGTTGTCCTCACGTCATATCAAGGGTACATACTACCAACGTGACTTATCGCTGCTGATGCTGACCTTGGTCCCCTGGTAGCGTGCTGTTTGTCAGGTGTCCCCACTGTGCCTTTCCTGCCCACTTTTCTACACCGCGCTCTTTGGAAGGAAGTCACTACGCACGGCCCACGCTTGCGGGGTGGGGCGTCGTGCTCTGGGTCCTTGAAGGGGAGTGTGTGCGTCCATTGTTTGTAATCTTCTGTACAAATTTCTCCTTCATTTATTTGTTTCTTCAGCCATTTTCTTCTATCTGTATAGAGTCGTGGATGTTTATTTTACACTTTGGATTATACTCGAGTATTACATTATTTATTTTCTTGCTCAACTCATTCCAACTTTGGGCCTTGAGAGCTTTTGTTTGGCTCCGATGTCCCTTTGAGACACCCCTCCTGTCTGGCATTGTGAGCACTTCCTTCCTGGCACCGTAAGGTGCTCCAGGCTCCTCTTGTGTGTCTGCTACCTCCCTAGAATCGGCCGTTCTCCAAGCAGCCCTGGTGCCTTTTGCTGGAGAATGGAATTAGAAACCACGATGGGGCGCTGGGTGTGCCTGAGATGGGTTTTACGACCTGACTTCCTCGTGCGGAGCCAGCGGCCTGCTTTGTCATGGCAGATGACTATTTTTGTGAGCCCAAATCGGAGGCAACACAGTACAGAGGTTAGAGCAGGGTCTCTAGAGACTGGTGTCCTTGACTTGGGTCCTGGCTCTGCCACTTACCAGCCCTGTGACCTTGGGCAGACTGATACCACTGTTCCTCAATTCCCTTATCTGGAAAAAGGAATACAATAGCACTTCACAGCATGGTTAAGAGGATTTGAGGAATTAATATACAGGCATTCCTTGGAGATATTGCTCGTTCAGTTCCAGACCACTGCAATAAAGTGAGTGACACGCATTTTTTGGTTTCCCAGTACACATAAAAGTTATGTTTATGCCATACTGTAGTCTAGTAAGGGCAATAGCGTTATGTCTAAAAAATGTACACGCCTTCATTAAAAAGCACTTTATTGCTAAAAAACGCTGTCACAGAGACACCAAGTGAGCATGTGCTGTTGGAAAAATGGCGCCAGTTGACTTGCTTGGTGCAAGGTTGCCAGAGACCTTCGATTTGTGCAAAGACGCGGTATCCGTGAAGCGGGACGCGGCAAGCTTCAGTGCGATGGTGTGTGCGTGTGTGCGCGGCACGCAGAACAGATGGAGCAGGCCTGACAGCTACCAAGCATCGTGTTCGTTCTGTTGTTATCCTTCAACTAGCATTTTACGCAGGCTCAAAGTAGGAGACTGAGCTATAATTCCCTTTTTTTTTTAAGCTCTCTTAGTCATGCTTTGAGATCAGGGTTTTTGAGATCATGCTTTGGGAAACTCCCCCCTCCACATTTTTCTGTATTCTGGAACAATTCAGGAAACACAGGGCCTGGCTGTTCCTTCAAGGTATAAAGAAGTCCTTTGAATCTATCAGAACCTGTTGTTTCTCTGGGGAGAGTTTCTTTGGTAACTTTTCAGGTTTTCTTATGGGTTTGTGTTATTTTGATTTTATCATGCTTAGAAGTCAATACGTTGTATTTTCCTGCAAAGTTTTTGTTTGCATCAAGGATTTTAAATTAGAACCAAGTTACCAATTTTACTCTCAAGTTTTTAAAGAGCTGTATCTGTGTCTGCAGTTCTCTTTCCTTTCTCATTCCTAACGTTACATATTCATGTTATTCCTCTATGGATTGGCGTTGCTAGAATTTTATCTGTTTTATTGGTCTTTTCATAAAATCAGTTCTTAAATTTATTTTTCGGTCCTACTGTTTGTCTAACTCATCGATTTCCAATTTTATCATTAAATCCTTTCTCCTCTCTTCTGAAGCTTGTTTTGAATATCCATCTTTTAATTTGTTTTGTTGAATATTAATTCATTTTTGTTTTTTTCTCTTTTATTCATAAATGGATTTGGGCTATTTTGAAATACTCCCTTGGCCATATCCTAATAAGTTTGGATTGATTTGTTTTTTAACCCAAGAATTGCACTAGTGTATTTGTTTTCATTTCCTGATAGCTGTGCTTGAGCTTTTTCTTTTTCCCAGATAAAATGCAGCTCATGAAGTAGCTGAATTTTTGTTGGTTGCCTTTTTGTTATTAGTTACTGGTTTTGTCACCAGTGTAGTTCGTAGAGAATGCAGATTGTAAACATTTTTGTTCGTTTGTTTTTTAATTTTGAGATTTTTCTTTGGGGCCTGTTTAAAAATATTTTTGTCAGCATTTTATGGAATGCTGGAAAGTGTTTAATGTTTGGTTTTAGAGAACATACTTTGGTGTGCATTAATCAGGCTCATTACCTGAGACCTCCCGTATTTTCGTGTATTCGCTCTAAGATTTAGGGAGGCAGTTTTGTGAATTCTTCTTTGTGGTTCTTAACGGGTTTTGTTTTATTCTTTTCCATGATAAGTTGTTTGAGGCATAAAGATCGATGATTGGTACATCTTTATTATTTATTTTACTCTTTTCCAGCTTATAAGAAACCCGTTTTTACATATTTAATCTATGTCTTAAATCTGACTTTATCTGATACTGTTATTGCTATTATATGTTTTCTTTTTGTTACATTTTCCTGGTACGTCTTTGCTTATTCCTTTATTTTTAAGCCTTTTTTTCAATGCGTTATTTATAAGTTGCAGTTTCCTCGTTGTTCCAAATGGAGGGCCGCCCTGTGGCAGGAGAGCTGTTTGAATTTACTGTGCAGTCTCGTCTGGCGTCTTACTTTGTGCTTTCTGGTTTCTGTTTTTTCTTTGTGGCTTTAAAAAATTTTTCTGTCTTTGGAAAATTGAAGTTTTCTTTGTTCTCTTTTAC
>NW_012149263.1:41185-60788 GCF_000956105.1 Propithecus coquereli | reverse complement strand
TTGGTGCCGTCCTGGGCCGGGGCTGCACCTCAGGAGTCAGAATCCCGCCAGCCCCCGCCGGTTGAGAGGACCAGGTGGAGGCAGGTCCTGGAGCTGAGGTCCGAGCCGGACCTTGGTTAGCTAAACCTCCGAGTTCTTCAGCCGGTGGGCGGCTCGGGTGGGTACGGAGGCCAGACACCCAGTGGCAAGATTCACGCCGGGTGTGTTCTGACGAGGCCGGTGGGCGGTGGACAAGGAGTAATCACACCATCACAGAGACCAGATGGTGCACACGACAGGTCTGCAGGGGCAGGGACGGCTTGGCCACCAGTGAGGTTGGTCTGCTCACAGGCCACAGGCCAGCGGCGGTGACCACCCACACACCCAAGCGGAGGTGTCATGCGCCCCGTGTTTCCTGTCTGTTATCCCACTGGTCACTCCCGGGGTGACATTCATCCCCTCAGGTCATGTTATCTGAAGTCTGTGATGTAACTGTTTGTCGCGTCACCCTGGACAGACCTCACTCCCAGCTCTCTCTCTGGCTCCCGTCTCAGGTACAGAAGGTCACGTGGTGCCCATTGGGGTCAGTGCACACGGGCCCGGGGCTGTCCCCGTGAGCGTCCCTGTGGGTCTGGGCTCTGCTGCTCTCATCTGAGCAGCGAAACCTTTCTGCACCGTGGAGCCCGTTTCGAACTTTCCGTTCCATGTGTGTCGGATCTCCCGGATGTGCTCTGGGCTGCTGTCTTTTCTCTCGTGATTTCCACTTCTGCACCAGCGGAAGAGTTCCTGAGCCCGTCTCCCAGTCACTGACCGTCACACCTGTCCTGCCGCTTCTTAACTGTGTGTACTTTGTAACTGGGTCCCTTCCACATTTTGCTCCTGCTCCTTGGATGAACTGTCCTCATGGATGCCAAGAAGACATGGGCCGGGGACTCTCTCAGCTTTCTCTGCTTTCCCCCTGCGAGACCTGCACCAGCTCCTCTGCGCAGCCGACCAAGAGTTGTGTGATTGACCCTGGGAGTGGGGCTCTGTGGAAGTTGCTCAGGCCCAGAAGAGAGGGGAGGAAAGTCTGGTTGCTGGTAGATTTGCGGTGCAAGGGGAGGGGTGTGAGCTGTAGCAGGTGGTCCAGGCAGAGCCAGGTCTCTTTATGGAAGCAGGAGGCATCTTCTCCACAGCGGGCTGGTGGCCTGGAGTTGCCTGGCTGCCCCCCATGGTTAATAGCTGCCTGCCTCCCCCCGGCCACCGTGAGAGTGCGCTGCAGCCCCTGTGGGCCTCCAGGGGCCTCTGTCTGCTCAGAGTCTTGGATAGGGTAGGGGGGGAGGGGGGGACCCCTGGGTTCCCCACCTCTCATTCCCCAGGAGGATTCTAGCAAGACAAAGGCCGGAGTTTGTACACTGGTAGCCTTTCGGCTGGACCCAGTGCATAGACAGTTCCAGTTTGGTCCATGCAATGGGGTTTTTGTTTTGGTTAATTTGAGTCAACAGTTAAAAATCAGGAGATTTTTCTGGCTTTTTCTGGAAAATCAGAATAGCTGGTAATCTTGGAATGGAATTTCCGCAGAGCGGCAACCTGGCGGTGGCTAAGTAGCCTTTGGGGTGCGCAGTGGAGGCCCCGCCCCCCACTCCCCGTGGCCAGCCCAGCGCTGGGCTGACCCTTCTCATACTCTCACGCCGTTCGCTCTTTCGTAGCTGAGAAGGATTCCTCATGTTGGCGTCTCTGTTAGAAGAGGAAAGATAAAAGGTGGTGGGAAGGATCATGTATTTCAAGAAAAATGGGAGAGCTATGGGGGGAAAAAAAAAGGTGGTTTTTCCTGTTTTGCATGTAGCCGCCTGGTCGGCTTCACTCTTGCCAGGTGTCCGCAGACCTCTGAGCTGGTCCTGGTCCTCACCCCTTCCCCTGGGGGACCTTCTCCTTCCTCCTTACATGCCCCCAGAGAGCCCTGTGGGAGGTGGCAGGGCTGGGATTGGGCACGTGGACCCCTCTCGGGGGGTCATCCCGTCTGGTTCCGCCGTCAGAAAGCAGCGCCCCGAGACGCGCCGCCTGCCGGGGAATCGCCCTGCGGGACTGGTTATTGCAGTTGGGCTGCGAGAGCAGGCAGGCAGTGCCAGTTTGGTGCCGGCTTTTAGAAGATTCTCCTCCAGACCTATTACATGCCAGTGCAGAAAGACACTCCCTGTGGGAGCAATTATTCTGGGCCGCGAGTTTTTCTCCTCCCAGCCCTGACTCCTGTGGATGTCACGAAGGGTTTAATCCAGGAGCTCTGAAAGGCTGCTTCCGCAGGCACGTCTGCTCTAGAAACCTGGTGGTGATTTATGATAAAACCACAGAGGAGGGCTCCCCACTTGGACGCTCCATGTCCTGGAGCCACGAAGCCGGGTTTGTGTCCACACGAGCCTCTTGGCCACGCCAGCTCGCACTGTGTGTTTGGCTTCCTTCTGCCCACGGCCCGGACACCGGGCCTTTGTGCTCCCTCCAGCAGCTGCCCAGGGCACGCTGCATCCCGGCCACGGTCTCAGAGCAGGGTGAGGAAGAGGGCACTGGCGGTGCCCTCGGAAACAGCCCCGTGGCCTGCTCAGGTGACTCTCCCGGATGTCCCGGCTAGGACCAGGTGCCCCGTAGCTGCCTCTCCAGCCTGGGGGGGCTGCAGCTTGTTGCTGGAGGGCTCTGGCAGTCCGGTCCCCCGTGGAACAGATGCCGGAGTGGCCGGTTAGGTCAGAGGCTGGCTGGGCTCGGCTTTTGCTGTTTTGCTTTCTTGCTGTTCACCCAAGCACGAGACGTGAGGTTCGATGCCCTTCCTAGGGCCAGCGGCTGGCTGCGGAGTGCCAGGGGGAGGCACATCTGGAAGCTGTGGCCCCAGGACTGTACCGATGCAGGTGGAAGCAAAGCCTCGCCACCCTGGGTGGGGGAGGCTGATGTCTCTGGGCTCCCCCTGGGTGGTGTGCGGCCGTGGCCTTAAGCACGGTCTCTCGGTGAGGCAAGGGGTCTTCGGAATAGCGGCACCAGCTTCAGGGCTGGGGAGGGAGGTTCCCCCGGATGCGCGGTGTGCAGACGGGCACCTCCTCACTCCTGCCAGTCACGGCCGGCTGGCACGTGCCTGTGGCCCTCAGGGACATGTGGTGAGAGGTAGGAGGGGCCTGGCCATGCATGGGCACCTGGTGCTTGCTGTAGCTGGACAGGTGTCATTGTCCCACAGGTGCAAAGACCCCAGAGAGCGTCCAGGTGCCCGGGTGAGTTGGGGGCAGCAGCCAGCATGACCCATGCAGTAAGAACGTGGTCCGCGTGTCCCCCCCAGCTCTGGGTTATTCAGAACAGGCTCTGAGCAGTCCATATATTTTCAGCACGAGCTGGAGTCTCTGAATCATTTATCTTGGCAGCTCTTCTCGAAACCGGGGAAAGGTAGAAATTCATCTAGGTACCGAGAAAGGGCCTGGAAGACAGAAGTGTCTGGTGGCCGCCGTGATGGGTGACGCGCCTGGAGATCGCGCTGGTGGCTCAGAGATCAAACGGATGAGAAATGGTTTCCCGGGAAGAACTCGGGGAATTCTAAGTAGGTAATGAGTAGTGACTGTCTTTTGATTTACAGCACGGCTTGGCAATCAATCTATAATGCTTTGAAGAGGAAAGAAATGAATCTCTATCGGGCTGCAGGGCCTGGACAGTTGGGACTGGCCGCCCTTCCTTGGGGTGGGGGGTGGGCAGGACCCCAGCCTGGGGCAAGCAGGTCGGGGGTCTCCTCTCCTCTGCCACAGGAGCCCAGGGCCCTCCCGGTAGGCAGCAGGCTGCGGCCGGGGCCGGCTTGAGGGAAGGGCTCCTCACATCTCTCTGGCCTCTGCTGGGGTCTTGGCTTTGACCCTGGTGGGACCTTCAGAGTTTGGGTCACGGGTGACGCAGACCCCACCTGGGGTTTGTGGCCACAGCCTCCCTGATAGATCTTCGTACCTTTCTGTCACCCGTCTGGCCTGAAGCTTCCTGTATTAGTGCGCCAGGGCTGCCCGTAACAAAAGACCGTGGCTCCGATGGCTGAAACAGCAGAAATACATTTCTCGCAGTTCTGGGGCTGGCAGCCCAAGACCACGGTGTTGGCCGGGGTGGTATTTTCGGAGGGCCTCGCTCCTTGGCTTGCTGCCAGCCGCCTTCTTCCTGGGTTCCCACGTGGCCTCTTCTCTGTGCGCACACAGCCCTGGCGCCTCTCTCCTGTGTTCAGATTTCCTCCTAACAAGGGTGCCTCTAATGGCCTCTGTCTCCAAACAGTCACGTTCTGAAGGACTGGAGTTTGGGGCTTCAGTGTATGAATTGGGGGGGACACAGTTCAACTCCATACGGTGCCTTTGCTCGCTGCGGAAGGCAGGCGTGGTTCCCTGTCTGCTGGTTCACGCCGTTGACTCAGCAGCCTCTGCCGTCTGAGGGCTGACGTTCCAGGGGTGAAGACGGAAAGTAGGAGAAGTCCATGGGTGATAAGTTGTTGTCCAGGAGAGTGGGGCGGCCCTCAGCTGAGGCCAAGAGGGGGCATGGAGCCAGCCTGGCGCTTGCCACGAGGCGAGGGCACAGTGGGTGGGGCCCCACAGGTAAGAGAGGAGTATGCAGCAGAGTCAGGTCTCAGTGGGACACCCAGGCAGCTTCTGGGAGCTGGGAAGTGGCTCGACCTACGGAGGCCGTGGCTTTGGGTGGCGAGAGGATGGCGCTGCTTCGGGGGCCAGGCTGGTGGGCTTGGCTGTGGGGGGGTCGGAGGGCGGGCTTGGAGGTGGAGCTGGTGGGATTCACCGGATTGGATGTTGGGTGAGGAGGGACGGCGGTGGTGTGGTGTTGGCCACGCTGTGTGGACCGAGTCAGGCTTCACCTGCACAGGTTAGTCCTGTCCCCTTCCGGGGACACGGTCCGGGCAGCCCTGGGTGCTGCGTTCTCATCCGTCAATTCTTTGCTGCCTCACGAACGCTCTATTTCCTGCTTATACCTCGGAGGCTCTGCCCGCAGGCTCTGCTTTTATGAAGCCCATGAATTTGGACGGAGAGAGATCCCCGGGGCCTGGCGCCGCACTTCCAGTCGGGGCCTGGCTGTATTTCACGCCCGGCCTTGGGGGAGAGAGTGTGGGCGTGTGCGTGCGTGCGTGTGTGTGTGTGTGTGTGTGTGTGTGTGTGTGTGTGTGTGGCGTGTACACCCATTACACACGCCCCCTCCCTCTGCCCGCCTGACTCTCAGTCAAACCACTCCTCTTTCAGCCATTCATTTGTTCAGCAAACATTAGGCACCTGCTGTTTGCCAGGCAGAGATCTGAGCCCTGGGTTTGCAGCAGTGAGGGACAGCCTCTGCTCCCGTAGGGTGTAGCTGTGGGGAACAGAGGCAGCGGGAGCCCCGGGGACATTCCTGAGGCCTGACCGCGTGCCAGCCTCCGGTCCGGGCCCTCTGCCCTCCTGTACGTAAACACGGGTTAAGACCCATTTAATCCTGGAAGCAGCGCTCTGAGCACAGGGAGCACAGTGCAGCCCCTTTAGGGATGAGGAATATAGAGGCTCGGTCACTGCCCCAAGCGCACACCGAGGGCTACGGGAGAGCCTGAATGTGAGCCCTCCCGTTGGCCCCGGAGCCCGCGCTGTGCTTTGCCTTGGTGGCCTCCACCCGGGGGAGGGGGCTGCTGCTCCCACCTGGCAGCTAGCGTTGTGCGGTGAAGGGCACTGGAAAGGCACGGTCGTCTCTCAGGGAAGTTCTAGTTTTAAAAATACCTGTAAGAAAGGGCCAGTGCCTGTCCCACTATGCATCATGATGACAGACAGCATGTCACCAGAGTCGGCAGAAGCCGCCAGCTCCCGGTAAGGAAGGAGGCCCTGCTCCCTCCAGTGGGACGTGATGCCAAGGGAGGGGCAGGGGCTCGCTCTCCCTGTGGCCCTGCAGAGACAGCAGGTCCGGAGCAGAGGGCTGCGCTGGGCAGGGGAGGTGGGGAGGGGGAGGGGGCAGAGGTCACCGGCAGGGACTCTCGGTGTCTAGGAGCCCAGTCCCAGCCGGTTCCAGGCTGCAGGTGGGGCAAAGAGAGAACAAGTCCTGCCCCCCAGCAGGCACTCAGGAAATGTTCTGGAATGAGAGAAAGAACAGGGCTGCGCCTCCCCTGGTGGGGGGAAGGAGGACCCAGCAGGCTCCTCACTCAGCACTTGGGGATTCAGCCTGGCAGGGAGCAGAGATGTGCACAGCAGAGCAAGGTGGCAGCCCCCGGGGCTGTGCCCTCTTCCCGGTGGCAGCGTCTCCTGGGGATGTGGTCACCGGCCTCGGGGAGCCCGACTGCCCAGTGGTTATCGAGGCATCGGGACGCCGATGCCGGGCTGGCAGATAAGGGGTGTGGGTGTCGCAATGGGGGGTGGCGATCGTTCCAGGTGGGGCCAGGGCCAAAGGCCAGCCTCACCGGAAAGGTGAAAATGCCGGGGCGTGTTTCTGAAGATGCCGTCTCGGGAGGCCTTGGGAGCCTGGGCTTGGTGGGAACAGCAGACACCAGGTGCACGGTCCCTTCAAGGTGTCACAGGTGTGACCACAGCTGTCAGAGAATGACGTCTGGGGTCGTCCATTTCGGAGAGCTCCGGTTTGACCATTCCGAGGGTTTGCCTGCGGAGCCGCGGCAGCGTCCAGCCCCTCCCTGCTCTTGGCCACGCAGGCCGACGGGTGCCCTCCGCACCCCACCATCCTGGGCAAGCTGGCCGCCCCCGGGCCCGCCCTGCCGTCCGGCCTGCCGGTGCAGCGTGGGGTCACCGGCGCGTGCCGAGTGACGGCAGGTGCCACGCGCTCTTCTAGAAGCCGGGAGGCAAAACAGAAAAAAATCTGTCCAGGAAGCTCTAATGGGGGAGATAAAACAACTAAATAAAACACAGAGTATGTGGCGGTGACGGAATACTGTGGAAACATAAAGCAGGAAAGACCACGGAGGGAGTCCTGGGGTGTTTGGCGGTTTTGAATAGGGTGACGTCAGGGCCTTCTGGGGAGGGGAGGGCCGAGCCCCGGGTGTCAGGGACGCAGAACAGCGAGGAGGGGGTGCGGAGGGGAGGGGGCCCTGCAGGTCTTGCGTGGAGGAGCCTTTCGGCTGCTGTGGGTCCAGGAGACTTTCGCCTGCTGTGGGAGCAGGGACCAGGCCCAGGTCTGGGCAGTGGGCGGGGAGGAGGCTCTGCAGCCGGGAGGTCACCGCTGGGCAGGGGCGGGGCGCGGGGAGCAGGCGGGTCCTGGGTGTGTGGGGGAGGCAGAGCTGCTGGACCCCCCGCCATCAGATCAGGGTGGGAGACAAGTCTCACCGCCTGCACCTGGGGAAACTGAGGCGGCAGAGTGGAGAACAGGAGCATGGAGGAGATGTTCATTTCCAGCCAGGGTCACCCGTCCCATGCATGCCATTTAGAAGTTTTATGAATGCTGAGGAAAAGCCAGTATAAAATCATTATTTAAGAACCTTTCTTGGAACCCTGTGTTGGAAGTTTGGCATCTGCTCCCGGGAGCTTTTGAAACAGCGGCAGCGCCTTCCAGGTTGTGGTCTGCTTCGGTCACGGCCAGGTGGCAGTCGGGATGCCAGCAGCCCCGCCCGGGTGGGGAGCTCCGCTGGGCTGCGTGGCCACAAGCACTGGAGGAGACGCCTGTGTGGTCATCTCTCCGCCGACCCTCCCACGGGGCAGCCCCTCTGCTGAGAGCCTCCGGGAAGCTGGGCGAACGGCACGAGCCCAGGGGACCTTGCGGGCGAGCCCAGGGAGACTGAGCGGCCGGGGCAGGCGTGACGGGCGCCTGCGTGCGCAGAGGGAGAAGGTCTTTACGCTGGCCTGCCTGCGCCCGAGGTCTGGCCCCTCCCGGGGAGGATCTGGAGGGTCCGATGCTGTTCCCCAGGGTCCCGCCAGGAGTCATGGCCACCAACATCCAGGACCCCCAGCTTGGGTGCCTGTCCCAGAGGGAGGCAGAGGGCCGGGAGGCGCACGAGCCAGGTGCCGTGGGTGCGCTCTCAGGGCCGTGGTGCGTGCGAGATGTGACCGGGTGGTGGGAGTCCCGGCCACGTCACAGGTTTGCCCCCGCGGGGGAAGCACACAGAGTGAACAGGCCGTGACGTCTCAAGCAGTCCCCTCCCCTCGACTCCAGGTCTTGTCCGGGGCAGCTGCTTCTGCACTGCCAGGGAGAACCGCGCCACCAGCCTGTCCTTGAGTTGAGGCCCCGTCGGACTAGAACGCATTCCGCTTGTTCCTGACGTTTCTGTAAATGAACGGGAGGGACCACTCTTTGTTACTGGGGTGTCACGGTTCTGCTCCAAGGAGGACGACCAATGCGGGGAGGACGTTTCCCCCCAGGGCTGGGCTGTCGGCCACCCCTCCCTCTGTCACCCAGGGGCCACGCCAGGCCTGGGCAGCGGAAGAGCTGTCCGTCGTGAGGCTGGGGACGCAGAGAGCCCTGGCGTGGGTCTTGGCCTTGCACCTGATCAGGCTGAGGGCGGGGGAAGCCCTTGGACCTGCTCCCTCGCTCGCCAGGAAGAGTCAGGCCAGTCCGGCCAAGAGGGGAGCAGCCCCGCCATGTTGGTCTGGGGTCCCTGAGCTGGGCGGGGCTGTAAAACAGGCGTTGCTTCTCCTGCTGAGGGGGCACAGTGTGGGCCCAGAGAGCATGTGGTCTCTTCACTGTGTGCCCGGCTGAGGGTCTGTGCCAGAACCCAGCGCCCCAGGCTTGCCCGCTGAGATCCGTCCCTGGCTCCTGGTCACCCTTGGGGCTTGCACCTGGGCAGGGGCCAGCCAGCGGGATGGCAGGGTTATTGCCAGCGGTCTGGGAGAGTCGCCAGTTGCTTTAACGCACCCTGGTCTCCTGTTTCACAGTCAGACACTTCATTGTTACTCTTTCTGGCCCTTCTTTGGCTCCGCTGTGACTCGGTTGTTTTTGCGGGGGCAAGCCTGGGTGTCCCACCCCACGTGTTACGGAGGGCTTGGAGCCCCGTCTCTTCCAACAGTGAGATTGCATGACAGGAGGTGGCACGAGGGTCACGCCCCAATCTTCGTGGGGCCCACCCCTGCGGGAGTCACTGCCCATGTGATGCTGACACCCCCACCACCCCCTAGAGAGGTTCTCCCCCGCGTGTCGCCACCTGCTTGCCTGTAGCGGGCCGTGTGGTTGGATTTATTCCAGTGGGCTCTCTGTACCTAGTAGTTGAGAAAGATATTTGTCATTTTGCTATCAGACATCAAGCACATCGTGACCTACACCGTGGTGACGGCAGAGAGTTCAGCCACAGTCTGGAATTTTAGCATTATTTATGACGCTTGGAGGCCTGGTGCCTGCAGTAGCTCCTTAATCCAGTCGGAATCTGGAGCGCCGTCTCCCGGGCCTGGCGTGTGTCCCCCAGCTGTTAATAACGGCTCCTGCAGGCGCCCTGTCTGCCGACGGAAAATCCATCTGACCCTTTGCATCTCGTGTGGCTGCTAAAAATTGACGTTTCTTTATTGATGCAACTGGTTCCTGCCAAATACTTGGGGACAAATAAAAGTGGCTGAACTCAGAGACAAGCTGAGAGCCATTTGTTCGTGGAATTGCCGGCCAACTCATGCTGGTAGTTAAACAAGCTGTCATTTAAAAGAATCTCGAAAGGCAAAAAGTTGACATTAGCATTCAGAGTGGTGGTTTGCCAGGACTGGACGGTGCAGCCTTTGGGAGGGTCAGAGCCCGGTGGTCAGGGCTGCGTCTCTTCTCCAGGCCCCCCTGGGCCACGTTCGCAGAGAGGCCAGCTCCCCTCAGTGACCCCGCCGCTCCCTGAGCTCCAGCAGGCCGCCGCATCTCATGCCCAACTTCTCTCCACGCCCGGATTTCTCACTTGCTCCTTCCTCTGCTGAAGACTTCTCCTCCTCCAGGAAGTCTTCCATCAAACCTCACAGCTTCTGCCTTGTTGAACTTAATGCTGTCACGGTCAATCAGGGGACCTCTTCCTCTCTGTGGACCCGGGGCCTGGGTCTGCCCTGCTCATCCCGTGATCACGGTGCTGCGTTGCTGGCATACAAATGTGCAATAGTGTTGTCCACCGGCCTGATGAACAAGCCACAGGGGCCTCCCGAGTGCTGGGAGAGCTGGGTGTGATGTCACTCTATGACAGATTCTCTTCCTGGCCCTCCTGGCGTGCAGGGATGGGGCAGGGCGGCCGACCCAGGAGCACTGGCCCAGTTCTGGCCTGTTGCCCGTGGAGTGATTGCTTTAGACCAGCAACAAGCGTGGGAAGATCGAGGAGGCAATAACATTGATTTTCCCATAAAGGTGCAATTTGCAGTGAGAGAACCTTCCTGGTAATACCTCGCCCATCTTCCCTGACCGGCCCTTGTGCCCTCTGTGGGGATGGTGGGGAGGGTCTTGGCTCATGGCCCATGGCCGAGCCTCCTCCGCCCTGGCAGGACTGGAGCCCTCAGACTGCCCGCCTTGCTGATGCCAGCACCCCTTCCTGGGCCCTGGGTGGTGCTCGGGCCTGTGGGGAAGGCTGCCTGCTGCTGAGTGCCCACCCCCCTGCTCCCATTCTCCCCATCCCTCCCTTTCTCCTTCCTCCTCCTCCCTCTGCCCCTCCTCTTCCTCACCTCCCCCTTCCCTCTCCTCCATCTTCTTTTTTTTTTTTTTGAGGCAGAATCTCACTCTTTTGCGCGGGCTAGAGTGCCGTGGTGTCAGCCTAGCTCACAGCAACCTCATGCCCGGCTAATTTTTTCTATATATTTTTAGTTGTCCAATTAATTTCTTTCTATTTTTAGTAGAGACGGGGTCTCGCTCTTGCTCAGGCTGGTCTCGAACTCCTGAGCTCAAACAATCCACCCGCCTCGGCCTCCCAGAGTGCTAGGATTACAGATGTGAGCCACCGCGCCCGGCCCCATCTCTTCTTCATACTCTTTGTCCTCCTCCTCCTCTGGGCCTGTCCTCTCCCCGCGAGCTCCCATTCCAGTGTCTGAGCCTAGCAGACACGAGCGCCCCGGGGGCTAGTGCCCGAGACCAAGCTGGGGGCTCCGTGGGTTTGGGAGGTGCAGCCCTTGGAGATTCTGCCCCCAGGTGCAGCTGTGGGAACTGAGGGTCATGATATTAACAGATACTCTCACGGCACCTATGTGACAACATCCCAAGTGCCATTGTCATTCCTGGTTTATGGGCGAGGCAGTGGGGGCAGAGAGCTTGCTGCAGGGCCAGGGACCTCACCACCAGGGCAGACCCCGCTGGGACTCAGCAGGGCTTGGGGGGCAGGGGCTTGGTTCTGGGGGATCTCATCCCCCGGCCAGGCCTGGGCCCCTCACCTCCCAGCCACCTGCCCATCTAGAGGCCTGGGCACCGGAGGTGGTAGGGGCAGCAGCCCATGAGTCACTCTCCCCAGCTCGGCTTCCAGATTTTGTTTTCCATCATGTTAATTACATTTATTATTCACAGACTGCTAATACTGGCTTCTGGGGCCGTGATTTCCCAAGCACCCCCACCCCCACCCCAGGCTGTCACAGCTGAGGCTCCTCTGTTGGAGTCACCAGGGTCCCCTGTGGCTTTGAGCTGAGATCAGACACTGGCTCAGCTGAGGGGCCTTTGAGTTTGGAAATGAAAACAAAGCGGGCCCTGGGGGGCGGGGGGCTGGTCCTTCTCTCCTCTGCCTGGAATGCCAAGGACAAGGGTGCGGTCACCTCCGCAGCCTCACTTGGCCCCCCAGTCCCAAGACGCTCACTCTGCGGCTTCCTTCCTCCCCTGTCCCTCAGCGCCCTATTCTGGCCCGAGCCTTTGATCTTTCCGGTCCTTGGACCCCGGGGCTTCCTTCTGTCCTCTGTAGCCACAGTATTTGTGCCGCCCTCAGTGCTCCGTCTCAGGCCTTCCCTCTCACAGCCCAGAGGGCCGGGCCCCAGAACGGGTGACGTGCTGGCCTTCCTGCTGCTCCGGCCCCGTTCCGAGACCCAGAGGCCACCAAAGGGCATGACCTTTCCCAGCCACTTTCGGATGCTCCTGGTTGAATGGGATTATGGGTCACACCCCTCCCTTGTCTGTGAAAGTTTCCGTCTCTGTGAAGTCTCCGTTTGTGGAAGAACCTCTCATGTTCCTGCCCGAGGCCGGCTGCGCTGTCCCCCACGGGTGGGGTGACTGTAGAAGGCCATCTACCTGCTCTGCCCCCGGGCTGGTGTGCCAGCCACTCGGATGCCCCGCAATAGGGTCCCAGCCTCTAGGTTCGTAAAGCGACGGGCTTGCGGGTTTCTTCCCCGCCAGGGGAGAGCAAACAGAAACAGTCGGTGTCAATGACGGGCAGCCGTACCGGCGCCTGCGGTCCCACTCCGCCTGCCTCAGTGCGTCAAAGGACATGCACAAGAGGCTCTGCAGGTGGATGGGAGTCGCCTGAAGCTGGGGGAGGCCAAGTCCGTCGCGACGGGTGGTAAATTGTGTGTCCGTGCACCGCCGGGCTGTGAGCGTGAACAGCTGCTGCTTCGCGCAGGGGCTCAGACGGCTGCCGTCCTGAGGGTGACATGGCAAGAGAGAAGCCAGCCTCAGAAGGGCACATGCCGAATGGTCCTGTTGACATGAAGTTCCTGAACAGACAGAACTTCGGTGACGGGGGTAGGGGTGGTGATGGAGCCCGCTGTAATAGGACTAGGAGCGTTCTGGATCTTTGCGTGGGGGGTACGTTTGTGAGGTTTCATCCGTGGACACCTGAGATGCGTGTGCTTTGCTGGATGTATGTTACATGTCAATGAACAGGTTACCCATAGACGACAGCAGGGCCACTGCAGAAGGGACTCGGCACAAAGGCTGCCGCACCCCTCGTCCTGCGCGCCCTCCTGACTTCCAGATTTACAGACATCTCAGGAGCTACAGGCCGACGTGGTGAAATGGCCATTCGCGTGCTTCCAGAATTATTCCGCCGGCCGATGACAGAAAGAAAATGAAAAGTTAAATGCAATTTAGGGAAGTACCGCCCGGGCTGTCTGTTCAGGCCAGGATCTGAATATTGAGTCTATTAGAAGCAATTATAAAACGGACAGCACTTCTTAATGTTTCTCATTTGACAAGAAGGTTTTTAAATATGGGGCATTAGTTAATAAAAAGTCCCCAGAAGCCCATTGTAATATATTACCTAATGGTTCATAGCCGCTGAAATAGGTAAAAAGGGGATGTAAAATTAATATATAGTTATTATTAAAATTGCCTTATAAATTAGTTAAGTCCCCCAAAGGTGCAGAGTGGGCATCATTATTCTAAGCGTGTCTCAAGGGCTTTGGCGCGCCCTGCGTGTTTGTGGCGTGCGGATGCCCTCTTGGCGGGAAGGCGGCGCTCTGGCACTGTGGTTTAAGGAGAAAACACTTGCACTAAAAGCAGGAGAACTGGCGAGCAGACTACAGAAATTTCTTTAAGAAACCTCTTCCTTGGTTATTGAAGTTTCTGGGGAGGCTGGTGCTTCGGGGCACTGCTGAGGATGTTCTGTGTCCAAGATGAGGAAACCGAGGAAGGCCTGGGTGGGAACTGGTCGGGGGGGCGGCATGCAGTCGTTCGTGTAGCTCCTGGGCCCCTGGGGACCACTGGCTTGTTCTAGGACGGGAGGGTTAGAAATAATTTCCATAAAATGTTTTCACCCACGAACACCCAGCTGCAGGCGGGTGGGAGGGAGGGCCTATCGCCACGGGCCAGCCACGCCTGCAGGCTGCTACAGCTGAGGCCGAGGTGCCTCTGGAAGACACCTGTGTGTGACTTAGGCCCTGGGGGGGCCACCACCTGGAACCCCAAACTCCCCACCTTTGCCATGAGGCCATGCCTTTAGTTGGGGGATTTAGAAGCTGTGAAAGGAAATTCGTCCAGATCTGAGCTGTTTGCTGAAGCCGAGACTTCTGTCCAGGGGGATTTGGGGAATGTGATGTTTTATACATTCTAGGTGATTTGCCCATACCTGCTGGATTTGCTCACGGCAGCAAGCTCGTTTCCAAGGAACAGCACGGTCTTCCTGGGCAGAGAAGCTTCCTCCTGCTCCCGGGGGAGGGAGAGCGCTGGGGTTTTTCCAGCGACAGCACCAGAGGCAAATTTCCTGTTTAATTCAGCCTTTCATAGCTGCAGGTTCTGCCCCATCCTGTCCCTCCACTGTACTGTTTCCCCGGGGCGCGGGCTCCCTTTGCTTAGGCGGCTGTTCCCCGGAACGCGGCGGCGCGTGCGGAGTGGGCAGCCAGAGCAAGCAGGCGCCGCTGTTTCCAGCCGGTCCTGACTTGGCCAGCTCACGCTGCAGAGGGGATACCTCCTCGTGCAGACGGTTTGCCAAACAACCTGATTCCGGGGAAAAGAGATAAGTGGACTTTCGAAGCGGGACCGAGCAGACATTCCCGGGGCTTGGATTCTTCGAGCCCCGTGCCGAAGAGCCTCGCCTGCAGAGTGTGTTCCGGAAGCTGCTCTGGCAGTGGAGGAGGTTCGGGAGCCCTGGGAAAGGGAGGCTGGGTCCCCACCGTCTTCCAAGAGTGGCCGTTACCCGGAAAGGCTCTTCTTGGCCTCGCCATGTAAGGGGCTCCCAGGCTGGTGACGGCCACTTTGGGTTGAATCTTCCAATTTTGACGCTGAGGCTAGGAAGCAGGAAAGGAGTGGTCCCCGTCCTGGCATTTGATCCCTGTCGTCAGGCAGAGCTGCCTCCGTATAGGGGACGAGAGAGGTGAGGACGTGTGAGTCCTCCCGGGGCACATGGAGGTGCAGGGTGGGAGATGACCAGGCAGCCATAGGAATTTCAGGTGCCTTGTGGTGGGCAGAATCAGGAGGAGAAAGCTCTGCTCTGTCGTCTGCTCCCTTTGGCCTGGGATTAGGAGTGCGGGACCCCAGCCCTGGCCTCCAGCAGGGAGCTGGGCCATCCAGACTTTGCATGATCTCAGCCCACTGTGGGGTTTCCTGGTGGAGTCAGGAGGCAGTTGGACTGGGGTTGCCTGTTTTTAAATTCGTCTACTGCGATGCTGTAGAAAACAGAAGTACAGCTGTGTTCCAGGAAGCCAGGCTGCAGGTTTTTCAAGGTGCTCTGGGCAGGTGGCAGACGGTGCGCACGAGTGACCCCTTGTGGCAGCCTCGTGGGTTGCGGCCGTGCTAGCGCAGTGCAGGCGGCGTCTGCGGGACACAGCGCGTCGGGGAAGAGGGCAGCTGGGGCTGGCAGGGCCAGGCTAGGTCCAGGGGAGCTGGTCTCCGACAGGCAGCTTTCATTTCTTCCAAAAAGTATTTTCAAAATGAAAATAGCTTTTATTCTGATAAAAAGATAATACATATGCCAGTAGGAAATTCAGTCGGTACAGAACATTATAAACAAGATATGAAAAAAAGTCCTCTGATCAGAGGCTCACAAGCCGCGATGGCTTTGGCAAACAGGCTTCCAGATCTCTCCAGGGGCACAGACGGGCAGGCTTTGATCTGCGGGGCTCACACCGCGCGGAGTTTGTTCCTCCCTCTGTGCAGGGGAAACCTCTTCCTGCCGGTGAACTGGGGTGCACGTGGCTGTGGCTCTACCACAATCCACTTACCCAGCCGCCTGCTGGGACTGCCGGGTCACCCCCAGCGTGACGGACACTGGGCGAGCTGCCTCCTCTAGCATCTCTCGGGGGGGTTAACCGATCCTCTCTTTGGGGCGAATTCCTGCAAATGGAATTGCTGCAGACAATTTTGATGCACAAAGCCAAGCTACATTCCAGAAAGCTGTTCTCCCTTCACAGCTGTGGCTGGTGTTAATGGCGGGTGACAAGGACGACATGCGTCCCGGGGCTTTATCCTGTGAGCTCCTCTCCGCTTTGTGGGACACAGGTCTGGAGGGCTCTAAGGAACTGGCCCAAGACCCCACGGCGTTCAGGAGGGTCACGGAAGAGCAGGTGGCATCTCTCCAGAAGCCACACTCTCAGCCATGTGCTGGACACCCCGTACGGGCCTCGAGGTTGATTGTATTGTTTTTATTACTGTGGCTGTACCAGTCTGGGAAGGCAACAGCGATATCCCGTCTTTATTTTGTGCGCCTTTGAGAAGTGGCCGGGATAAACTTCTCTCATGGACATTTCCTGGGCATTAATCTTGGTGGCTTTTCTGACCTTTGCCCCATTTTCTGTGGTGACATTTGTGGTTGACTTTTTGGTCTACAAGAGTGCTTTATGATAGGAGCTTTTCACGTTATTCCATATGTTGAAGGTATTTCCCCCAATTTGATAGAAATTTTAAATACGAGTACTCATACGGATCCTTTCCCATATCGTTGATATCTTCGCTTCATTGCTTCTGCGTAATTGCCTTTTCTGCCTCAGTATGATTCAGCTGTTTGCATGTTTTCTTCTATCTTTATGATTTTTGATTTTTTTAAAAAGGTATTTTCGGTATAATATCAAACATTCGTATGATAGCTATCCACGTGTCCCCATGGTTTCACTTTTTATATTTAACTCTTTAATCTATCGAAAATGCATTTAAGAATAATATACAAACAAGGATTCTGGCTTTTCTGCCCCCACAAAATGAAGAGTTAACCCATCGTCTTTGGAATAAAGTCTTTGCCCTATTGATTTGAAATTCCGCTGTTACATATTCTGAATTGCCACGTGTGTCAGTCAGCACAGGACAGCGTTTGCTGCAGTGACAACAGAAACCCAGGTCTCAGTGGCGTACGTGGCACAGTGAAGGCTGATTTCTTGTTCATGCTGCGATCTAAGGCTGGCTCGGTGGCTGTGCTCCGGCAGCGACTCAGGGCTGCTGCCATCGCCCAGGTCTGTCCCCTCAGAGAAGGGGAAGAGAACACGGGGAACTCACACTCACTCGTAAACTCACACCCAGGGCCCGGAGGCAGCACATGTCACTGCATATTCCTGTTGCGGGGAGTTGGTCTTGGGACCCAGCCCACCTGCAGAGAGGCTGAGGAGTGTGCCCAGGAAGAGGAAGTGGGTGTGAGCACGCGGCTGGCTCTCTGCTTAGGGCCCCTCCTCCACCGATGGGGTTTAGGCTGTGTGTGGGAGGGGGGTGCTCAGACCCTCATTGTGTAACTCCTGTTCTGGCCTCGCAGTGGGACTCTCACGAGGCCTCGGCCCAGGAGGCCACTGCCCCAAGTGGGTCGGGCTCCCGTGGCCCCTGCCGGGACGGGGCCGTGGATTGCGGACGAGCTGCCGCACAGATCCCCGAGAGGAGGTTCCACACACGGCAGAACTGCTGCTAGCTGTCTGCCGCCCTCAGTGAGCCGTGTTAGTACCACAGAGAAAGGATATTTAACTTTGCATTGATAGGCAGAGAATAATCAAAATATAATTAAAAACATGGATTCTTCTAATTATTGGCTTTGTATAATGTGTATTTAAAAACAAGACATCTGCTAAGGCTTCCTTTTGAATATACTCAGAAACCAAAAGAGGGTAGCATTTTAATTAAAAATGGATTATTTCAAAAACAGTTTAATCATCCTGTCATGAAAAGACTTAGACCTTATTAATAAGCTATTGATAAATAGGTTTAAGCTACCAAAAATTTAAATTCTCGGGGCTTTTTTCTTGCATCTTCCGGGTAGAGCAGGAGTTTTCAGAACCTGCCTTGTGTGTCTCGGACGCCGGCAGGAGACGGGCAGCTGAGTCAGTTCTTGAGTTGCCTCCCCCGCCCTCTGCGCACCCAGAGGGGACACTCTGCCGCAGGCGGAAGACAGACGGGCAACGCCTGTGGCCGTCCCACCTCCCCGCCGGCCACCTCCGTGCTCCGGGGCACGCAGGGTGCGGAGGACCTGGAAGGTGGCGTTTGTCCTCTCCGTTCTGAGCCGTGACTCAGGCCCCACTGACAGTTCCTCAGGGAGCACAGGTGCAGAATGTGCCGGAAGAGCCACTAGCCAGGACACGCCGCCTCCTGCTCTGTGCTTGGAGGTGGTCCCTGGCCGTGGCGCCTCCCTTCTCGGGGCCAGTCCTTCTAGAGGGGCAGCGTGAGCGCAACCGCATTTATCATCTTAAGTGCATAAAGACTTTCAAAGTGATAAATAGCTTTCCCGTCGAGTGTGACTAAAATAATGTTCGGAGTCGTGAGTGGGGGTGGAAAGGCTCGTTAGAAGAGGGGTTTGCAGCAGTTTTCACTTAACGGCCACGCATTGCCATAAAACGGCCACCGCGGGGTGGGAGGCCCTTCCCACAAGGACCACCTAGGCCGGTCCTGCCACGTGGCGTCTGGGCCTCCCTGTGGTGTAGACTCGGTTCAGTCCTGGGCCTTGCGGTTCCTGGAGGGTTGAAAGAACCTTCCCAAAGAGGAGATGTCCTCATAGGTGTGGGGGGTCACGCCCTCCTGGCCAGGCGCCCATGTCCTCGCTTCCTGCAGGTGGCTGGGATCCTGGGCACAGGTGACCCAGCTCCTCCTGGGTCCCTCCAGCCCAGGGGTAGCCCCAGCCTCCTGCTGCAAGCTGCCCACTGGCCTGCTGCTCCCTCTTGGGTGACCGGGTCCCCGTATCCAGTGGCCTGTGCTAACAGCACCTGGAGTGGCTTGTGCGTCCGTCTGGGCCCGATGGGCATGGTGCCCGCCGCCTCTCCTCCTCCGGGAGCTTCAGTGGAGGGCAGTTGGGAGGGAAACTGAGGATATGGGATCCACAGGACGAATTAGAGGGGGCTGCGGAGGGCTGCCCGGAGCTGGGGCTCGGGATGAGGGGTGAGACAGGGGGGCTGCCGCTTCAGAAAGGCGTCAATAGAAAACGGCACTTTCCGGAGAAAGTTACATCTGAAATGACACATTCGTGAAATATTCTAAGATGGCGAGGCTGGAAAGGGAATTTGATGTTTAGAAATAAAGTAGTTCTGGACTCTCTCAAAGCCAAACACCCTGGAGGGTTTCAGAAAGCAAAGAGCTGTCTTTCTCTAGAGGGGACACTGTGGGGACCCTGTCTTGACTGTACGAGGGGACTCCGGGGCCCCTTGTCTCCTGCGGTTCAGTATTTAGGGAGCATCTGCTTGGTGGAGGGTCTCGGGTGTCGTTTCTTCCGCCCCAGGGCAAGTTCATGGAGGGGGCGAGAGGTCATAGCTGGTGGTGCCTCCGAGGACAACCCCCACCCACCTCCCCGGGCGGCGTGGAAGCCACCAGGCACGAGTGCCGCTCCGCGTCCACGGTCCCGCGTCTTGGTGTATCGAGAGGGACAGTGCCCTGAGCAGCCTCGGTCCGGTGACCCAACCTCAACGTCAGCCGCTAAATAAAGAGGGTGGAAGTGTCGCCAGGTGAGGCTCCTGCCGGGATTGGAGCCGCAGGAAAGCTCCGCGCCTGCGCCATTAGCAGAGCAGCAACCTCATAAGGGCTCGGCACCCGCCTGCCCGGGGCCCTCAGTGCCCGTTTGCCGGAGTGGCTCCGGTCCTGGAGACTTTCTGGCACCCAGTGCTGAGGACACAGAGGCCGTTTTGGTCTTTTGTCCACGGGGCCCCAGACTGCCGAGCTGGGAAAGCAGCAGGCGTGGACGCGGAAGGAACTCGGGCTGCGTTTGGGTTCGCCCCACTGGCTGCCGTCGGGGCCTGGGGGGCTTCTGGGTCAAAGTCCTCCCCCCACCAGAACTAGGAACCGGGCTTTTGCTCGGAGAAGCTCTAGAGCAGGGCTCCCGGCGTCAGTCACGCCACACGACACCGTGAGGTTCAGGCAACTCCTTGTCCCACCTCTGCCTTTACCTGCTTAATTCTTTTCTCTGAGTGGACTCTTTCTTTCCATTAAATAGATATTTTAAAAAATTTTTTTA
>NW_012149263.1:32387-41135 GCF_000956105.1 Propithecus coquereli | reverse complement strand
GCATGGTGCCCGCCGCCTCTCCTCCTCCGGGAGCTTCAGTGGAGGGCAGTTGGGAGGGAAACTGAGGATATGGGATCCACAGGACGAATTAGAGGGGGCTGCGGAGGGCTGCCCGGAGCTGGGGCTCGGGATGAGGGGTGAGACAGGGGGGCTGCCGCTTCAGAAAGGCGTCAATAGAAAACGGCACTTTCCGGAGAAAGTTACATCTGAAATGACACATTCGTGAAATATTCTAAGATGGCGAGGCTGGAAAGGGAATTTGATGTTTAGAAATAAAGTAGTTCTGGACTCTCTCAAAGCCAAACACCCTGGAGGGTTTCAGAAAGCGCTGTCTTTCTCTAGAGGGGACAGTGTGGGGACCCTGTCCTGACTGTACGAGGGGACTCCGGGGCCCCTTGTCTCCTGCGGTTCAGTATTTAGGGAGCATCTGCTTGGTGGAGGTTCTCGGGTGTCGTTTCTTCCGCCCCAGGGCAAGTTCATGGAGGGGGGTGGGAGAGGTCACAGCTGGTGGTGCCTCCAAGGACAACCCCCACCCACCTCCCCGGGCGGCGTGGAAGCCACCAGGCACGAGTGCCGCTCTGCGTCCACGGTCCCGCGTCTTGGTTTATCGAGAGGGACAGTGCCCTGAGCAGCCTCGGTCCGGTGACCCAACCTCAACGTCAGCCGCTAAGTAAAGAGGGTGGAAGTGTCGCCAGGTGAGGCTCCTGCCGGGATTCGGAGCCGCAGGAAAGCTCCACGCCTGCACCATTAGCAGAGCAGCAACCTCATAAGGACTCGGCACCCGCCTGCCTAGGGCCCTCGGTGCCAGTTTGGTGGACGTGGCTCCGGTCCTGGAGACTTTCTGGCACCCAGTGCTGAGGACACAGGGGCCGTTTTGGTCTTTTGTCCACGGGGCCCCAGACTGCCGAGCTGGGAAAGCAGCAGGCGCGGACGCGGAAGGAACTCGGGCTGCGTTTGGGTTCGCCCCACCGGCTGCCGTCGGGGCCTGGGGGGCTTCTGGGTCAAAGCCAGAACTAGGAACCGGGCTTTTGCTCGGAGAAGCTCTAGAGCAGGGCTCCCGGTGTCAGTCACGCCACACGACGCCGTGAGGTTCGGGCAACTCCTTGTCCCACCTCTGCCTTTACCTGCTTAATTGTTTTCTCTGAGTGGACTCTTTCTTTCCATTAAATAGATATTTAAAAAAATTTTTTTATCCGAGGCCGGGCGCGGTGGCTCACGCCTGTAATCCCAGCACTCTGGGAGGCCGAGATGGGAGGATCGCTTGAGCTCAGGAGTTCAAGACCAGCCTGAGCAAGAGTGAGACCCCGTCTCTACGATAAATAGAAAGAAATTAGCCAAACAACTAAAAATAGAAAAAATTAGCTGGGCATGGTGGTGCATGCCTATAGTCCTAGCTACCTGGGAGGCTGAGGCAGGAGGATCGCTGAGGCAGGAGGATCGCGCTGAGGCAGGAGTTGGAGGTTGCTGTGAGCTAGGCTGACGCCACGGCACTCTAGCCCGGGCAACAGAGTGAGACTCTGTCTCAAAAAAAAAAAAATCTTTTTATCCCTGTCATGAGTGAAACCCAGTATCATTTGCCGTAGATGGAGGTTAGCAGTTTGAACACTCGCCGCATGGAGGAGACACGTTCGGTGGCGTGCCACACCGTGTCCTCTCGTGGACTGTGATCACGATCTGGGAAATGTTGGCTCAGAGGAAAGGAAGCCCCCTCTTCCCCCCATGCCTAGTTGTGCTTCCAGGGAGCCCCCCCGCCGTGTGCCTGGTCCTCTCCTGCGCCTTCCTGGGCGGGGAGGAGGGGCGCCGGTGTCCCTTAGAGAGAAAACAGCCTCTGGACGGCGTTGGGCTGGGATCGTGTCCCTCCACCGCGGAGAACCGTTTTGCTTCCCGGTCTCGTGTTTCCAGCCTCTCTGCGTGATTCCTAGGGCGGCTTGGTCCATTTTAAAAAGGAGAGATTTTGTTTTTAGGGCCAGGGAGAGTGTTACTGCCGCAGTTGGCGTGACAGTGAGATTGGGTCAGAGGCGAGCTGATGTCGGTCTCAGAACAGGTCAGAGAACAGTTGGCAGATTGTGCCTGTGTTTGCGCCGCTCTTCAGGGGCCTTCCGGAGAGGGGGCTCCCCCAGTTGCTCAAGGGTGTCAGTCCCCAGGTGGGTCTGGAGTCACAGACTGAGAATTTCCCACATGAGCCACGGGCTGTGGGCTCCGAGTTTCTTTCTCCTGTGTGTCGTCGCCCTCCCAGGCACCGGTCGTGTCCTGCCCGGGCATCGGCAGAGAGGTACCGGGGAGCGTGAGAATGGGGCCTGCTGCTTGGGGGAGGGAGGAACTCGCCGGCACTCCCCAGCGAGGGCAGTGCCTGGTGCGTAAAGCATCCACCATTCCGTGTGACGGTGCCCCGCGCCAGTGTGCCGGGGCAGTGAGCGAAAGAACATAAGTCGAGCCCTGCCTGTGACTGCCGTCACCGCAAATCCAACACTGATTGATAAAACAAATGTGAAAACAGAAAGCCCACGAAAGACGATAGAGTTTACAGAATCATAGCAGTAGGGAGTGACTTCTTAAAGGAAGAAACCACAAAGCAAAAGATTTAACAGATCTAACCAATAAAAATGTAAATTATCCGTCCAGAAATGCCATAAAGAAAATTAAAGAGCAAAGGGGAAACTTGTTACTAGTCAGATCCACCGCCTGGTGTCCTTCCTATATAAATCCCTGAAGGATCAATAAGAAAAAGATCAGCGTTCACATTTTTTAAAGAAGGAGCAAGCTGTTCAGAAAGGAAGAAACACAAGGAAGTAGACATATAAGCACGTTCAAACTTGCCAGTTCATCAGGGAAACAGCGAAACACTTTCGTGTTTTGCCTGCCAGATTCCCAGTCCCGCGGGCAGACGGCCCCGCGGTGCCCTGCTCAGGACCCTGAAAATCCTTATGAGCGTCTGTCATCCGTTTTGCAGAACCTGCCGGAGACTCAAAAACGTGCATATGCTCAGTAATTCCGCTTCTAGAAATTTAGCCTGAAGACGATGAAAAAGCAATGGCCGTGGGTGTCCATCGTGACGGGGAGTAACCTAGACGTCCTACAGCCGGTTAAGTAGATTAGAGGCTGCGGTACTGCCCGTGCAACTGGTTACTTACTCAGTCACCCAGCAGAATGGTACCGAAGACCTCGAGTGCCAGGCTCTGTGCTGGGCGCCGGGGGACGGTACAGCAGACGAGACAGACTGAACCCCGGCAGCACCGGAGGCTAGAGAGGGTGGCCGGCTGGAGGCGGGGAGGATTGGAAGGCAGACAGGTAGACAGCTGTGGTGAGGGAGGTGGGATGGTGAGGGTTGCAGGGGGAGGGAGCGACCCTTTATCCAGGACTCGGATGCCTCCCTGAGAAGGAGATGAGAGAGAGAGCAAGCTGCGGTTCTCCGGGCGGACCCTCCGGGCGGAGATAAGGGGGTAACTGATACGGGGAACTCAATAACCGATGCAGTAACTGATACTGGGATTCAGAAACTCAACCTAATCAAGCATGTCGGGAATAAAGGGGGAGATTTGTTAATTGAATGTCATGTTATGTCCTCAGTCATGCTTAATACAAGATAGGCAATTTAGAATTCCCAATTATCCAATTAAAATGCTAATTATCTCATACCTTGATAAGGCTCTTGGAGAGAGAGTGAGCTTCTCTCCTTCCCATCGCAGTGGCCACCGTCTTTGCCGCTGCCCTTGCCTCCGATTGGTGGGTCCTCCCCTGCCGCGGCCTCTGCGTTCCAGCCTCTCCCGGAGCACCAGCTCCCGCATCCCGCCAGCCAGCCTGGGGCATCTCCGCCGGGGACTGGGTGGGGGCGTTTGTCCTTGTGGGCCTGCGTAGGCTCAGTCTGGGCCCCGTGCACAGGCGAGAGGTCCAAACCCTGGGAGGCGTCGGGCATGGCATCCCCCTTCGTGCCTGCAGAGCACGAAGCTTCTCCCCGCGTGATCTTGGTCCTCGGGGCACCCGCCATTCCAGCCCCTCACCTGCTGACGGACAGAGGCCTGGGAGCCACCCAGGTCGAGACAGTGAGCTTTGCAGCCAGGAGCCCCATGTGGACTCCAAGCCCAGACACGGACTCAGTGAGGTCCTGACCACAGCACGTCCTCGCTCAGAGCTGCAGTTTCCGCATCCGGGAAGTAGGAAAACCACTCGTCCCCCAGAGCATTGTTGTAAATGCTAAATGCTGCAGGTGGCTGCTGGATTTTTCTTACTGGAGTGTCTGCAGCCTGCCGGGAGTCTCAGACCGAGCGGGCAGCAGGGCCTGGCTTGGGTCAGTATGTGGGGGTCCCAAGCCCTTGCCCCCCTCCCCTCTAGGCATCCCTTAGATCGAAGGTGCTCGTGGGGGGCACCTAGGCAGGAGCCGAGGAGTCGGGGACAGTGGCCTGGGCAGGCAGTAGGGCTCAAGGAGTCTGTCTTCATCTGGCCACATGGAGACCGTCCACGCAGGCCCCAAACGCCCAGCGCCGTGTGCACCATGATGACCCAGCCGGCCGGGCCTTTGGGAAGTCTTGGTGGGAGGGGTTGCCCCTGGTCAGGCAGTCTCGGGCCGATGGCCAGGACCAAGGTGAGGGGACGGGAGGAGGCTCAGGTAACACCCAGCAGCAAAGAAAGCTGCGGAGGACGGAGACCCTCCGTGAGCAGGAGGTTTATTGTAACGTTAATAATAATAACGCTTTTCTGGTTTTAGTCCAAAGCTTTGAGTCAGTCAGTCCCTTCTGGGTGACATACCGTGTGAATGCCACTTACTCATTTGAAACACACTCAGAGCCTCGGTGGCTCATCTGTGACTTTCTCTGTGTCTGTCCTTGCCCTGGGGCCCGGGGAAAGGGAGGTGCAGAGCAGCCCCCCAGTCCACTGCCGGGTCCTGGTGCCTGCCCTTCAGGAGAGCCATGGAGCACAGGTGCCAGAGGGGCTGGGGGTGGGGCAGAGCCCCGGACAGGCCGCTGGGACCACCCAGGCAAGGGTGGCACCGGGGCCCTTACCAGGTGCCCTCTGACCACCGGCAGGTCACCGCGGGGGTGAGGAGTGGAGGGGCTCCCGACCTTCCCCCGGGAAGTCAGGGTGATTTATTCGGGGCGTGCTTCCAGAGCCAGGCGGAAGAAATTCTGCCGACGCCACTCACACAAAGAGCTGCTTCGGGCCCCGCGTCCTCCATGGCTGCTGCTTCCGCCGTGGGGACCAGAGACGCTCTCCCGCCCGCCGCCGTGGCCCCGGGCTCCTCTGCAGGGCCGCGTCCTTCTCTCACTCGGAATTTTCCTTTAGTAAGTGGGTAGATCTTCAAAAGACGTATCCTATTAATTACGTGATTATGAGCATTTATACCCAGAAAATATCATAATTAATTAAAATTAATGTTAATTAAAAGCAACTCGGTGCTGAGATAACGAGACACAACACAGCCGTTTGGCTCCAATCAGTGCCAGACACTCCCCGCCCCTTCCTCCGTGCTCACGCCCCGGGCCGTGCCAGGGAGGCCAGACCCCCGGGTCAGCCTCCGGCGGGGCAGGAAGGCGGCGTGTTTTTTCTGGAGATGCCGGGTGTGTCACCCTGCAGGAGGGGGCTAGCGGACCCCAGAGAGAACTTGGCTTCCCTGGAAGATGTGGGAGGGGACGTCTGGGCTGTGGGTCGACACAGGCTCTGTTTGGTTTTAAAGGAATAGCCAAGAGGCTGCTTCTCAAAGCCTGGCACTGGGTGCCCACAACCTCCTCTCCTGCTGCCTGCAGGATGAATTCCCGTTCCACGGACTCCCTTCCAGGCCTCTGACGATGGCAGCCATGGTGGCTCACGTGTCCTGTACCCAGTGCCTGCTGGGTGCCACGCACTTGGGCACTCCATGCACATTAAGTCATTTAACTGACATAGCAGCCCTGGGAGGGAGATACTGTTATCATCCCCATTTTACAGATGAGGAAACTGAGGCATGAAGAGGCCATACAGCCGGCAGTGGCAGAGCTCGGGTTTGGTCTGCGTCAGTGTTGAGTGCTGCCCCAGGAGGCTAGGCCTGTGGGGCCGGAGCAAGGAGTACAGGACAGGGCTTGGGGGGGCATCCCTCAGCCGCCACACCCCAGCCCTGCTCAGCTTTGCAGCCCTCGGCCTGCTCTCCTGAGCCAGCACCCCTGCCCGTGGCCCCGCGTGCTCCTGGCCCTGGCATGCCCTCTGCACCTCCTGGGCCCCCCAGTGCACCGAGGCCCCGCCTGGGAGATGGGATGAGGTCGATGCTGCTTTTTCACGCTACCCGCGCTGGCCTCCCCGGCCCCATCCAGCCCCTGCTCGCAGCCTGCGCTAATAGCTCGGCCAGCACTTGTCGCGGGGCCGCCCTTCCGCCATTATCTCAGGCAGCTAATGCGTTTTTATACGACCGCGGCTTATCTTCATGTAGATGATAAACCTCCCAGGGCAGGAGCTGGGCCGGGTGCCCAGGAATGCCCCACGGGCTGGATTTGTAGGTCCCCGAGGGAGGCCCAGCCACGCTGTCTCTGGAGACACCATTCCTGCAGATCTGGGCCTGGGAATCGCTGTTTCTGCCCCCTTTGTCATCCCCAGGCACTGACAAGTGGCCCGACCCCCCCACACCACGACACTGCAGTAACTCCATCCACCTCGTACTCACGGCACAGACTCTCCCAGGTGACCTAGGGGTTCTCACTGATGCCTGGGTGCAAAGTGTCTTCTACCCAAGTCCCACTCAGAATTTTATAGGCAGGGGGGTTAGGGGAGTGGCCACTCGGGGAGAGCCGCAGGGCCCCCAGCGCACGGGGGTTTTGGGAGGCTGGTTGCTGGGACTCAGGCAGACCCTGGCCCGCCCTCTGCCCATCAGGAAGCCCTTCCCTGCTGCTGGGGGGAGGAGGCCGCGCTGACCCAGAAGTCTCCCTGGGGCGCACCCCACCCCCATCCTGCCAGGTGAGCGGCAGGGAGCAGGGCGGGTGGGTGCGGTGGACACTCACGCTGCCCGTGGGAATCGCGGTTACTGAAGGAGCAGGTGGAGATGGTCGCTGGGGGCGGCGACACCCCTGCCTGTCTTGCTGCCGGCTGTGCTCTGATGGATAAGCCCGTTCGTTTCTAGAAGTTCATTTCAGTTCTTTATAAAGTCTGCCTGTTCTTTTTTCATACTGTCCTTTTGGGTGTTAATTATTTTCTTCTGTATGTGTTTAAAGTTGCTATCTGGTAATTCTGTTACCAGAAGTCCTTGGGGGTCTCAGCCTGCCGTTTGTCGTATCTGACAGCTCTTGTGAACTGTTTTCTCTTGTGTTTTGTCATTTTGGATTGTGAGTTCGTTTCGGGTGTGTGTAGGGTGTTTGTGGGGTGTGCTGTGTTTGCGTGTAGTGTGTTTGCGTGTGGGGTGTTCGTGTGTGCGTGCACACGGATCCCGGCTAGCCCGGATTGAGGGCACGGCGTCCAGTTTGGCATTGGTGTCGACTCCCACGGGTGCTCCGGGTGTCACAGTCAGGGACCGAGCTTTTTGCTAATTCCTGGCTTGGGAATTTCCAAACCGTGCAGGTAGTTTACACTTGAACTTGAAACACGTGGAGGGCAGGCCTGTGCCTGAGGATTCTGAGTGGATGTTTTGACTTTCACCCGGAGCCCAGGCCAGCCTCCTGGTGGCCTGTTTGTTGCTGGTCCCCCCAGCCAGGCCACTCTATGTGTGTGGGCGAGTCACTGCCCAGGGCCACTTTATAAACGTGGGGTGGGATCTCCGTTCCAGCCCCTGCCTCTCACGTGCCCAAGGCCTGTCACTGTCACATGGGAGGTAAAGCCAAGGCTCTCAGTCCCAAGACACAGCTCTGTGTTCCTCTCTGCCTCACTTTCCTTCCTGCCTCGTGAACTCCCCTCTGCTTGTTGCAGTTCCTGGGCGTCTCTGAGCGCTGGAGGTGGGAAGGTTTCTGGCTAACTACTCTGCCATCATTTTATGTATTGTGGTTCCGGAAGGGCCAAGTGGTAGCCTGCAGGGGAGTCTGGCCACAGAGTTGGGTGACTTAGCAGCCAGCCCGCTCCGGGGGACGTCACCTGGACCCCTCCTGTCTCACGGTCGGCCACACTTTCCGTGAGCATCGGGTACCCTGCCGTTGCTGCCTTGGCGTGTGAACCGCCGGGGGTGGGAGGAGTCAGCCGACCTGCCGTGGTGGCCTATTCCCCTGGTCTGTGCTCTCCCCCGGTCACCTGGCCCTGCCCGCACAGCTCTGCCCGAGCAGGCTGCAGCCTCAGCTGCCTGCTTATCGAGCACGTGGCCCAGTGCGGGGCGTCCACTCCCCAGTCCTCACCCACTGAGGATCAAAACCATGTCAGACTCACACGTGTCCACAGACCACTAGCCCCAGAACTTGGGTGCCTTTGTGCATTCACAGCCCAAGCCCAAAGTCTGCAGAAGACATGGGCCAATCGTGTCCACCTGTCACTGCCGCCAGAGCACCTGTGTGTCTTCAAATCGTGTCAGAAAAGACAGTTGAAAGCAAAATTCAGTTTTGGAGTCCAGCATGAAGAACTTCAGATTCTTCCAGAGTGAACCTTTGGCCTGTGGTGTTTGTCCTCGTCTTCTCAACTCTGCTAGGGGCTTGCGTGTGGAACGGTGCGGGAGATGTCAAAGGTGACCGGCGTCGGGCCGCAGCCTGCAGGTGGAAACTGGGTCAGCCTCGCCTTAGCGCGCTGCTTCTGTAAGCTGCGCCGTTGCCTCGAAATTGCTGTTTTTTCTTAGAAGCCAGGTTGCGCCAGGAAGGTTGCTGTGCCGAGCGAATCACG
>NW_012149263.1:0-31692 GCF_000956105.1 Propithecus coquereli | reverse complement strand
CGAGTGGAGCAGAAGCGCTCCTGCATGGCAACTGCTTAACACCCAATCGTAACAATCGGACGTAATTCATGTTTACAGCGCCTGGAAGATTAACTCCTCCGTGCAGACGTTCTCTACAACAGGCCTGGAGCGTGCAGGGCAGGGCTGCCATGTGGTGTGCCCGTGGGCAGCCTTTGGAGTCCTGAGGACGGCTGGTGGCGGGTGGGCCTCGGGGAGCGGGTGAGGGCCACTCCCCAGTATTGTCCCCTCACCTCTGAGCACCTGCTGTTCCTGGAAGACCGGGCAGGAGCTGGGAGCAGCTCGGTCCTTGGGAATTCAAAGCTGGGTGCAGAGATGAGGCCCCTCAGGTCCCCGGCCTGTGGTGGGGGGGGGGCAGGGTCCGAGCCGCCCGCAGCTCTGGGCAGCAGGAGGCGCTGCTGACGCTGTTGGGGTGGCTGGTCGGGTCCACCAGCCCCCGCAGCCCCTGGGCCCAGCATGGAGGAGACGGCTTGCCGCACCCTCAGACAGTAGACATTGCGCTTGTTCCTACTGCCAGGGCTTTGTCAAAACTGGGTTGTCCTCTGACCTCGTCCCATTCCCGGGTTTGCAGGGCCCTGCTGACGTCCCACTCTCCTGTCCCTGCTCTGGGTGCAGTCTGGGGGCCGGGGTCCTGTCTTTCCCTGCAGACCTCGCTGCTTGTCCCAGGTGGGGAGAAGCAGGGCCCGTCCCGCTCCCTGGAGCCTGCCCTGCCTGCCCACAACTTGGGGGCCTGCCGCCACCTGCCTGCCCAGCAGCTCCTGCTCCCCTTCGGGCGAGCGCGGGACAGCATGGGGGCTGGAGGGGGTCTGGGTTCCCCTGGCTGTGCGTCTAGCCTGTCCAGGCGGGGTGGGTGGTGGCCGTGGGACACGGGGTCACAGGAGACACTTCCTCCAGTCCTGCAAAAACACACGTGGCCCCTGCCAGAGCCAGGGCTCTAGCGGCTCTTCTGTCCTCACGATGAGCCTGGGAGACAGGCAGGTGCCACGGCAGCGCAGCCGGTGAGCTCCTGCGGCAGGTGGCCCTCCTTGACCGCAGCTTCCTCCTCACTCCACCCTGACCTTTGGGGCCTGAGCCCGGGCTCCAGCTACAGCCTCACAGATGCACGCTGCGGGGCTCGGACCTGCTCGGAGCTGCAGCTGAGCAAGACCTGGGCTGAGGATTTGCACTCGGGGTCCGTGGGGACGGGAGCGCGCGCGCCCTGTTGACCCCGGCCTGACGCGTCTCTCCTCTGCAGCCTCTTCGAGCACTACTGCTACTCGCGGGGCGGCATGCGCCACAGCTCCTACACCTGCATCTGCGGCAGGTAAGCGGGGCCGGAACGACCGCCGGGGAGGCTGGGCACTGAGCGAGGGGGGGCCTCCGCCTTCCCCCGGCCTAGACACTTGCTCGCTCCCACGCCCGCACCAGCGCCCGGCAACGCAAGCTTGGAGGTGCTCTTCCCCCCAAGGCCCTGGGAGCCTGGCGCTGGGCAGAGGAGGGAGCCCGACCAGCCCCCGCAGAGGAGCTGCTGCCACCCCTCCCTTCTGTCCCCCGCGGGGCGGAGGGCGGAAGGGGCTGCATTGGCGCGGGAGGCAGCGGTTGTGTGTCCGTGCATGGGTGTGTGTGCAGCCGTCGGTGTGGCCGTGTGGAGACCAGCGTGGCGTGGGTGGGGGTGTCACTATCGGTGTGTCTTCACATGGCACATTGAAATAGGGGTAGGAGCTCTGTGTGTATGTGTGTGTGTGTGTGTGTGTGTCTCCATGTGTCTTCTGCACGTGGCTGGGTGTGCTTGGAGACACACGGGTAAAAGTGACCACGACACAGGGGCAGCTGGTGGCCGTGAGCACGTGTTGCCGTCCTGGCCGCGGCAGCCCCCAGTCTCCTGGACGCAGCCCAGCCAGTCCCCACTCTCGGCCCAGGCTTGGCCCCGTCCGGGAAGGAGCCGGCAGCTCTGCTGGTCGCGCGTCCCGGGCACATGAATAATACATGTGAACATCTCGGTCCTCGGAAACGTTCTTCCCTGGCGGATGGAGGGAAAAATCATTATTTCCGCTTTTATGATTCCAGAGACTCCCGAGTGGGGCCATAAATATTACACTCGGGTGGAGTTTTTTCCCCTTTGGACAGACTGAAAAGTCCCTTTTTTCTTAAAGGGGTGGCTCATCAGGGAAGCCCTCTGGGGCAGGGCAGCTGCCAGACAGGTTCCTCCCGTCAAGCCCTCGGCCTCAGCCGCCAGGCAGGGGGCTTCCGCAGGCCCCTCCCCAGCCCGGCAGCCACAACGCCCACCTCTGTCCTTCGCGCGTGCTGCCCACACCCCCAGCCAGGCCGGCACTCTCACCCAAAGCCCTGCAGGTGGCATTGCCGCCGGCGTGTGGCTGTGGGGTGTCTGGGCCACCATGTCCCCTGGCCCTGCCGTGAGGGCGGGCTGTCAGGACCCTCCGCTCTTCGCAGCGGCGAGAACTCGGCGGTGCTGCACTACGGACACGCCGGGGCCCCCAACGACCGGACAATCCAGGACGGAGACATGTGGTAAGTGGGGCTGCCGCGTGCTGCCCGGCGAGGCTCTGTGTGTGGACAGCGGGCCCGGGCTGGACTGGACCTCGGGGTCGGCCAGGGCCGTCTGGGTGCCTGTCCCGGGAGGGCTGAGCGCAGCAGGGCCCCCAGGCCTGCTCCTGGCCCAGACTTCTCTGCCAAGGCTGCCGGCCCACGCGCTGCCTTCTCCAGGGCCAAAAGCCTGTCCCCGACGGGAAGCACTGCGGGGCGCAGGACAGGGCCCCTCGCGGTTTGCTGTGGGGCCAAGGCACGGTGGGCTCTGGGGGGGGCCTCAGCTGTCCCCCGGCCCCTGCCCCGGCGTCCTCCCCACTCAGGGACACCAGTCACAGCTGTGTCTCAGCTCCAGGAGGGCGGGGCCCCTCAGTCTGGCGCAGGAAGGACCCCAGGGAGCCTCCCATGCTCTGAAACCTGCCAGCCTTGGCCACAGGGCCCCTTGGCACAGCCGCCGTTCGTTCGACAGGTCAGAGGTGGTGTTTGACCAATAGGGCCGCTTCACTGTGCCCGCAGCCCTCACGGAGGCCGCAGGAAGGCAGACGTGGCCGGGTCCTGGGGTCTCCACGCCTCTGGGAACCTCCTCTCCTGTTGGAGGAGGTGCAGTCCTGCTCGCAGAGCCCCATGTGTAGGGCAGAGCATGCTGGGCCGCTCCAGGGCTTGGGAGGGGTCTGTGAGCCCCTGCAGACCTGGTCCCCTGCCCACAGTCACTCGGCCCTCTCTGCCCCTGCCCAGACGTTGGCCGGGCCAGCCCGGGCAGCACAGGGCTGCCGGGAGCTGCCCAGGTGCTGGGGCCCCGGGGCTCAGCCACAAGCCCCCCAGGCTCTGTCTTGGCCTTCAGACATCTTGCCCTGGTCATCGACCAGCAGTTGGGGGTGTCCCACCCCGTTCTTGTCATCCGTTGTTGATGCCCCTGAACAAGGCTCCCTTAGGGCCCTGAATCCAGGCAGCATCACGGTGTCCTCTCAGGCCACCGTGGTGCCACTTGGCTGGACTCCGGGCTTCCTTGTCGGCCGCCCCAATGCACTTGCGCCTCTGGCTGGAGTCCCCGCAATGGGTGCTCACGGGCCTGGACCGGGCCTCACCCAGGCGGGACCTGGCCCTGCAGCGGGGAGTGTGGGAGCGTGCGCCCCGGAGCCCCCACCCACGGCCGCCGAGGGACGTGAGCGCACGTGCACAGGCCTGCGCAGACGGCCAGCTGCCCACAGGCGCCGAGTTCTGGGCTGTCGGGGCCAAGTGTTTGCTGGAACCTGCTCAGTCCCGGGGTCTCCGTGCCCACAGGCGCGCTGGCACTGTGACAGGCCGCAGTCTCTCTGTCCACCAGGGGTTGGTGGCCTCAAGGGATGTTTTGGCTCAGGCCAGAGCCCAGCTCAGCCTCTGGAAGAAAGAAAGCTCCTTGCTGCCCCTCCAAGCCTCAGTTTACTCACCTGTGAGTGGAGACAGCATGCGCATAGCAGAGGGGATGTGTTAGCCGCTGTTCCCTCTTCCCAGGGGCCTGGCTGGCAGGTCATGGCCTGCAGAGGGTGACGCGCAAGGTGGTCATAGGGTCAGGCCGGTAGAATCGCCACTCACCACCGCCCGCCTGACCACGGGCTGGGCCACAGCGGCCATGTCCCCAGCCTGCCTGCCGCGCTGACCCCACAGAACCTGGTTCGCCCATGGGCTGCAGTGGGCCCCACACGTGGGCCAACGCCTAGTGGGCATTGGGCTCAGTCGAGCCGTGGCTGGGACTCGCTGGGACTCGCTGGGCCCAAGGCTGGGCGGGTCAGAGAGGCTCAGCTGCCCTCCGAGAGGCCTGGGGGCCCAGGGCGGGCAGCAGCCTTGACAGGATCCCCCCTCTGGGTATTCTCACCCGCCCTTACCCTGGTCCCACGAGGGGGTGCCTCGCCCCGGTGTGTGGGCAGCTGAGACGCAAGGAGGGGCCCAGGCCAGGTGTGGAGCCAGAGGGCTTTGGGGAGGAGATTGGCAAACAGACTTGGCTCGGCTGGAGACCAGAGCAGGAGGGCGGGAGCTCTCCGCTCCTGAAACCTTTCAATGCTCTAACCCTGCAGCCCGCCCTGGCTGAGCCAGGAGGACAGGACACGGGCACCCAGTCCCAGGGCAGCAGCAGAGACCCAGCCACACCAGCGGGTCACCGGCGGGAAGCCCTGGCCGGCTGGAGGGCCCTGTGCCAGAGCCATGGGGCTGTGAGTCTTTCTCCTCCGTGAGCTCAGCACACCCAGGGCAGGTGGCTGCTTCTCCACTGCCCTCCTCACCTGCCGCAGGGAGGGCCCTTCCCCTGCTGGGGGCTGGTCCCCTGCATTGCTGGTGGACCCTGGCAGGGCTCGGCCCTCCTGGGCCGCACGTGGCACCTGCGTCTCCCCGTGGCAGCTGTGGAGACAGGAGTGACTGGAGGAAGCCCACGGATGTCAATGCCAAGTCCAAATTGGTGCTTTTATTTTTCCAGTGCTAACTTTGAAATGTAGCCAGTGGAATAATTATGAGTTTATTATAGTCAATTTATTATGCAGCATTTAGAACAACATGTTTTGTTGATTACGGCTACTGCCAGATTGCTGGCGGCATTTATAATCCATTGTTTTATTGAAATTGATCTGCCGAGCGCTTACCGCCTTCGGTAAATAATAAATCACCGTGTTATCCCAACATAAAAGCCACGATACTTCAGCGTAAGGTATGAAACTAAAATATGAGCCTAGTGCAGAGTTTTTCCTGAAGCCGAGCGCCTCCCAGGGCTGCGCGTGCGTCCAGGTGCTGGTTACAGGGCTGCGCTCTGGGCCCCGGTCCTTTGGCCTTGGGGAAAAATGCCCCAGAGATATTTTAGCTTTTAGTAACGGGTGGTTTGGAGCATCGGAGCTGGTTCCGAGCAGCTGGGGGTACTGGGTAGGCCAGCCCTTTCTGTCCCTCTCTCCGCAGATGTGGGCACCACCCTGCTACACACACACATACATGCACATATGCATGCACACGCATGCACGCCTATGCACACACGTGCACACACACGGGGACCCTGAGTGTGGCTGTGCCACATCACGATGAGCACAGTTTAAGTTCCTGCCGCCCTCCCCGTAGCAAGTGGCCACCCCTCGGAGCCTCCGATTTTTCTTCCATCGTTGAGGGCGACACGGCACCCAGCTCTGGGAGAATTCAGGGCTCATACATGCGAGGCGCTGGGCGTGGCACCCAGCTCAGCACGGGCCCTCGGCGGGTGAGAACAGCAGCAGCGTCATCGCCGAGCCAGGCAGGCCAGGGCCCCATCCCCCCGCACTGCGGGCCCCAACCCCCCCTTCCAGCGGCGGGTACCATGGCAGAGGCTGCAGGTGAGAGCTGCGGGTGAGCTCGAGCCAAGCCTCGCCTGTTCGCAGATGCTCTTGAGTTGCATGGCCCTCCTGTCCCACTTTCAGCCCCAAAACTGTCCTCTGTGACATGTGCCAGGTGGGGCTTGAGGTCGGCCAGGCCCCCCTCCCACTCCTCTGTCCCTGCAATACCAGGAGTTTCCCTGGATCCGGGCGCTGGCCACCGTCAGCCGTGGTCAGAGCCTCGAGGGCCTGTGCATCGGTTCTTGCTTCGGGTCCAGCTTGTCAGCCGGGAACTGAGAAGAGCAGCTCCAGGGGGCCCTTCCCGTTTCTCTGGGCCGGGTCCTGCCCCACCCGCCCCGCACGGATCCCGGGGTGAGCAATGCACGGTGGTGTGGCTTCAAACCCCTCGGCCTGGCTTGGTTCAGAGCCACGAAGCCTATTTGGGGCCTGTGGCCGTGAAGCCTCTTGGGGCTTTGCTGTTGGCTCTCAGCCCTTTCCTGCTGTGCCCTGGGGTTCTCGAACCCGGTCACCAAGTCCCTGTTCCAGAGGAGCCCGTAGTTGTGTTCGTCTTCCTTCTTAAGGCAAGTAGGCAGACTTTCCAGAACAGGGTTACAAAAGTGTGGCACGCTCGCTAATTAACGCTGTGAACATGTGCATGCAAAGGCTGGGGTCTAAGGTCATTGGAGACCCTAAGTAGGAGCCCCCAGGAGACACCTCCCCACTAAATTCAGCCCTGAGCAGGCCAGTGTGAGCACCCCTGCCCTGGTCATCTGCGCACTGCCCCATCGTCCCATAGCCAGCCCAGGCTGTGGACGCCGGAACCCCCAACGTGGGTGGAGGCCCCGAGGGCCACCAGGGAGCGCCATCGTCCACGGTCGATGCACGCAGAGCTGGCCCACCCTGTGCTGGACTCCCTGAGGCCGGCCGTGCAGCAGCCCTGCCTCCTCTCCCCAGGGGGCAGAAGCGGAAGGCGGCTGGGACATCCTCACCTGCCACCTCCTACCTCTCCCACCTCTGGATCAGGCGGGGGTGGGGGTGCCTGTGGCCCCTCTCAGAGCCTTCTAGAGCCTGGGCCCAAGGATGCCCCAGGCTGGGAATGTCCCACTGCAGGCAGGAGGTGGCTGGTGGGCGGTGAGCTGGTCCTTCCAGCACTGGCCAGAAGAGGGCGGCGTTGTCCCAAGACCGCGGGGCAGACCTCGCCCCTGCCGGGTGCGGGTCTCGTCGCCCTGGGTGTGGGAGGCGGGCGGCCAGCCCAGCCCCCAGCGTCCTCTTCCCCTCCTTCCCTGCGCCGTCCCAAACCCGGCTGAGCAGCAGGGGCGGGGCCAGCTCATGGTCGCCAAGGCCAACTTCTCTCTGCCCAGAGAAACAGGGCTACGGTTCCATCCCACAGAGGCACGGGACACCCTGAACTGTGGCCGCCGTGTAGCTGGCGCACGCCGCAGCCCCCGCTGCCTGCTGAGCTGGGCGGTGGCAGAGCCTCCTCTGCGCACTGTCTGTCACAGATGGACCAGCCCTGCCCCCACGGGCTGCAGGTGCCCCGTCACCTGGGGTCTCAGCAGCCGCCTTTGCTGGTTCCTGTTGGCCGCTCGGCTGGGTCTGTCCGGCGTCTGTGCCTTGTGGCCCCCAGAGGTGGTGAGTCTGTGCCCGGTGGCTGTTCCCCAGCTGGCACAGGGGCTGGGCGAGGGTGCCCTCAAGCCCCACTCTACCTGGTACCGGAGGTCTTGGTGACCTTTACAAGCGTCACCCCCAGGGCTGCTCCCTGCTGCTGGGCCCAGCCAGATACCCCCACACACAGGCCCCTTGCTGTTCCCTCAGGGGGACGCTTGACTGTCACCAGCCAGCCCCATCCTGAGCTCTTCGTGGTCTCAAGGACATGCCCCTGGGGTGAGAGAACAGTCTCAGGAGGGCACAGGCCCTGGCGGGGACGGAGGGGAAGGGGACACGGGAGCTCCAGCCACCCGTCCACGCCTCCCGTCACGGTCAGCAGCACCTCACGCTCCAGCCCAGCTCTCGCCCCGTCCTCGTGCGCGTAGACAGGCCCTGTCACCAGCCTCCCTTCCCACGCCTTCTCCGCCCGCGCGTGTGTTTACGCTCGGTGGCTGCGTCCCACTCAGCTGATGTCATGACCCACAGTTCGAGCGGCGCTAGCCCAGACAGCCGGGTGCTCACAGACATCACGAGACACTGGTCACCAAAAAAGCGAAACGCGGCGTGTGCTTGCGCGTGACCCTGGCTCCCTCCCTCCCCGGCCGAGGCCGCTGCCCTGACGCGGGGCCCTTGCCCTCGTGCTTTAGTGGCGGTAGCCCTCGCACAAGGCACCCTGTAGGGCCCTTCCTGGGGGCCTTGCCTCGCCACCTCATCCGAAACGGTGACGTCTGTGCCCTCCAGACACCCAGAGCCACAGCCACTTTGTCACCGTGTGCACCAGGGGTGGCTGGGGCTGGGGGCCTGGAAGCTGCTGCTATGGTGGCCGGCCGGCGGGCGGTGGCTATCCCACGGCTGAGTTGGGTGGGGCAGAGTCCCAGGAAGGCACCCCCACTCGGTGGGTCAGCCTGTGGCCCCGGGGAGCCTCTAGGTCTCTGAATAGGTGGCCTTTGGCCCTGTTGGCCACACCTGGAGCTTGGCCGCCCACGGAGGCCCGCCGTGGCGGACCGACGGAAAAGTGACCTGAACGTCTTCCTTTCTGTCTCACGGTGAGGTCTGAAGGGAAGTGAGAGCTTCCTGCCCCTCAGAAATCCCCTCCCCTGGCCTGGGACACGGTAGGCGGCGGCCGCTGCGTGTCAGGGTCTCAGTACGCACACCTGGGAAGCGTCTGTCCCGCGTGAGAAGCCACTAGGAGCGCCGGCACGTGCTCGGGAGTTTACAGTGAAGCTACGAACCAAGTACAAAGTGGCCTCACTTGAACATGGCAGCATTTCCCCAAAACCGCTCCCAAGCCTCCGTCACTGGCTGGACCATCTCGGAGGCTTCTGCTGTGGGCCGTGGCCAGTCCCTGCAGTGGGGCTCAGGGAGTTGAGGGGGCCTGGGGGGGCCAGCGGTGGCAGGTAGCCCGGGCCTGAGGCCACCCCGGGAGGAGCCAGCGGAAGACAGAACCTCCCGTCCCAGCCAGAAGTGCGTACGCGGGAGCGAGACGCCAGTGTTGGGCTCGGAGCTGTGTGACATCTCCCCAGATGTCTCGGATTATCGTGCAGAGTCACTGGTGGCTGTCCCCAGGCAGCCAGGAAAGACAGATCCTGCTTTCTCAACTGAGCCAAAGTGTGACCGAATTCCCTGCTGTCGGTTTGTGTTCGGAGGACGGACGCCGCGGACACGGAGTTGGAGGGAGGTGATTTATACGCGAGGCGACTTGGGGCCTGCGCTCCAGCCTGGCTTGCCTCCGAATAACCGATGTGTGCACAAACCCTGGGGGGGGGTTGTTTTTTGTTTTTTGTTTTTTTTAAAGGCAGAAAAAGATAGGGAACTGAGAGGAGCCCCAAAATAGCCCTCAGCCCCGTGCCCGAGCGCCGCTGGGCAGGATGGAGCTGGCTGGCTGGGTGTATACTTCCTTCTCCAGAAAGCAGATGATTAACACACACACAGTTGGAGTCTTCTAGAATCTGGAAGATAAAGCCAGGCTGGCTGAGGCCATCCAAGCACCCACCGTCCCACATTCTTTCTGTTTTATTGACGAGGCTTTGGAGAACTTGATTAAGAGACTGGATTGCACGAGAGGAGAGTCTTGTTTTTACCGTCGTAGATGATTCCAGAATTTGGTGTATTCTTGTGGGCTTCCTGGTTTTTTTAAATAGTTCAATTTCTGCTTTTCTTTTACATCAGCGCAGTCCAATGACGCTTTGTGCCCGGTGGGGCGCTGCAGGTCGCCCTCTGATTTGGAACCTCCCAGGAATCCGTGTCTCCCGTGCTCCCGGCTCTGCCCTGCCTGCCCGGGCCATCCTTGGATGTCTTCAACCAACAAACCACAAACCATTTTCCTTCGTTGACTGTGGGGAGCCCAGTCGAAAGCGCTCTGCTGTCCTGGGCGAGACTGGGCCGTGTCCCCATGCAGCTCCGGGGGACACAGACCTGTAGCAATGGTGGTGTCCCCATTTCACTGGTGGGAATACTGAGGCCCTGAAGGCTGAGTGCTGGAGCCAGGACAAGAGAGCCCATCCCTGGGCTCTGAGTCGCTTCCTCCCAACTCAGGGCTTTGCTGGGCCAGTGTTCTGAGCCTCCGTTTCCCTTCAGTTCACAGCTTAGGTGCGCTCTGCCCTCCTGGCCAGCTCGGAGGGGAGTGTGCCCCGCGCAGGAGTAAACTGTGGGCAAGACGGCCCCTGGCATCTGGAGCCTCCCAGGGGCAGACGCTACAGGGAGCCGGCTCGGGGCCTGTCGCTGTCCGGTCATCTGGGCACACTGGGCTCGGGCTGGTCACCCGCAAGAGAGGCCCAGCCTCCCCCTCCGCCTGCTCTGGGGGCCAGAGTCTGTGACTTTGACCCAACCTGACGGTCCCGTCATGCTGCTGGGGCTCTCCCCCAACCCGAGAATCACCCGAGGGTCATCTGCCACTTTGTGCGCTGTTGACACTGTTCGTGGTGTTTTGCAATCAGGAGAGGCAGGAGACTACAAAGCACCCGGGTGGGGACTTTGGATTCCAGCAAAGCGTCTGGGGATCCCGAACATTCCGGTTGTCCCAGCGTCTGTGTCTGGGAGGTGGCAGGTGCCGCCTGTCAGGCCACGTGGCCAGCTCCAGGCTCACACAGGGCCAGGGTCCCCCGGCCCCCTGCTGTCCCACGGGATAGGGGCCGCAAAGGCAGGCGCACAGGCAGCTCCTGGAGTGTTTGCTGAGCGGCCGTTTTTATGGAGTTTGGGTTTGGGTGAGGGGCCTTGTGGCCCACGGCTGTGCCCCGGGGCGTCTATTGGCGGGGTTTGTGCGGCTGCAGGGTGACCTCACAGGAGTCGAGGATGGAGCAGAGCTGGGCTCCCGCCCGTGCAAGAGGGCAGCTTGCACCTCCCTGGCACCACCTGGCTCTGTGGCCACCTGGCCCTGAGCATGCAGTGGGATCTCGGGCCTGGGCTGGATTGATGTCCCTCAGCCAGTTTTGTCACCATCGGCGTCGCAACTTCGCTGTGACTCCGTGAAGGGGCTGGGCAGGCTGTGTCTGCTGCCGGCAGCCTCCCGAGGTGCCGAGGCGGTACAGGAAGGCGGGGCTCCTGCGCACCGTCACGCCTCTGGCCGGGCCCCACGCTCCTCTGCCTGGTCGACCCCCTGGTTGGGGCTGCTTCAGCCTGGGAGCCCTTCCCGTGTCCCATCTCGTTCCACCCCGGGGTGAGCAGGGCGCCCTTCTTATCAGCCCCTGACCAGAGGGGGCTCCGAGGCCCTCGGCACAGCAAGGTCTGGCCCGGCTGCTTCCCGCCGCTGCCCCAGGGCCCCTCTCCGGTATCAGGGGGGCAGCCCCAGCACCGCCCTCCTGACTCGGCAGGCCTGCCACCTGCCCCCACTGTCCTGTCTCCACTCGGGCCCCCTGTTCTCCACGCCCCGTCTGTGCCCTGCTGGTCCCTGCCAGCCACCTGGGGACGCAAGGGCACCAGGAGACAGGGAGAGGGGAGTCAGGCAGCAGCACCATCCTGGCTCCTGGTGGCACGGGGGCAGGGATGTCCCTTGGCCCCGGGAAGGCCCTGCTGAAGCCGGGGCCATCCTCTGGCATCCCCCCCTGCCCGCCCCTCAGGCCTGGCAGGGCAAGTCCGTCCCACCCCAGCACGGGAGGGATGGTGTCGGCTGCTTTCCTCCAGCCAGGGCCCCCCTGTCCCCCCCACCCCTGGCTGAGTTTCCACCCAGGACGTGCTCCGGGACGTGAGAAGGGGGTGGGAGGCTTCGGCCCCCTTCTCTGCTGGGCAGGGCATCCGTCCTGAGGCCCCCGCCCAGCTCCCGCCTCCTCTGCCTCCCATGGGCATTGCTCCAGCCCGTGCTGGGTGCAGTCAGACCTAGGGGGGTCTGTGGGGAGGCCTGGACAAAGGCCAGGTGGCGAGAGGGGGGCCTGGGGACATCGCTGCCTCTGCCTGATTCTCCAAGTGAGTCCCCACAGCCGGGCCTATGGAGAAAGGTCAGGGGTCATCTGCACAGAGCAGCCCCCCTCCCCTGAGCCTCCCTGTGCAGGCTGAGCTGCACCCACTCTTGTGCTGGGGACAGAGGTCTCCCGCGATGGCTCTAGGTTTCCCAGGGCCGAGCGAGCTTCCCTTGAGTCCTAGGTGGGAGGGGGATGGGGGGCCGGGGCGTCCGAGTGCCCCTACCCACGCCCTGCTCTCCCCGCAGCCTGTTCGACATGGGTGGGGAGTATTACTGCTTCGCTTCCGACATCACTTGCTCCTTTCCCGCCAACGGCAAGTTCACGGCAGACCAGAAGGCCATCTACGAGGCGGTGCTGCGCAGCTGCCGGGCCGTCATGGGCGCCATGAAGCCAGGTGAGCGCCGGGGCAGGCGGGGCCTGTGGGGAAGGACGCACCTGGCGTGGCGTGTGAGGGGCTGCTACATGGCAGGCGCCCCTGGAAACAGGCCCTGCGCTCTGTGACTTCAAACTACCCGCCGCTTACTGGGCCAATAAGATGGTGTCAGGTCCCCAAGGTCACTCCTAGGCCACCAGACAGGGACAGAGCCAGCAAGGAGCTCAGCCCAAGGTCACCCCACATCCCACCTGGCCGCTTCCACCTGCACATCCCCGCCCCTGCTGGCCCCTGGGACGTCGCGTGTCCTTGTCCTGAAGCAGAGTCCCCTCCAGGGAGGGCTCCTGGTTAGACATTGGAGCAGGTTCAATCCCCGTTCGGCGCTAGTGACCTTGGATGGGAAGCTCTTCCTCTGGGCGGCTGTTTCCTCATCTGTATGTGGGGGCAGTGCTTGCGAAGGCCGAGTTAGGCTGCATGGACCCGCAGGCCCCTGGCACGTGGTAGCATCGGCTACGGCCACAGCTGCTGCCGTGGTGGTCGTGTTGGGCCAAGGCCCGGGCCTGGGGCTTCTGTCCCCCTGAAGCTAGCCTTGGCCCGTGTGTCCTCCCCGTCACCCCCAGGTGTGCCCTCCCTGTAATCCCCCCGCCGGCAGCCTGCACAGCCTCTTGACGTCCACCGCATGGTGGTCAAGATGCAGCAGGTGGACAGAGGTCCTCGAGAGGGAACCCGTGTCCCCCAGCAAGGCTAGCTCCGGTGCTCCTCCTGGGAGCCTCCTACTGTCCCCGTTCCAGGCAGCCACTCCCCTGCCCAGTGAGCCCGGGGCCCTCTGGAGCCCTGGGAGGGTGGGATCCAGCACCCCCAGCTCTGTGTTTGGCCCTTTCTGCCCTGCAGTGACAGGAGGTCCCTGACTTGTCACCTTTCCCTGGAGGGGAGAATTTAGAGACGGGGTCTTGTTGCGTCCTTGCTTCACGTCCCCCCAGGGCTCCGGAACAGCCTGCCCTGCAGTCCCGGGATTCTCCAGGGCCAGAGCAGGGTCCGGTGGGGCTGCCATGTGCCTGTTACCCCCAGGCCTGGCCCCCACGGCCCTCTGTGGCCACGTGGCTCCTGGGCCGTCACTGAGGTCTGTTTGCTGGCAGCCTCTGACCTGCAGTGTGGATGGGCCTCCCCTGCCTCCTGCTCTGTCCTGACCTGATGAGTCACCCACGTCACCCTGGCACAGCCGTCCCACCATGCCCCCGGGGTCTGCATCTTTGGTTGCAGGCAACAGGGTGGTCTCCAGCCAGGTTAGGTCATTCGGTGCCATCCCAAATTCGCAGAGGTGAGAAAAGCAGGTGTGGGACGGGGCCAGAGCTGAGGCAGCACGGAGCGGTGACAGTGAGTGCCGGCCACCTTCTTCAGCCTGGGGTCCGTCCATGCGGGTCAAGGTCGGAGCACCTACTGTTGACCAAGCTCCGGTCACAGCCCAGCCGCAGGCCCCTGTGTCCTCCCAGCCCCGCTGTGTGGGCATCCAGAGAGGACGGCGCCCCAGGCAGCCCCCTCCCGTGCAGGGGGAGCTCCCGCGTCCTCCAGCAGCCGCGTGGGCCCCCGCGGGCAGAGGAGGCTGCGCATCCGAGCCCCCGTGGAGGCGCCAGGGTGCAGAAGCCCCGGCCCGCGTGCTCGACTCCAGCCCTCGGTCTCCTGCCCTGCAGAGTCCGTGCAGGGCGGGCTCAGCTGGCTCTGGACGCTGGCGTCTGGCCAGACGCGGGAGCCACGGCAGCCCAGCGTCTCCTCTGTGTTCAGGGAAGGGGAAGAAAAAAGCTCCTGAGCCCCAGAAGTGCAACGGCGCCAGGATGTGGCCTCTCGCGGACCCAGAACTTGATGGCTCAGCGATTGACCAAGCCGTCTCCCGTGGCCCCGCGGCCAGCGTTGGGATGAGTTACGGCCGTGCTCTCCGGGCCAAGTGCGGCTTCGGAGGAGTCCTCGGCAACTGTCGCCTTCCGAGGAGCCACATGGGCAGGCGTTGCAGATGGCCCCCCGCCAGAGGCTGAGGACCCGTGGCTGATGCTCGCGGCGACACCAGCCCCAGCCCCACACGCTCACCGCGGGACCGGAGCTCGACAGCAGATGAGTCCAGGCACAAGGAACTCAGGCCCCAAAAGGAAGATGGAAAAAGAAAATGGGGAAGTAAATCGGCTCCTGATGGGCTGACAACATGGATTGGACTCACCTGGTTTCGCGGCTGCAGAAGGAAACAGCTTTTCACGCTGTATTATTGGCTTAAAAAGCAGCGGCCGCCTCCAAGTATTCATGCCGGGAACCTCCAGGACCGACGGCTGCTCGAGGACAGAAAGAGCCCCTTCTGTGTAGCGGGAAGGGGGTGAGAGCCACGGAGGAGGGGCACGGGGCAGAGGGCTCACCGTGTCCCCCTGTGTCCTCTCTGACCTTTAAAGCCCGGACTACATCGCCTGGTAGCTGTCAAATCCAGCGTCCGTTAAGCCGTCGCCCGAGGGGTGCGTCTCCTCTCCCTTCCTTTACACTCAGGGAGAGTTTCCTGCTCAGTTTGAACACGGCCGTCACGTAAATGGTCAGCACGTCGGGTCCAGCAGGTTTGCGCCGGTGACTGTGTCTGTGGGCGCAGCTCCTCTGCCGGGGGCCTCTCTGACACCCCCATGCACGGGGCCGTCCTCACCATGCTCCCTGCCACGTGCCTCTCTGCAGCAGTGCCAGGGTGGGCTCTGTCACCTGCGAAGTGGAGCAGACTGTCCCCTTTACCTTAAGCGACATCTTCAAGCGTGCACAGGCAGTTGTGAGATACAGATGTCCAGGGAGTCAAAGCCCCAGGCTGGACGGGGCGGATTCCCCCAGCGGTCAAAGCCGAGCTCAGCCACCTGCGAGGGGCCAGGGCCCAGCCTGAGCCCGGTGGCCCGGGTCCCCCAGCGTCGTGCCGAGGAACACAGCAGTGCAGCGTGCAGTGGCCGGGTCTAGCGGGGAGCATGGAGTGGACCCACCAGGACCTGAGCCCGCCTTCAGGCCACAGGAGAGGAGGATGGGGGACGGTCTACCCCGCTCCACGCCAGACATAGGCAGCAGGGCCGGGACGTTCGGCAGGTGGGACTCTGCAAAGACGTCGTCTCACCCCTTGCCTTGTGCTAAGATGGGGTGGCCCAGGCTGATCCCACCTGCCCCCCACCACAGGAAAGCCTGCTGGGGCCCGGGTGGCACCGCCACCGTTGGTGTCTGGCCAGCTCAGTGGCCCAGTTCTGGCCAGAAAGTGGCCAGGCCCAGAGCACCACATGGCACTGAGAAAGGTGCTGGGCCAGGTCCCAGCACCCACCTGGCCTCCCTGGGCTGCCTGGCTGCGCGACTCTGGGGCAGGCACGAGGCCTCAGCCCTGCCAGGCCGAGCCCTGCTGAGCTGGTCTCTGCAGACCCTGTGAAGCGGGTCCTCCCCAGGCCCAGTGCCACCCGTGTCTGGGCTTTTCCAGAGTGAGCAGCGCTGGGGTCCTGAGGAGCCCCTGTATGAGGGGGTGGGCAGACCCCCCAGCAAGAACCCCACCACCACCACCCATACCGTGAGACTGGCACTGGCGGTCCCCAAGGGCAGAGCCGGACCCCATCTGGGTCACACAGCAGGGGCCGGGTCACCCCTTGCCCTGTCCCGGCAGAAATGCCCCCGTTTGTGGGTTCAGCTCCTGGGCCAAGACAAACACCCCACCGAGACTGGCCGACTGCTTCCTGTGACCTTCCAGGGAAGAGTAAAGGCAAACAGGAAGTCACGCAGCGATGCCCAGAGGAGAGGCAGATTAACGATCAGAATATACACGGTCCTGGTGGAGGCAGCCCCAGGGGGTTGAGGAATGCGGCAGGCATGGGGCCGGAGGAGGAGCACCCCCTGCTGTCACTCAGAGACAGCCGAGCTCGCGCAGACAGGGGACGCAGCGGCGGCACCCGGGGTTGCAGTTCGCTGGGTTTGTGTGTCAGGACAAGCGGCCACCCCATGCAGACCGCCGTGTGTGCGTGGGCGCCCCGGCCGTCGTGAGGGGAGGGGAGGGGGTGCTGGGGGGAGGGCTGGGCAAGCCACGTTTGAGCTGGCACCGCCACAGCTGCGACAGAGCTGCTCTGGTCCTGCAGCCTCGCAGTCCCTCCAGGCACCGAGGTCGCCAGGGTCACCCCCACCAGCCCCCAAGCCTCTCTCCCACCTCCCAGCTCTCGGGGCATCTCCCTCTCGCCACCTGCCCACCCAGCGTCCCCTGGGCTGCCAGCCCCTCACGCCTCCCTGTGGCCGCCGGCGCTGGTGGCCCTGCTCCCGTCACGGGCTGTGCAAGCAATTGTGTCCATGCTGCCCGGATGACACCTCCGCTACTCGGTGCACAGCCCCCCACTCCTGGCTCTGCCACTGGGGGTGGGGGGGCTGCCGATGCGAAGTCAGGGGAGGGGCTCTCAGGGGCAGGAAGTGCCCCCATAATGGGCCTTACTGCAAGAGAGGAGCACAGAGCTGTGGGACGACCGAACGGGAGAGGGACACAGTAGCACTGGCCCCTGCCAACCCAGCTAGTGTCTCCTGGGGACCTGTGGCCCGAGGGTGCCTTTGCTGGCTTCGCTTCCCTCCCAGCCAGGGCAGAGGCTGAGTGGCTGGACTAACCGTCCAACCCTGTCCTCAGAGATGGATGGGACGCAGCGGCGGGGCAGACAAAGGTGCAGGGACCGCGTGTCAGCCCAGGCCTGGGCGCCTTCGGCAGGGCCAGGACAGGGAGGGCTGTCTTTGGTGTGGGCAGCGCGCCCTCCCCCTGCTGGCTGCGGGATGGGGGGCTAGTTCCTCGGGGCGCTGTGCCAGGGCGTCGGGGGAGGCAGCCGCGCTTGCCTCGGCATGGAGGTGCCTGCGGCTCAGGCCGACGCTACCCCTGCCCTCGTGCAGGGCGAGTGGGTCCCCAGAGGTTCTGGCAGCAGGCGGGGGCTACCCACGCCCGTGTAGGGTGGGGTGAGCTGGAGGCCCTCAGCCCTGCTCCAGCTCACCCCAGCCCTGCGCTTCCTCCTGCACCCCCAGGGTCTGGCTTGCACAGCGTGACGCGAGCTCTTAGGTGGTGGCCTGAGGATGCAGCACGTGGGGCCCTCTGCTGCCTTCCCTGCTGGCTCCAGCCTGGGACCCCCCGGGGCTGTCACGCTCTGGGCAGGAGGCCTTGAGGCTGTGACGGCTGCTGCTGAGGCTGCAAGGAGCCCGGGATGTCGGGCTAGCGGGCCCCAGGCCCATCAGGACAGGGCGCCGCCTGAGGGGGCCAGGTGGGCACAGGACACCTAGTAACCTGGGGACATCCTGGGCCCTGGGCACTCTGAGCCCAGCAGTTTCGTGCGGCAGGCGAAGGGGCACTAACCCAGAGGCTGCCCTGCCCCTCTGGGGTCTGAGCATGCAGAGGGCAGGCTGGGGACACAGGGAAGGCTACGAGAGCCACGAAGGAGGCTGGGGCTCCCGCTCACTCCAGGCACCTGCCCCGCGCCAGGCACAGAGCAGGGCACGGGCCCCGCCCTCTCAGGGCCCAGAGGCCACAGCCAGGCCCCGGCCGTGCCAGCTTGCTGTGCCCTGGAGGAGGAGCTCGCAGCAGGGGAAGAGGAAGTCAGAGGAGGAGCCTCAACTCAGGCCCACAGGAGGGACGGGAGGGGTGTTCCCAGCGAAGGGAACAGAGGTGCGTGCACAGGGAGCACCAGCTCTCAGGACCACCAGCCAGGCTGAGACCCTGGGCTTTTTCCTCGGCTGGAACCGCCTGGTCTGCCCCATTCTGGGCCCCGGTGGCCCAGCCGTGTGCAGGATCCAGTGCAGGGGAGATGGGGCGGGGCCCCAGGAGAGGTTTCAGGGGAGCCAGGACAAGATTCGGGGCTTGCTGGAGGTGGGAGGGAGTGTGGGGCAGCTGATGCCCGGCCTCTGCCATGTGCGTCCGGGTGTGGGCAGGCTCGGCCGGTGGTGCCTTCTGGGGGCACCGGAGGGCTCTTTGGTGCCTACGGGCCACCAGGGCGGGAGGAGCCTGGGGGTTAGAGGGTGGGCCCAGGCTGGCGGGAGGCCCCTGAGCGTATGCCCACCCCACCATCCTCGCCCAAGGACAGTAACCTTCACACACTTCAGGGGCTCCCGCCCAGGCCGCGGGTGTCGTAACCACCATCCGGGCCAGACGCTGGGGCCAAGTTGCTGGAAGTTTAATCACTGTCACAACCCCAACCACACACAGGCAGAAACTCCCGCCCCAGCCAAGAGAGCTGTGCGCAAGGCCTTCCCCGAGGGTGCACAGGCGAGGAAGACCAGCGGCGCCATGGGGCCCGCCTGGGCCCACACGTCCGGGCAGGCGCCTGGCCAGCCCCCATGAGGGGCCACCGCGGAGCGTGATTTATACCTGATTCCCACCCTCCGCTGAGGCCAGGCCAAGACCGCAGCCCCGCGATTGAAATTGGCCAGGTTGGAAGGCGGGCTGGGCTTCCTGGGGCTCCCTTGGTGACTGGAAAAGGCCCCCGTCCAAGCGAAGCGAGCCGGGCTGGGTTGGGGTCCAGCCACGGCACGGGAGGCTCCCCGGCCCTACGCGCCAGGCTGCTGGTGGCCGACTCTGCAGGCTGTTTGGGGGCGTTTGGGACACGAGCCTCGAGCGAGTGGACCTGAGGGACACTTGCCCTGTGCCAGGCCGGCGGGCGCCCGCGGGAAGTTGCCATTCTGCTGGGGAGGTCTGCACGAGAGCTGGTCTGCCCAGGGGACAGTTTCAGGCCAAAGGTGCAAGGAGAGAAACAGTCTGGACAGTGGGGAGAGTGACAGGTCTCTCCCGGGAGGTGACGACTTACTCTGAGCTAAGACTCCAGATGCGTCACAGGCCGAGGCTGGCGCAGGCAGCCGTGAACAGCTGGCACGGGGGGCCCCAGTGTGCTTCAGGAACAGAAGGGGCCTGGGGGGCACTGGGGAGGGAGGGCAGGTGGCCTGGGTCTGAGAAGAGCGGGCGCGGGGGCTGGGGCCGACTGGCCTTCAGCCCTGTCTTTAAACACAAAGTTAGAAACCAGGCTCTGGCTGGTCCTACGTGCTAGAGGAAGGGTGGCTCGTGCCACTGCTGGGGCTGCTGCCCCCAGGAGGTGCTGGGGAGATGGCAGCCAGCTTGCTAGGGACAGTGGTGTGGCATCTGAGGCTCACGGAGGTGGTGGAGCTTGCCCAGGGCACTCGGCGGGCGAGCAGGGATTCCGGTTACCCCGGTCTGAGATTCGGGGGTGCCACTCCATCAGAGGAAAACCCCCACCCTGGCTCCGCCCTTGGGGGTGGGACTGGGCCAGCCAAGGGTGTTTGTGCCCAGGACTGCCCCAGACACAAGCCGGAGGTGGCCCAGGCCCGCCCGGGCTCTGCCCCCAAGGCTGTGTTGTAGCCAGATGCCTTGGGGAGCTGGGCTCTGGGGGGTCTCTCTCCCCCTCCCCCCTTTCCCCCCTCTGTTACTCCACCTCCCTCCCTCTGCGTGTCTGTCCCTCTCTCTCTGAAGGTATAGATGTGTGTGGGGACAGGTCTGGTGTGTCCCTGAGGCCCTGGGTGGGGCACTGCCCTGTGACCCAGCCGGGCTACAGCCCCACTGCCTGCTCAGCGCCTTGCGCCTCCAGCCAGCCCAAGGCCTCCACTGTGGGCCGTCCATCTCTGGCAGGGGAGGGGCCCCAACGTGGGGGACTGGTGCCCAGCGTGTGTGAGGGACGATGGTCCCAGGGCAGGCTGTCGTCACTGTGCCAGCCACGGAGGTTCAGAGCCCTGAGCCTCAGGCTCCCACCTGGCCCTCTGGATGCGGAGTCCCCCGTGCTCCCCTCTTGTAGCAGTGATGGTCGTCAGTGACGGGGCCAGGCGCAGGCGGGTTCCAGCTGTGAGCCCAGGCAGGGCGCCGCAGGGAGGCCCTTGGGGGCCAAGATCGCTCCACCCCTTGGGAGCTCAGTGGGGCTGAACTTTGCCAGCAGGGCTGCAGGGACTGGCACCACTGCTTCTCCGGCTGGAGCACTGCGCGGTGATAAGGGCCCTCCACCCACCCACTGTCCACATGTCCCGGGGCCACCGGCCTCAGCGAGCACGTGGCCTGTGCAGATTCAGCCCCATGGGGTCGGGCTGCTTCACCGTCCTAGGGTCCTCTCTGACGCTCAGGCTGAGTCCAGAGGTGGGGCTGGAGCCCAGGGGCAGGCAGGGCACTCCTGGTGCCAGCCGAGGCTCTCTGAGGGTGGCTCTCTCCACGTGTCCTGTGTCGCAGCCCCCGAGGGCCTCCTTCCCAGGGGGCCAGGCCCCTGAGCGCCAGAGCCTTTGTGGCCCCCCGGAGCTCTGTGCTTGGGAGGCTCTCCACAGCGACCTTTGCCCCAGAAACATGGGGCAAAGACGAGTGTGATTAGCAACCCTGGGCTCCCATGGGGACGGCTGTCGTGCTGCTAGCAGGCGGGGCCGCAGACCCCTGCCAGCCAGCCCGCGAGGCTGTGCCAGCTGCACCTTTGCCCAGAAACCTTTGCTCCCACAGCGGCTGCGAGGGTGATTCAGCCCCGTTCTGGATGTGCAGGGGCACCTCCTCCCCAGCCAGAGCTGTCCCCCCTGCCTTGGGGCAGCAAACCCAGGCCGGAAGCTCTGAAGCAGGGTTTGGGCCTGAGCCCGGGGCCCACTGAGGCTGCCCACGTCCGCTCCTGGGGAGACACGTGCTTCTCTCCTCCCGACGCCCAGAGACCTGGCGGGGCTATCCTGGCCCCAGAAGCACAGGCCACTCACGGGTAGACATACGGTGGGCTGGAGTGGACAGGTGACAGGAGCCTGCCCCTGAGGGCAGAATGAAAAGACAGAAGGGTCCCCAGGTGCAGAGCTTGGGCTGGGAAAGCCCAGCACAGAGGGCCACCCCGCCCCATCCCTCTTGCCCCTCCTGCCTCAGCCCGTGTGGGGGCTTCGTGTCCTCCCCGCCCTGGTCCTGTGGGCCCCGACTGGGCTGCTGGTCTCCACGGCTCACTGCAGCCTCCGTTTGAGCCACAGGCGTCTGGTGGCCTGACATGCACCGTCTGGCCGACCGCATCCACCTGGAGGAGCTGGCCCGCATCGGCGTCCTGAGCGGCAGCGTGGACGCCATGGTCCAGGCCCACCTGGGAGCCGTGTTCATGCCTCATGGGCTCGGCCACTTCCTGGGCATCGACGTGCATGACGTGGGAGGCTACCCAGAGGTCAGTGTGGACGTGGCAGCCAGGGTGGCCTGCCTGTGGACTGTCTGGCCACCCCAGGGCAGGGCGGGGCTCTGGGAGGCAGCTGGGGGTAGTGGGACAGGAGGGTCGGGGCCCCCTGGCTCCCCGTGGCCTGAACAAGGCAGGGGTGGAGCCATGAGTGTTCCTCCTCTAGTGGCCGCTGCCACAGGACGTGGGCACAGAGGCGGGCTGGCGCCGTTTGCATGCAGGGTCCGGCTGCAGAGCCTACCCAGGGGGCGGTAGACCATCAGTGCACAGTGCGTGGGGTCCCTGCAGGACGACAGGGCTGAAGCCGGGGCTTTGTCATGGAGCCACGCTGCACCCCACACGTCCTCCTGCCTCTGGCTTCGTTCTGATGGGTGGTGAGGCTCTCCCCGTGGTGACTGGCCCCAGCCCCTCACGAGGCTGGCGGCAGGCCCCGCTCCCACACTGCTGCACCCTCTTCCTGCCAGGCCCTGGGCAGCACCCCTGTGGCCCTGCAGCCTCCCCATCTCCAGGCACTGTTGGGACCCCTGGCAGGGCAGGGAGGCTTCTGGGGGGACATCTCCAGACAAGGCCCCTCCCCATCCTACCACGGGCCCTCAGAGGACCACCCAGAGGGTGCTGCTGGGCCTTTGGGCGGCCCTACTGGGCAGGTGGCTGCAGCCTCCCTGGGCCTGGATGGTGGGGTGAGCCTGTCCCTGCTGCCTGGCCTGCTGCCCGAGGCGCAGGAGGCTGATTGCGCAATCGGTGCACGCCCTGGGGCCCCCAGCCACTCAGCCAAGACGAGGCTTGGCCTCTTGGCTGCAGGGTATTTTGAAAGCACTAAGGACGACTGGGGGGTGGGGGATTGCTCAAGAGAAGCATTATTATTCAATTATTTTTTCCTCAAGTGTAAACAGTTAAATTTGGAGAAACAAAATCAGTTTTAATTTCCTAATTTCTATTCATCCCATTGTGTGCAGGGAGCCAAGAGCGGGGCTTCCAGACATTGTTAGCTGAGGTTCGTTATTCATTAGTCGCCAAAGCACTTTTTTTCACCAGAGAAAATTGGCAGCAAACTATTTTCATCTTTTCCAGTAAGCAGCCCTTTGTACTCAGAGTCTATTCTTTTGACAGATAAACATTGTAGAAAAAATATGGCTTTTCCTATAAAAGCCATTTGTTTTATTTGAGGCCTACAGACACATGTGGGTCTCCTCTGCTCACAGCCTGGTAAAAGCCGAGGCCTTGTGCAGACCTGTGCCCAGGCAGGGGTGGGTGAGGGCCCGGTGAGGGGAGACCCCTCCCACCCCCAGCCAGGCTGCAGCTCCTGGGCCCGGGGCTCCCGCTCTCTGCTTGGCCCAGCCCTCCACTCCTCTCGGCCCTGCTCCGGCCGTGGGGCTGGCCTCCCAGGCACACCCCTGCCTGTGCCCCCAGGGGAGACCCCAAGAGCTAATGCTCTGAAGGGGTACCTGCAGTCAGCGGGCTGGGGCAGGCTCATCCTCTATGCCCCGGGATCCCTTCCAGTTTGCCCCGCTCCGGTATGAGCGGTGGTCCTACGGATTTCTGGGAGGAGGAAAGCGCGTCTCTCTGTGCTTCAGCAAACCTGCCACGCACCAGGAAGTAGCTCGGCTGGGCCCACGGTGACGGAGGTGTGACTGGGAAGAAAAAGACATCACCTTGTCAGGCCTTTGCCTTCACCAGGCCCCTGGCATCGAGAGCGGTGGGGTGAAGAGAAGGGATGGGTGTGTAGTGAGTAGCATGAAAGAGGGACAGAGAGGGGTCCCAGGAGCAGGCACATCCTGGAGCAAAGACCCCGGGACCCCCAGCTCCGACAAGCAGCTCCTGGGCAGGAGACGGGCCCTGTGCTGCCCCAGTTGGATCCCTCACCTGAGCACGGGGACCGTCACTGCAGGCAAGGCCTTCTCGCATCCCTGCCCTCCTGCCTAGCCTCCAGATCAGTGGCCCAGATGAAAGTGTTGTGGGGCTGGGACCCCACCAGGCAGGTGTCTGTGCCCAGAGCATGACCCCACGGGGTCACCTCCCTCCCCAGCTTCCTCACACCAGGTCAGGCCGGCTGTCCCCACAGCCCTTCCTGCTGTGCCCAGCCTTGGAGGCTGAGCCAGCCTGTTTCTGGTTACCTTACTTGAACCACTAATTGAAGTCTGATGTTCTTGGCCCCCAAACAGTCAGAAATGACAGCTCGGTCTCCAACAGCTGGGCTTCCTGGGGGGAGCTGCGAGCAGGGAGGGCGAGCTCAGATCCTGACCAGAAAGGCTGCCTGCTCGCTCAGAGGCCCTGGCCGCGGGCCGGATGGGTGCCCAGGGCAGGCAGGGACTCTTCTGCAACTGTCCCCAGCACCATCTGCCTTCAGCCCAGGCTGAGGCCGTCAGCTGTGCCCTTGTGAGCGGGCAGGCCCTGGCTGATGTGCACGGGAGGGCGGGTGGGGGCAGACGGGCTTCTCAGGGAGCAGCTGCCACTGTCACTCACTCCTCCCCAAAGACCAGGGGCTGTGTCCCAGGGCTCGGCTGCAGGGCCAAGAGCCTCCTCTGGGAGCCACACTCCTAGGCCATGCACAGAGGTACGTGTGCATTTGCGCAGCACACACTGGTGCCACCAGGCCCATCCTGACAACAGCACCTGTCCCTCTTCTTGGACAGTCACATGGAAAACCTGGGACTTGGCCTGTGGGAGCTGGGACCAGCACTTCTGGGCCTAGTTTCCACTTGAGCTGCCTGGAACAGGCTGGAAGGAAAGATGCAGCCCCAAGTGGCCTCACAGCCTCCTTAAGAGCTTTTTTGGCTTCAGTGGTTTGGCGTCTACCATCCCTGGCCGGGAGAGGGGCCTGGGCGAGAGCGGCCACACTCGGCCAGCCCCAGAGGCCCGTCTGGCAGCTTGCCCTGGCGTGCGCACACGGGTGTCCGCAGGGCTCCTGGAGGTAGTTCCAAGGCTAACGCATGGCCAGGGACACTCACGGTCTGGGTGTGTGCAGAGAGGAGCGTCTCAGCAGAAGCGCCCGGGCCCAGCACAGCGGGGCAGTGGCCTGGTGAGCCCACGGGGCCGAAGCTGGCCCTCGCTGCCCACCCGTCCCTGGGTGAGGTGGTGGTGCCAGTGCCCAGCCCGGAGCCCTCAGGTCCCCTGAGCTCTCTCCTCTCATCACAGGGCGTGGAGCGCATCGACGAGCCTGGCCTGCGCAGCCTGCGCACCGCGCGACACCTGGAGCCGGGCATGGTACTCACCGTGGAGCCGGGCATCTACTTCATCCACCACCTCCTGGACGAGGCCCTGGCCGACCCTGCCCGCGCCTGCTTCTTTAACCGTGAGGTCCTGCAGCGCTTCCGTGGCTTTGGCGGGGTACGTGCCCCTGGGCCCCACACTCTTGCTCCCAGAACATCTGCCGACCACTGCAGCTGCTTGTCACCTTTGTCCCAGGACCGGGCCCTAGTGGAAGGAGGGACGGTCTTGACCACCTCACTGGAGGGGGGCCTGGCCTGCCCCTCCCGTGATCGCCACCCGAGAAGTGTCCCACCCCCTCAGTGGGAAGAGACAGAGATTCTGCAAAACCCCTGCCCACCCTAGGGCTCCCGTCACCTGGCAAGGACAGAGCAAAATGGTGACAGGAGCAGATGGCCCCCCTATCCCAGGGAGCACGGTCCATTCCTCAGGAAGAGCTCCTCCTCCTCAGCGTTGGGGTCAGCCTGGAGCAGGTCTGACCCTCTGTCCTCGCACAGGAGGCCGGTTCTGTAGTAATGAGTGTCTTTCCGCCTGACCCAGGTGCGCATCGAGGAGGACGTCGTGGTGACTGACAGTGGCATGGAGCTGCTGACCTGCGTGCCCCGCACCGTGGATGAAATCGAAGCGTGCATGGCCGGCCGCGAGAAGGCCTCTACTCCCTTCTCTGGTCCCAAGTAGAGCGGGCCTGGGCCTGGCCTTGCAGCCTCTCTCCACCACGATTAGCCTGCGGACGGGCCTTCCGCGGGGGGAGACGGTGCTCAGAGATCAGATCCAGCATCCACATTTGATCACACCAAATACTGCTGTTTCCTAGGGAGGAAACGCTCTTTTTTTTAAAATTAACATCCTGCAAGATCACATCCTTCATCTGTCATGTACCCTGCTCAAATGACCATGACTTAAAATGTTGATCGAATGTGATCCTGTTCTTTAGTAGCAACTAACATGTCTTGCTGTCATTTACATTCCTTTTCTCAGGAAAGATGCATTTCCAGTGTTTTCTCTCAAAAAATCAATACGCAAAATGGAATTTACAATAAAAGGTTTCCTAAAATGGCCCTTTGTGCTTGGCTCCTCTTTCTTCCTTTTATTTTTAGAGATGGGGTCTTACTATCTATGTTGCCCAGGCTGGTCCCAAACTCCTGGCCTCCAGTGATCCTCCTGCCTCAGCCTCCCAAAGTGCTGGGATTAAGGGTGTGAGCCACCACGCCTGGCCCCTCCTTACTGTTCATCCCTTTCCAGCTGAGCACTTGGGACCTGGGGACCCTGAAGGGATGGCTCGCCTAGCGTGAGCACCGAGAGTCAACTCCCAGGAAACCTCTGCTTCCGCCTCAGACTGGCCTGGCATAACAGGGCAGAGCCCTTCCCCGGGAGCCCTGAGACTCCGCTGGGCTCCATGTCACCCTGTCACTTGCTGCAAGGCTTCCCAAGCACAACAAGGCACCACAACCACTGGGGCACTTGGTAAAAGATTCCCGGAACTTACTCTCAGACCTTCCGAATCAGAATCTCCAGGGGTGATGCCCTGGGAATTGTGACTCCTCTAACAAGCAGCCCCGAGATGCTCCTGACGTGCGAGTTTGCGGACCACTCTCAGGCAGCACGGCGGTACGGGGCTGTGTCGAGCTTCCCCCTCAATACCCGCACAGCCAGAGCTCTGGGGCAGGCATGGGAGGGGTAACCGGCCCCGCAGAAAGATCTCAGGCACTCGGACTGGCAGAGGGACCGTACACCATGTCTTTGCACAGGTTAAAAGGCTGACCAGCAATGTAAGAAGCCTTTTTGATACAGTTACTTAAAGTTTGGGACTTGCAGAGATCCCTTGTCCCTGATTTCTTTTCCATGTGGGACAGCTACAAAGCTAGCATCCGTCAGATGACACTTCCAACCAAGCACCACGGCAAAGGAGAGCTTGCTCGCTCCTTCCGTGTTTGGGGAGCCCCTTTGTGTTCCCAAAGTGCAAGCTCGCCGACCAAGCTCAACTCAGGCAGGAAGCCATCAGGGTCCAGCTGCGCCTGGTCCCTGCCAATGGTGAAATACCTGTCCTTACCTCTGCTTGTCCCACAGTCCCACAGAGCTGCCCCATCCCTGGAGCTGGCTTCTAGGATTCCGTACACCTTCCAGGTTATCTCCCCACAGCGCTCTCATCCAGGAGTTGCCGAGCCAAGGTGAAGGGCAGGTGAGAAGAAAGGATGTCAGAGATGAAACCACGACGGGGTGGAAAACTCCACAGCCCAAGCTAGACATTTTGAGAAGTCACTGAAGAATTTAGTACAACTTGGTTTTTTTCCTATGGAAATAATACAAAAGTGCTTATCATGTGGTCACATTAAAATAAAAGCCAAATTCAGTTCCAAATCATTTATCTTACTTACTTTTCAGATTGATAACATCCAATCTTTAAGGTTTTCTGCTGGTGCAGATACATATCCTCAGTTTCCCATCTGCGGCACTGAGCAGTCTGAGTGTGGGGCAAGCTCGCCACGCACTTCTCTAGCCCTGCTGCCCGCGACAGACGCCTTCTGATGAATAGGGTTTCCACTTTCCCCACTGACGGGCTAAAACCAAAGTGAGGCTGAGCCTCTAAATGGACAGTTTAATTTTGTTAATTAAGAACCCCGGATGAGTGTATCAGACATCGTTCTCCTTTCTCCTCTTCAGACTTTCCATACCAAAGCAGCCCCGTTTCACATGGACGCTTTCTCACATTATCGAGCAAGGAGAAATCTCAGTAGCTTAACCCTCTGTCCAGGAGGCACACCAGGAACATACATGTAACACATTTAGCCTGGGTCGGCAGGTCAAACGCACAGGTTTCAGGTGGCCAGCAGTAGCTACCTACTGTACCCCATGTTCCTGAGGATGTATCCAACTGTCTCTTCCAACCTCTGCAGAAATTTGTGTTGCTTGAAAAATGCATCAGAGACCCTCCCAGAAAACTGTACTTCTAAAACCCCTCCCAAAACTCTAGAAGGCTCTAGGTATTCATTCAATAAATAATGGAGCATCTGCTCTGTGCCAGCGCAGCATGAAAACACGAACCCTCCTCTCAGAGCCTACAGCCTCTTAAGAGAGGCTTCATGGTAGACAAACATGCACAGATGATACATTGTCTCAAACACTGACAGGTGCCATGATGGAAAGCAGGAGGACTGGCCTGGTGCGGAAAGCTAGGGGCTGAGACAGGATAGGGCTGCAAGTGAGAAGCTAGAGGAGATGGTGCTGCATCCCAGATATTAAGGAGCTGTACCGGGAAGGAGCAGAAAAAGCTGGGAAGAGCCCTGGGGCCAAAGCAGAGTAATGCAGGAGAACGGAGGGAATGCAGCTGACACAAAGACAAATCAGAGCCATGTCACCAGGACACTGGGTTTCCCCGAGTGCAATGGAGACCAACAGAACGGTTCTGGGGCACGCGCAGTGGTCCAGGAATACCAGCGGCGGAGCCGGTCACCAAGCACAGGCCCGAGAGGAGGAAGGCTCTGCGCAGCAGGTGGTGAGGGTAGGTTAAGCAGCCAGGTTCAAGATACATTTAGGACGCAGAACTGAAAGGTGGTGATGTGGAAAAGCACCAGGCTCTCACAGCTGCTTCAAAGGGAGTGGCAACCCTTGGTGTTTGGGCTGCAAAAAGCGTGTGACGCTTGACTGCCTCACCGACAGCTCCGTTCTTTTCCAAGCCCAGTTCTACAAGCCCAACTTTTCTCGATGCTGCTACATAACTTTCAGGCCTAGAGCTCTGTGAGGAGTCTAGATGTTGCAGTAAAAAGAACTTCTAGGCGTTGGTGTCCTCCCGAGTGTGTGTAAAATGCTTATGAACTCTCCAGGTACACACACGCAGTGCAACAGCAGTCGTCTAAAAGTGCTTTCATTAAAAAAGACCCAGCACCCTCACAAAGAAAGAACCTCTCTGTAAAATTCCCTGAGGGAAGTTATCGGATTCGAAATCATAACTAATTCATAAAAACAAAACGGGACGTACTAACCATAGAAATAACCACTATACTACAATTTGCATTAAGATGCCACAAGTAGAAATTTATTTCCCAAGACATGACAATAACTGAAGGATCATAGAAGAAAAGTATCTTAAATGGCATCTTCTCTTGAAACACTTCAAATCAGCTCACTGGACTCACAATCTTTATGCAATCCGCAAATTCACTTCTACAATCTATGGCGTCACGTATATGAAAATGATGAACGCACATACCATAAAACTGTGGTTAGGGGCAAGGCCTTACTTTACATTCCTGACTGTCCATCTCAAAACCTAACACTCTCTTACCACGCTGTAAATGGAAACCATGCGCCGAGACACTAAGTGATTAAGCAGAACCGATTTATCACTTTCCCTCTCCCAGCATACAGTTTTACATCAGACCAAGTGACTGAACTATAACTAAAGATGTATCCCATATTCAGAGAAACTATTTCTCTATCCACTAAGGGAAATCGGGGAAATCTAGACTTGGACAAAAGTACCTCTTCTTACACCTCCCCAACCCCGCCACACACAAACCCCCCAGGCTGGGACCAGGACAGACAGCATGGCATCGGCCTGCTCCTCGGGGCTGCTTAACATTTGGACGGCTTTTGGGTATCTAATATAAAGAAACCCACAATGAAATACAGTCATTGTTCCAAAGGTTGTTTTTTATTTTAAATTCATTGAAAGAAATAAAATTATACTTAAAAAAATAGAGTAATCTCACGAACGGAAAGTCAGGAACAAAAAGAACACGTTAGTACTTTTTCCTGAGAGGCAGATCTAATAGCTGTAGAATGGACTTTCTCCTTCCTAGCTTTTGTCAAACAAAAAAAACTTCCTATTTCTAAGGCATCAAAAAGCACTATAAGTGCTCAATGGTTTGTGCAGGTACAAAGTTACAAGCCCTCTAATGAGGATTAAGAAACATCAAAAGCTGCTACAACTTCCTTTCTTTTAAATATCAAATATTAAATTGTACATACTTCTACTTTTTCATGTAAATTTCAGAATTTCACACTCATGACCTGAATTTCAAAACTCTGGTCAAATTCTATGAAAATCTTACTATTTCTTAGTAAGAACGTCCAAAGCATCCCAGTAACCGACAGAGACCAGCAGCAGGAAGAGCTGCTTTGCTTTCACCATCTGCAGCCAAACCAGCCCAGAGCACCCATCCCAGGAGACTCAGATGCAGCTAGAAATTTACACTAAAGCCTAATTCCTAAACCACTGGTCTGCCTGCAAAGGCAGATCAAATCCTAATAGTTCATACGCAACACACAGAACAAAAGTTACAACAGTCACTTTACAATTCCCAAAGCTCTAAACTTACTCATTCCCCATACTTGGTTTCCCCTCGGTTTTATACTGATAAATCTATAAAACTAAAAACTTTCATTCCCAACCAGTTCGGTAAGATAGTCAAAACAATGGTTAACATTTCTGTTCCATGCACGATTGCTTGCTTGTGCTAAAAGTTTTGATTTGCATAGGAAAAGCTTTAATCAATTTTTCCAGAAGTTCTTGTGTTCTGATTTGAAATATTGAGTGCACACCCCTGATGACTCCCTAAAGCTTCTTTTTCAAGATACTTAATTCATATAACTTGTAACCATAAATTCCCTGGGGATTTCAATTTCTGAAAAATATTTTTTAATAAATAAGAGATTAAAATGTCTGTAGCACCTATTATAGGTGCTTAAAGATTCAACTGACCTAACTGCATCTCCAATTAATTACATAACATCAATCAGCTGTTAAAGATCACAAGATTTTATGGGTATGTCCTAGTTAGTTATTCAAAACATCTATCAACCTTTACGAGTAGATCAATATTCCAACCAAAGTAAACTGGTGTTGGACTCTAATAAAAACCTCCACCCTGTTTCTTGGCTCTACAGGGAGTTAATTACCCTCATGGGACAGCATCTCATGGAACAACATTGGGCTCCTGTCTTACACTCAGAAGGGCCGCGGGACCCTCATAATGGCTTTGCTGAGTTGCAGGGCACGATGATGTCCTCTCCTGCCCAGGAGAGAACAGCACAGTCAGTACTCTTCCACCAACCCAAGGGTGCAACTTGAGTTACATTCTGGTTACATTATCCCAAGTCCCACTATGGAACAGCAATGTGGCCAAAATGACCAAATGAGATACCTGGTAACACAAACTTTTTAATCAGATATGACTCAAGTCTCCTCACCAGCCCAGGCACAAAGAAATACACAAAAGCCAACAAATCTGAACTAGAATTGTGCTACAAAAAGCGGGAAAAGTTGACAAAGACAATCTAAACTACCAATGCTAATATAAGCCAGACTCTAGAGATCCCCTACGTTAGTGACTGCCATGTTTTAGTCTCGACAAAAATGTCAAAATCCTGAGTTTTATCAGCATTTTCTTTCTAAAATAATTTATGGGACACAAAAGCATACAAATGAATAAGCAGAAGCAGTGGCATATAAAGTCTAGAAGAACAGTCCACTAACCAGAAAAATGTAACAAAAACAATACAAAAAGATGTATTTAAGTGAAATAAATTAAAGGTTAAAACCTTACACGTTCAAGTTTTCTTAGACAATAATTTTGGGAGATGGCATGGAGTTGATACACTTTTCTAATAATCGCTTGCTTAAGATCAAATACCAAAATGATCCCTCACAAGAAATTTTGCCTTTAAAGCTCACAGCCCCATGGCAGTTATTTTGAACACAAGAGAAACTACATGCTGAACTGATATTCCAAATCCTAATAAGTAGCATGTGTCATCAAACTGTTAAGACATTTTGTTTCCTAAATTGACTGTGAAAATGTTATTCAAAACAATGCTTATTTTACTAGCATCTGCAGAAACTCAAATTCTGGTACACAAGTTTCTCTAAATCACTGAGTTTTTTAGGACAAAATGATGCCGATCTAATAACCCAAACACACAATTCTAATATGCTTACTTGTATTTTTTAATAAAACCTATTTTCTTCCCAAATGTTATTTGTACTTTTAAATCAATTGGTTGCACCCTGCCTTTAAGATGTGATGGGGTTTCTTTACTTAAACTGACATCACAATTCAAAAACTTGTACTTTTTGC
>NW_012149262.1:9806-10174 GCF_000956105.1 Propithecus coquereli | reverse complement strand
ATTCTTATTACCAAATCTTTTGTTCAGTTTCTCATTGCCATAAAAAATTATTCAAACTCCTTAGTCTGTCTCAAAGCTGTTCAAATCCTATTTCTAACTGACCTTTTCAGTGTATTCTCCTGCTGTTTTTCCCCCACTTTTGCCACTGTGAGCCATGTATCATCTCCTGAATAATAGCTTAAGGAAGAAAATGTTAGAAAGCCTACTACTTTTGTGCTTTTAATTATTTTGTTTCCTTTGCTTACAGTGCCTGCCTTTCCTTCTCAGCTAGGCACAATTATGCTCGTTATATAAATATCAATACAAGTGTTTTTTTTTTTTAAAGAAAAACATCTCTACTTTTGTGCTCAGGCAGAAATAATTCCTCC
>NW_012149262.1:7305-7635 GCF_000956105.1 Propithecus coquereli | reverse complement strand
AGTATGCTGGATATATTTCCATTTTTTTCTCTAGCATATGCATTTTTTGTGGAAAAGAATTACATCTCTCATATCTTAATCCTAAAATTTCTGGCAGAGTATTAGGTCCTGGCTATTGAAGTGTGATTCTTGGACTGGTCACGTTGGCATCACTTCTGAGCTTGTTAGAAATGCAGGGTCTCAGGGCCCACCTCAGACCTACTGAATCAGAATCTGCATTTTTTCAGTGTCTCCAGATGAGTATATCCACATGAAATTTAATTAACAGTATCTTCGAAGATATCAATGTATCATAGTACAGAGTTTTTCAAATGTACTTGAAGGACTATC
>NW_012149262.1:6848-7255 GCF_000956105.1 Propithecus coquereli | reverse complement strand
AAAAAAAAATTTTCTAGTGTGGCAATCAATATGTTAAGCACCTTTATTTTTGGAAAGTTTACATAGGCTACAAACCTACCTCCTCCATGAAGCCTGAGGTGATTGATCATTCAACAAATACTTATAAAATACTTGTTATATGTGAGCTAAAGGACTGGATTTTGATGGCATTATGAATGTGAATATTCCTGCTCCCCAGGTACTCTGTCCACTAAGGGAGACATCTTGGTGAATGGATATAAAAGCATTGGTAAATTTATGGGTTATTTATAGGAGGGACAGTCTGAAGATATCTCCCTTTCCTTGAACATATATAGAATTTGTCTGTATTGGTTATAAAAATACATGCCTTAAGTTAGGCTGTTTTAGTTGCTTTTGTATTTGGCTCATTTCTTATATTAGTAGTG
>NW_012149262.1:4218-4595 GCF_000956105.1 Propithecus coquereli | reverse complement strand
CAGATTGTGTTTGCTACAACTACTCCATATTAGAGTCCATTTAGTGGGTGTTTATGCTTTTAAAAATTTTTATAGCTTAACTAAAATAAGAATAACTTTTAGCTATTATATAATAAAACCATTTAAATTTTTGTCCTCGTGAGAATTAAGAAAGTTGATAAAGTTTTCCAAATATATATCCTCTCCAGAATTGTCACTTTATATTTTTGTCATGCAATCCATACTTCAGTTGATCATCTAATATGTTGTTTATGACATCAGTTAGGGTAGTTTACACATGGACTATTATTCAGAATTCTGGGATCTGATCCTCTCCTCTGTGACACATTTATAAAATGTATGATGAAAACATGTGTAATTTAACCATAGCAAAAATA
>NW_012149262.1:0-2296 GCF_000956105.1 Propithecus coquereli | reverse complement strand
AGAAACAATGCAAGTATTAAACAAAATATACAATCAAAAAAAAAAAAAAGTCTCAAGTCATTTTTGAATCAGCCTATTACTCTCGGCCACATAGGATACCTGTTTTTCTCTTTTCTTTGAAAGGTGTTGGCGTAAGGTATTTTTAGTATAACAATTCAGTTGTGTTGTATTTATTTAAAATAACAGAAAACTGTATCAAGCAAAGCTGTTAAAATACGTTAAAGCATCTGTCATGAGTAGATTATGCCACTTTCTCCACATTGTTTCTATTATCTGTTTTATTTATAGACAATAAGACTGATAATTTAAATCTTTGTTTTTAGACAAAATGAATGCTTTGAATGTGAAAACTACCTTACTATGATTTAGTATATGGAAATGGATTTTTTTTTTTTGCTATTTTTGAAAGTAATTATAGTGAGGCATGCTGTTTTTTTGTCATAATTTGTTAGTTTGAAATCTCAGTGTGAGGATAAAAGCTAAGCAAAAAGAATAAGAATATAAGGAGACATACAAAAGCTGCTCTGCTGGAGTAAATAGAGTCAGAAGTTGGCCCAGCACTCATGAAAAAGGAATCCAATTGAAAGAAACAATAACACTGAAGTGAAATACACAGCCAGCTTTGTGAGTTTGAATCAGCCTGATTCTTAAATTTTCATATGAGTAAAGGCTGTTAGCTCAGGGGGGGATCTTAGACCTAAACTAATTTTTTCCTATAATTTATAAAAAAGAAACTTCAGGTCAGGAAATGTTATGACAATATACCTTGTTCAACCAAAGTTATATATAATATATAGGGTCTGAACTAGAACTGGAATCCTAGATTCCTTACTCCACATCTTTACTATTCTTAGCTTTTATGAAAATTATCTCCTGCCTGAATTTATATTTTTATGCCTATGGTACATACAGGAAGGGATTCCTCATAAAAGACTTCCCCAACGTTATTAACTGTTTTAGTTATCTATTTTGTGTAGCATATTATCCCAAGACTTAGTTAAACAACAGATAGTTATCATGTCACAGTTTCTGTGGGTTAAGAATCCAGGCACGACTTGGCCGAGTCCTCTGGCTCAGAGTGTATCACAGGCTGCAGGCCAGATGTCGCCCAGGGCTGTAGTTGTCCCAAGGCTTCATGAGGGGAGGATCTGCTTTCAAGCTCACTCCTGTGCTTTCTGGCAGGATTCAGTTCCTCTCAGGCTGGGGCTTAGAGGCTGCCCTCTGTTCCTTGCCACGTTCTAGGTCCTTGCCTTGCCACAGGACAGCTCATAGCGTGATAACTTGCTTCATCCCAGTGAGTAAAAAGAAAAGCCAGAGAGAGAGCACAAGCAAGAGAGAAATCACACAACTAAATCTTGTGGCATTCCATTCGTTAGAAGCAAGTCGCTAGATCCAGCTCACACCCCAGGTGTGATACCAGAAGATAGGGATCACTGAGGGGCCTTTTATGTACTACCTACCATGTTGACTAAGTAACTCCCTTTGTAGGACTTCCATGGTTGCAATATTACATGAGTGGAAAGATGGATTGAGGGGGAGCCAGTGGTCTTCTTTCTCTTGGTCTAATTTAATTGTAGAATGTGCTGGAAATGCAACACCTTAAGATATGAGGGAGCCGGATGAAATCGCCTGGGCTCTGTCTCAGTCCCCCTCCCTAGAAACAGGATGTCCTTCAACGCTTTAGCCCAGTGGTCACATTTTCCTGGGTAATAAATGGAAAAATAAACACCACATGCATTTACTATCACATTGAAACTAACTGATGAGCACACATGTGCATAGAGGGAAGTAAAATTAATGGAAATCAAGCAGGGGGAAAGGGGGAGCAGGGGATGGGCAAAAACCTACCCACAGTACAACGAACACTATCTGGGTGATGGGCATGCTTTTAACCCTGACTCAAGCATTACAAAAATGGTCCATGTAACCAAAAACATTTGTACCCCCTTAATACTTAGGAAAAAAAATTAAAGTGGGCTGCTTTCCAGGGTCGCTCTGATGCAGTGCAAATAGTGTGTGTGTCGTCAACACTTAATCTGCCCAGGGAAGCTTTTCTGAGCCTTGTGGATATGGCTTACGATGAATCCCTTGCTGCCTATCTGTAAGTAATTAATTTGCTTCCTGTTACTTGTTGTGGATGAGTGTGTTCTGTCCCACCAGACTCAGACTAGTTGATAAGCAGTGCACAGTGAACCTGCTTCGTAGGCAGATGCCTGGTCCTGCTAACCCCTGTCTTCCTTTATCCCCCCCTACACACACACACTCACGATTATATCTCCAGGACCTCTCAGAGCGA
>NW_012149261.1:6212-6871 GCF_000956105.1 Propithecus coquereli | reverse complement strand
GATCATTAAAGGAGACCTGAGGTATGAAAACATAAACGTTGTGGTAGTCACACTTCTCCTCTCTAAATCTATAGAAATACCGGCTCGGTTCACCCGTCTCCAATCACCCTGAATGAAACCACTTCATGATTCAATTTGATTCGATTCAATTAGCACTTCTTATTCCCCTGTACTTTGGCAGGAAGCTCCCTAAATCATCGTTAAATTGCACTGGCTTTATTTTACGATGACGGATTCAACAATGCACACAGTAACAATTCATATTTAGTACTTGCCAAGGGCCAGTCACAGTGGTAGGTACTGAGGGGTGACAAAGATTGAGGATGCCCTTTTTTGCATTTCTTTTTTTTTTTTTATTTCAAGGATAGCAGATTAAGGAAACATGAAATCAAAATAATGATAATTCCAAAATGACCCATGTTACTACCCCCAACTCAAGCATCCTCCCTCACTATTGCATCGCATCCTCCACAGGCTCACATATGATTAGCCAAGGACTAAGTGCCCGGTCTAAGTCATGTCTCTCCAGCCAGGGAGGTGGACCTGGGACCTTGGACAAGTTCTTTAAGCTCTCTGTGCTTTCTTTTTCTTGTGGCTAAAATGGGAACTTCCATAGTGGTCCCTTCTTCATAGTGTTGTTATGAGGGCTAAAGGAGGTT
>NW_012149261.1:4147-4596 GCF_000956105.1 Propithecus coquereli | reverse complement strand
CAGAGGGAGGGAAAGGTTGGCAACTGTGTTGTATCTGAATTTCATCATCCCAGGGCACCACTGTTGCCGGGCTTCATTGTATTTAATTGCGAAAATGTAAGCTCCACAATATCAACTGGAGGGGAAGGAGTAAGACTAAGAGAACTAGAAAACTCTCCATAGTAAGTCAGAATTTTGAGGGTTGAGGAGGACGATACTGGGCAGAAAAGAGAAAAGAGCAAAGCCACAAGAGGTACACTTAGAGGCTACATGGAGGAAAGAACAGAGGAGTTTAATATACAATTTTAAGCTGTTTGCTGGGCTGAGCTCAGAGTTACCTACCTCCTTTGTCTTGAAATGTCTATAAATGGCTACACCCATAGTCTTGGGTCAGTGGCACTTTGAGGAATAATGGTATCAGGACAGTGTCCAGTGAGGCTGCAGTGGGGTGACATGCAGGCAATGACATG
>NW_012149261.1:740-1042 GCF_000956105.1 Propithecus coquereli | reverse complement strand
CTTCGGTGGGGGGGGAACCAAGAGCAACACACGTAACCTAAACATATGTACACCCATAATTTGCTGAAATAAAAAAAAAAAAATGAGCTGATATTAAAAAAAAAAAATACCAACATCATTTTTCACAGATCTAGAAAAAATAATTCTATACTTTGTATGGAACCAGAGAAGACCCCACACAGCCAAAGCAACCTTAAGCAAAAAGAACAAATTGGGAGGCATCAATTTACCAGACTTCAAGCTATACTACAAGGCTACAGTAACCAAAACATCATGATATTGGCACAAGAACAGAGACATAG
>NW_012149261.1:369-690 GCF_000956105.1 Propithecus coquereli | reverse complement strand
TTCTTTATATCCTTATTCTATAAGCTTTTTTCTATTTTTAACATTTTTATTTTTTACTTTTTTAACTGTTTTGCTAAAAACTAAGACACAAACACATACACATTAGCCTAGGCCCACACAGGGCCAGGATCATCTACATCACTGTCTTCCACCTCCACATCTTGTCCCACTGGAAGATCTTCAGGGCAGTAACATACATGGAGCTGTCATCTCCTATGATAACAATGCCTTTATCTGAAATGCATCCTGAAGGACCTGCCTCAGGCTATTTACAGTTAACTTTTTTATACAAGTAGGAGTATACTCCAAAAAATACAATTT
>NW_012149261.1:0-319 GCF_000956105.1 Propithecus coquereli | reverse complement strand
ATCATGATATTGGCACAAGAACAGAGACATAGACCAATGGATCAGAACAGAGAACCCAGGTATAAAACTATCCTCATATAGCCATCTGATCTTTGACAAAGCAGACAAACATGCACTGGGGAAAAGAATCCTTATTCAATAAGTGGTGCTGGGAAAATTGGATAGGCACATATAGATGACTAAAACAGGATCTGCACCTCTCACCACTCACAAAAATCAACTTCCAATGGATAATAGACTTAAACTGGCATGAAACTATAAGAATTCTAGAAGAAAATGTTGGAAAAACTATTATAGACATCAGTCTAGGCAAAGAATT
>NW_012149260.1:10437-18127 GCF_000956105.1 Propithecus coquereli | reverse complement strand
GCGCCACCTGGAGTTGTGTGGTGGGACACGCCTGCTTGAGCCCCAACGGTGGATTGGGGTTTAGTCCTGGGGTTGGAGGTGAGGCGCCTTCAGGAGAGGTGGTGGAGGGAGTCGCGGATTTCTCTGAGAATTGGCAAGTGAGCAGATGGCAACCTGCAGCCTTGCTCTCCAGGCTATATTCTCTGGGCGGCTGATTATGAAAGGAAAATGGCATATTCCTGACAAGCCCCGCTTCACCCCAGCTTTCAGCTCCTCCCATGTGCGATGAGCATGTGTGTTCTTGCGTGGCAGGCCCTTACATACTGTTTTGATTGTTATCGTCCTATGGTGAAAGGCTTGATTGTTCAGGCCTGGAGATGACATCATCGGCTTCCCACTGGGGCAGGCTGTCAGAGGTGTTTGATGAGCCTGCAGGTGGGAAGGGGCTGGGTGCTCCCTGCAGAGCTGGCTTAGCACGCAAGGGATCTTCCCCCACCCCCTTGGTGCAGCCTGGGAGCCTTACTGGTGCAGGCTGGAAAGATGAGATGACCCATCCATTCCCCTAAAGTCTGCTGCCTTCCTCCAAGGGGGTGGGGAAAAGCCCCAGGAAGTCAAGCCAGAGGGCAGGGTGGTGGCTGTGGGTGATTCAGGTCACCACAGCACCTCTCCTTGCAGAAGTATAGAGAAGCCTCCCAGATACCCACGGGATCTCTGACTCCTGGAGGGATACCCTGGGGACCTTCACCTGCTAAGCCTGCCAGAAAGCACACCCATCCTATGCACTGGCCGGGTATGAGGCTGCCCCACCGGCGTGGCGAGGGGACACACCTGAGAGCAGTGCGCCTACGCAGCCATTGGAAGACACATCCTAGGAGTGCTGTTATTCAAGGCAGGGCTATTGATAATAGCCCCAAAGTGCAAACCATGCAAAGCCACCCACGACAGAATGAATAAATAAATCGTGTTCCCTTCGCACAGTGGGATACTGCACAGCAATGAGAACGAAAGGTCTACACCCACGTGCAAGTCTGGAGGTACCTCAAGGACAAAATTTTGAGCGAAATAAATTAGACATAGAGTAGTAAATGCTGTATGGTTCTATTTACAGAACGTCCCCATACAGGCAAAAATAAGCTCTACTTTCTTATCTACTAATGGACATGACAGGCCAGTGACCATGAGCAGTTAGTTCTTAAGGTATCTGGAATATTGAAAACAACGCCTTTGAGCAGAAACTTAGGACTCTCTAAAGGTAAGATTCCAGTTCCTGCGTGGGAGGAATACCTTTGGGAAAAGAATAACTTCCCATTGCTTCTTTAAAAAGATCTTACTGCAGTTGAGTACACGTGCAGAACAGAGCACGTAAGTGTTCTGCGTGATGTATTTTCAGAAGCTGGACAAACCCGTGAAACCCACACCCGGATCTAGAAATGAAATGTAGCCGGCAGCCCACGACCCCCAAAAGCTGGGCTCCTTCCCACTGTCCTCCTCCAAGGAGGACGCTATATTCACTTCTAACAGCATAGCTTAGCTGTGTCTGTTCTGGAATATAAATAGCTTAGGCAGCAGTGCAAGGCCCAGAAGAGGACTGTCTGAGGGTTTGGATGATGAAGGCCCTGTGTCCTCATTTCCTGCAAGCGCGGTGTGTGCACAGTATCCTCAGATCGTGGGCTTGGACCTCCGTATGGGCATCTCCTCAGATGCCCAAGTCTGTCCCCCGCCCCCCACCAGCATCCCCGCTCACTGCAGTTTCTCGCGCGCCGAGAGCTTCGGCCTCTGCATCTGCGGCATCCACGTTTCAGGGGAGGGGGTGCAAGAAAAAGACTTAATCCTCCGGCACTCAAAATACCATTGCACACCACTGAAAATGTTTCCAGCATTTTGGCACTTTCTTCTAAGGAGCTTTAAGTGCCTTTATAAACATTTATTATTTCTTTCCCGTAGGAGGTGCAGGCCATTTTCCATCTTGTAGACATAGTGACCGAGGTCCACGGAGGGTGAGGGATAAACCAAGAACAGAGCACGGGGTGTGCAGTGAGGAAACACGCGGCCTTCCAAGCCTCTTCCACACCTCGCCGCTTCACACGAAAGCACAGAAGGCCGACGGGGAAATGGCCAGTGGCAGCTTTGGGGACGAGAAGACCATAAACCTTGGTGTCGTCCTTGGCTAATCTATCACACCTCACATGCAATCTGCCAGGGAACCCCGAGGGATCTACCTTCAAGATCTATCCAGAATCCAGCCACTCCTCCCCTCTCCCCTTGCTGTTCCCGGGTGGGCGCCTCCATCACGTCCTTCCTGGTTATGGTAGCAGCCTCCTAACCTGTCTCCTTGTGCCTGCCCTTGGCCCTGTGACGTCTGTTCTCTGCACATCCGCTATGTCTGATTTGCTGCTCCGCTGCTCAAGACACTGCTGTGGCTCCCCACGTCACTTAGAGGCAGGGCCCACTTCTTCTCCTGGCCTGCAATGGTCTACATGTTCCCGCCCTCCATTCCCCCTCTCACCTCTTCTTCTATTGCTCTTCCCCTAGCTCCTTCTACTCCAGTCATCTGGTCTCCTTGCTCTTCCCCCGAAATCCTGGTTGCTCCTACCTTAGGGTATTTTCACTGAAACATTCCTTCTCAGATATCTGTGGCTCACTTGCTCACCTTGTTCAAGGTTAGGTCACTCCCAAGGCCAGATCATAAAAGGTACTCTGGCTTCTTTCTCTCTCTCGACCACTAGGTCTGGGGGAGCCAGTCGCCATGCTGTGAGAGCACTCAAGCAGCCATGTGGAGGAGCCCACGTGGGGAGGAGCTGAGGCCTCCTGCCAACGGCCATGCGAGTGAGCCATCTTCAAAAGTGGATCCCTCAGCCCCAGCCGAGCCTTCATGTGACCGCAGCCCCAGCTGACCTCAAGACTGCAACCTCACGGGAGACCTTGAGCCAGGAGCACTCAGCAAAGCCACTCTCAAATCCCTAACCCTCCAAAATATGAGACAATGTTTGCTGGTTTAAGCCACCAAGTTTTGAGGTATTTTGTTATATAGTGATATAGAATTAATACAGTCACCTTCTCAATAAAATCTGCCCTTACCCCTATCCATAACCTAGTCTATTTTCCTTTCTCTTTTTCCTTCCTTCCTTTTTGATAGATAGCATTTATTACCTTCTAACTTACTGTAGAATGTATTCGTTTTCTATGTTTATTATTCATTCTTTCTCCCACGCCTGCCCTGGCATCAGAACAAGCGAAGAACCTCTGTTCATCAACCCGTCCCAAGCACACGGACAAGTGCCAGGTGCACGCAGCGCTGAAACAGACATGTGCACAGATTCAGGGCTGATGTCTGCTCCCAGCTGCAGATCGTCAGTCAGCGGGGAGCGTGTCACAACTCTCTGGGCCGCGCTGTCTTCAGCTGCAAAACAAGGAGGTTAAGTTGGGCGACCCGTAAGCTCTTTTCCAGATCCCAAGCTTTGTGATCCCGGCACAACGACGGCATTATGGGTTCTCCGGATTCCAGGGGCTGCCGAGACAGGCCTCCACCTTTGCCAAAGCTCATTTTCCTGTCTGTGCACATGTGGAAAGCCAAAAAACAAAACCATCACATTGTGCACATCTGGACAGCATAAACCAATCGCTCCAAGAGGAAACTCCAAAACGGCTGCTCAGCAAAACTGCAGCGCAGGCCGCAGGAGAGAGGTTGAAAGGCTCCTTTCTTTTCCAGCCGCAAAACAATCTTCTGGGCACGATCTTAGAAGCTGAATGCCTTGCCGCTGAATAACACGCGCTCTCAATAGCCTTTGACTGCGGTCTCTGTCCCTTTGCTCTCTCTGCCTGGCTCCTGGCCAATGCAAAACTTACAGAAAGGGATTTTTCCCCCCTATTCCCCTGTTTAGACCGATCTATACCTTCACTTATCCTTAGGGCATGTGGCCCGAGTTCAAAGCTGAACACCACCTGCTCCTCCTCCTCCAGGGAGAGTGATTGAACTGCACGCCTAACGCAGACTGCACGCGGAGCTACAGTGCTCGTGAGAAACCCCCGGCTATTTGCATGCGGTTAGAACGTGCTCCCTCCCCTCCATGGCAGGGAAGAGAGAGCTGCCTGGCCAGTATGTAGTCTCCTTGTTTGACAACCAGCCTGGGCTCCCAAAACAGACAGGAGTGATTATTCCTTTGCAAGGAGAAGAGTTTCAGGGACATTGAACTTAAGATCTGCAGTGCAGACAGGGTCAGAGGCACCGAAGCACGGGCTGCTTCCCGCTCGCACCTTCGCAGACAGTGACGCTGAGCGCTCGCAGGCGAGGACAGTGTAGAGCGTGTTAAGGCCCAAGCGGCAACGGGGAGTCTCCATCCCGTGAACAGCAGGGTGTGCTCGCAAGGGGAGGATGAAGGTGGATGGGTACCTCGGGGTCGGGGTGTCATTCTGCAGACCTCTCTGAAGGGTACAGGTAACAAGGTAGGAGCAAGACGCAGGAAGTTAAAGACTCCAAAGCCCTGAATCCTCATGCTTAGACAACAGCACTTCTATGAGATTGAGAAAACTCTACGAGGTGAGGCCACTGCCGCCCACCCTGAAGCCTACAGCACACGGCCCACTGACTGTGAGTGCAGTGGGCGGGACCTGAGAAAACCAGGAGAGAATGGGAAGAATGCTGACAAAAGAGATCTTTTCCTTCCTTGTGCTGTGTGTTTTTGGACTTGCTTTCTAGCTAGCCGGGGACTCAGAGTTTTGCTGGTGGGAAACGATTGTGTTTTCTGGGAGTCCCAGTATGGACAGCTCAGGGTACGTGGCCGTGAAGCCAATGCCCATGGGGTGAGTGGGGATCATCGTCAGCTGGGAGGTTCGGTGCCCGCCGCTTTGCACATGCTACCAAGGCCATGAGGATGGTGGTGAAGCAATCGCCCTCATCAGAACCACTGCTTCCAGAGACGCCAGGTGTGGACTGCAGCGGGACCTGGCTGGCAGCAACCACAGCAGGAGCACCAGAGCCACTGACTGAGCCCCTGTCCTGGGCCGGGCCCCTGCTAAGCACTGGACGTGCATCTTCTCCTTTTTCTCTGGCAATTGCCCTACACAGGAAGTGTGAACCCATGTTACGGATGAAGAAACTGGGGCTTACAGAGGTTTAGGTATCTTTCCCAAGCTCATCAGCCGACAAGTAGCACAGCCGAAATTCCAGCTCAGGTCTGTTGACTCCAGAGCTCAAGGGCTTCCCGTGAGTGTCCAAACCACCTACCACACTCGTGCAGAAACAGTGCAGAGAGTGGATCTTGCTGTGATCTTGGTTTGGGACGGGCAGCCTGCGATTATTAGCAACAGTTCATACTATGAAGCCATGTATTACCGACTTTCCACTGCAGGCTGGGACCGGCACAGATAATGTAAAAGATCTCCGTTTGCTATACGTATTAATGCTTCTTTCTGCCAGTAAAAGCTTCCTTTTCCCTCCCGTTTCGGTGCATCTGTGGCTCGCCATACCTGTGCATCCCAGATTATAATCCTTTTTGCTTACTCCTGAATAAATTCGTTACATTAGGAGATATTTTTCTCTGATGTCTTTTTCAGGTTGACAGTGCTAAACCACATATGCAAGCAGTTGTATTTATTTCTGTATTTATTGTGTATGTAGGTCAAAAATCATAAGACAAATACCACATGATCTCACTTATATGTAGAATCTAAAAAAGCTGAATGCATAGAAACAGAGTAGAATGGTGGTTGCCAGGGGCTGCGAGGTGGGGGAAATGGGAAGATATTGGTCAAAGTGTACAAGCTTCTACAAGATGAATAAGCTCTGGGAATCTAATATACAGCATGGGGACTACAGAACACAATACTGCATTACATACTTGAAATCTGCTAAGAGAGTAGATCTTGAACGTTCTCACTACACACACACACACACACACACACACACACATGCACGGTAACTACGTGAGGTGATGGATGGGTTAACTAATTTAACCGCGGTAATCATTTCACACTACATACATATATCAAATAAAACAAGAGAAAACCCCAAAAGCAAAATTATAATTTCACACGGACACCTCGGACTCCAATCCAACATCACAAGAGTCATTCTAAGCTGACAATCAGGAAAGTATGGCCTGCTGTCTGTTTCTGCAGGTAAGTTTTACTGAACACAGTTATATCCATTCATGGTGTCTACGGCTGCTTTCGTTCAACAGCAGAGTTGAGCAGTTGCCGCAAAGACTTTTATGGCCTGCAAAGCTGAGAACATTTACTATCTGGCCCTTAACAGAAAGAGTTTATGCACCTCTGCTCTAGGCTTCCCTCTTTCTCTATTTGTATCTTCTTTCACCGACACTGAGAAACCCGATTCTCCTTATCTACAATGCATCTACTTATTTGCTCAGCCACAGTTTACACATCACGGGCAACAGACTCCTGGGAGAAACAGACTTCCAGCTACAGTACAGCATTTGCATGTGGTTCCTTTTTTGCTGTTAGCCTTGTGGGATCCAGTCAAAAGACTTTTTTTCCAAAGTTAGCGGTGTGGTTGTGTGATTCATTTGTAACACAGTTAGTTTCCTTTGTTGCTGTTTGGATTCCATGGGCTCCCCCACGTTTTGGTTTATCTTATTTATTGATTTGGGGGTTTGTGAAACATTTTTATAAGCAAGAGTTAGGGTTATACAAGAAGGTAGAGCAAGTGTTACTTCCACCCATTCCCACTCCACCCTGTCCCTTCCCACGTACCCTCTGTAGGTAATTCATCTTGGTTTCTGGTTTATTCTTCCTGTATCTTTTGTGCGAATGAACAGACATATGTGTATTTTCTTATGTCTCCTTCTTTTTTATATGAATAGTAGCACATTATAGATACTCTTTTGTACTTTGCTTTTTTCATTTAACAGTATGTCCTGGAAATCACTTCTCATCAGTTCAGTTATCTTCCTAGTATTTTTTACAGCTATGTACTACCCCACTGTGTGGATATATCAAAGTTTATTCAACCACTCTCTTATACATAATCATTTAGGTTGCTTCCAATATTTTGCGATTACAAACAATGTTGCAATGAATAATCTTGTGCATGTATGTCTTTTCATATTCTTGGAGTTGTATCTTTAGGGTAGAGTCTCAAGGGTGAGGTTGCTAGATCAAAAGAGAAATGCATATGTACTTTTATTAGTTGTTGCCAAATTTCCTTCCAGAAAGCTTTTACCAATTTGCATTCTCACCAGCAAAGCTTGAGAACACCGGTTTCTCCATAGTCTCATTACAGAGCATATTGTCATATTTTTACATTTTGCCCATCTGATAGGTTGTTTTTAATTAGCATTTTCATGATGAAGAGGGAGTTTCAACATTTTCCTCATTTGCTTGAGGACCATTTTTATATCTTTCCGTGAATTGTATCTTCATGCCCTCCCCTCCGTTTTCTATCAAAATGTCCTTCTTCTCAATAGATATGGCCGAGTGTCACAGGAGTGAAGGGTCCTGAAGTGTCACATGGCAACCGTGAATCTGCTTCAGTCTCTATGGATTCGCCCACTCTGGATAGCGCGTAAACGAGACCGCACAGTATGTGGCCTTTTGTGTCTGGCTTCTTCCACGCAGCGTGTTTTCAAGGTTCATCCACGTGTGCTGTGTATCAGCAATTCATTCCTTTCTACAGCTGAGCAATATTCCCTTACGTGGGCATACCACATTTTGTTTATCCAGTCATCCCCTGATGGACATTTGGGCTGTTTCT